>NC_041382.1:158209875-158277714 GCF_002162155.2 Triticum dicoccoides | reverse complement strand
GGCGACGGCGCGGCGGGCGGAGGCGGCGGCGGCGCGAGCGGGCGGCGCTGGCGGCGGCGCGAGCTACGGTTTGGGGGCGGCGGTGGCTGGGCTGGCTTCGGCCTCGGGCGCCCCGGCTTATAAAGCCTGCCAGGCCAGAGTCCCAGGCGGACACGGCCCGGTTAGGTCGGTTGCCCTTTTTTAATAATAATAATTACGCGCAGAAGAAAAATAAAAAGAAATACTAAGCGGACTCCAAAAATCCCGAAATAAATTTTCCCGGGCTTCTAAAATCAAGCCGCACAAGGTGTACATTTATTTGGGGCCTAAATGCAATTTTGAAAAATGCACATTTTTCCTAAATTCAAATAAAATAATGAAAAACTCCTAAATAAAATCTTATTTGATTTTATTATTAAATCCTCAATACTTCTTTATTTTGGGAAAGTCATTTTATTCCCTCTCTCATACTTTTGTAATAGAAATAATTGATGATAAAATAATTAAAATCAAATGATCGTATTCTCAAAATTTGAGAAAACTCAAATATGAAAATTAAGAATTCCCCAACTCTCTCCGTGGGTCCTTGAGTTGTGTAGAAATTTCTAGGATCAAACCAAAAGCAAATTAAAATATGATATGCATTGATGATCTAGTGTATAACATTCCAAATTGAAAATTTGGGATGTTACAAACCTACCCCCCTTAAGATGAATCTCGCCCTCGAGATTCGGGTTGGCTAGAAAATAGGTGAGGGTGGTCATTGAGCAAATCTTCCTCTCGTTCCCAGGTGGCTTCATCCTCCGTGTGGTGGCTCCACTGAACTTTACAAAACTTGATAACCTTGCTGCGAGTGACTCGGCTGGCAAACTCGAGAATCTTAATTGGTTTCTCCTCATAGGTCAAATCGTTATCCAACTGAATTGTTTCCAATGGCACTGTGTCTCTCAAGGGTTTGTCAGCCATCTCCGCGTGGCACTTCTTCAACTGAGAAACGTGGAACACATCATGAACTCCTGACAATCCTTCGGGCAATTCCAACTTGTAGGCCACTTCTCCCATACGCTCCAAAACTCGATATGGTCCTACAAATCGTGGCGCTAACTTTCCCTTAACACCAAAACGCTTTGTTCCCCGAAGTGGGGATACTCGAAGATAAGCTCTATCTCCAACTTCGTAAACAGTCTCCTTGCGTTTAGAATCTGCATAACTCTTCTCTCTGGACTGAGCTACCTTGAGCCTATCGCGAATCAATTTCACCTTCTGTTCAGACTCTTTAATCAAATCAGGCCCAAACAACTGGCGGTCTCCAACTTCATCCCACGACAACGGTGTCCTGCACCTCCTTTCGTACAAAGCTTCGAAAGGGGCCATCTTTAAACTGGTTTGGTAACTGTTGTTGTAAGAAAACTCTGCATATGGCAAATTGTCGTCCCAACTAGATCTGTAATCTAGCGCACAAGCTCTCAGCATATCCTCCAAAATCTGATTGACTCTCTCGGTCTGTCCATCTGTCTGTGGATGAAAAGTTGTACTGAATTCTAGCCTAGTACCCAAAGTTTCATGCAACTGCTTCCAGAATTTTGAGGTAAACTGGGTTCCTCTATCTGATACAATACTCCTCGGAACTCCATGCAAACATACGATCCTGTTCATGTATATCTTTGCCAACTTAGCGCTGGTGTACGTGGTCTTTACCGGGATGAAATAAGCTACCTTCGTCAACCGATCGACTACAACCCAAATCGAGTCATAGCCTGAACGAGTCCTGGGTAATCCCGTGATAAAATCCATGCCTAACTTATCCCACTTCCATTCGGGTATCGGCAATGGTTGTAACAATCCTGCTGGCTTCTGATGCTCTGCCTTTACTCTCTGACACACATCACAAACTGCTACATACTCCGCAATATCCTTCTTCATTCTGGTCCACCAGAAAATATCCTTCAAATCCAAATACATCTTGGTATTTCCTGGGTGAATCAAATATGGTGAATCGTGTGCCTCTTGCAGAATTAGCTTCCTAATCTCCGGGTCATTGGGCACATAAACACGGTCTTCAAACCATAGGGTGTCGTGCTCATCCTCACGAAATCCTTTAGCCTTTCCTTCGCTTATTTTCTCCTTTATAGAGGCAATCTCCTTGCCAATCTTCTGAGCTTCTCTGATTTTATCCATCAAAGTTGACTGAATCTCCAATGCCGCTACATAGCCTCTCGGAACTATTTACAAACATAACTCTCGAATATTTTTGGCTAACTCCCTTGGTATTTCTCCCGTCATTAATGTATTGACATGGCTCTTACGGCTTAACGCGTCAGCTACTACATTAGCATTTTCGGGATGATAATGCAATCTCATATCATAATCCTTGATGAGCTCCAACCATCTCCTTTGTCTGAGGTTTGACTCCTTTTGTGTGAAAATGTACTTCAAACTCTTATGATCCATGTACACCTCATAATGGTTTCCAATGAGGAAATGTCTCCATGTTTTCAATGCATGCACTACGGCTGCTAATTCCAAATCATGCATAGCATAATTCAACTCATGAGGTTTCAGTTGTCTTGAGGCATATGAAACAACTCCCCTTTCCTACATAAGCACTGCTCCAAGTCCTCGACGTGAAGCGTCGCAATACACCTCATAGTCCTTGGTCTGATCAGGCAAAATCAACACTGGTGAAGTAACCAAGCGTTTCTTCAACTCCTGGAAACTAGCCTCACATTCCTCAGTCCATTTGAACTTGGTATCCTTCTTTAATAACTCCGTCATAGGCTTTGCAATCTTGGAGAAATTCTCAATGAATCGTCGGTAGTATCCTGCGAGTCGAAGAAAACTCTGTATCTCTCCAACCGTGGTTGGTGCTTCCCACTTGGTCACGGTATCAACTTTAGTGGGATCAACTGCTATTCCTTCTCTGGATATAACGTGTCCGAGGAATCCTACTTCCTTCAACCAAAACTCACATTTGCTGAACTTGGCATACAACTGATGTTCTCTGAGCTTCTCAAGTACCAATCGCAAATGTTCCTTATGATCCTCTTCATTCTTCGAGTAAACCAGGATATCATCAATGAACACCACGATGAACTTATCCAAGAACTCCATAAACACTTTGTTCATCATCTTCATAAAATATGCTTGTGCGTTAGCCAGACCAAATGACATAACGATATACTCGTACAGCCCATACCTGGTGGTAAAAGCTGTCTTAGGAATATCCTGTTCTCGAATCTTCAACTGGTGGTATCCAGATCGCAGATCGATCTTGGAAAATACCTTAGCTCCTTGCAATCGATCAAACAGATCATTGATCATTGGTAGTGGGTACTTGTTCTTGATGGTTACTTCATTCAATCCTCGATAATCAACAACCATCCTTAACGATCCATCCTTCTTCTCCACTAGAAGTACTGGCGATCCCCAAGGCGAAGAACTTGGGCGAATATATCCCTTATCCAGTAACTCTTTAATATGCTTCTTAATTTCCACCAAATCCTTTGCAGGCATCCTGTATGGTCTCTTTGATGTTGGCCCTGTGCCTGGCAATAGCTCAATCGAAAACTCAATATCTCTATCCGGTGGCATGCCTGGTAACTCCTCTGAAAATACTTCAAGGAAATCCCTTACCAGTGGTACTTCCTCCTGCACAACTCCTGTTAAACAATTTACTTGAGTCCCTTTTGGCACATGTCGGGATACATACTTGATCCTTCTCCCTTCTGGGGTAGTAAGCAAAATTGTCTTACTGGCGCAATCGATGTTACCTCCATACATCGACAGCCAATCCATAACCAGAATTACATCCAATCCTTGTGATTCCAAAATGATTAAATCCGAGGGAAACACATGCCTACCTATACTCAATGGCACTTGAAAACATCCTTGACTGGCCATATACTCCGCTTCCGGTGAGCTTACTAGCATAGGTGTTCTAAGAACTTTAGTGGGCAGGTTATACTTATTCACAAATCCCCTTGATATGTATGAATGCGATGCACTAGTATCAAAAAGAACGAGTGCAGTAAATGACTTAACCAAAAACTTACCGATTACGGCATCCGGATGCTCTTCAACCTCCTCCTCGTTAACGTGGTTCACCTGTCCCCTGTTGAAAGGGTTCGGCTTCTTCCCAGAACTTCCATTGCCATTCTGGCCTTCAGGACATTCATTGGCATAATGTCCGGTCTTCTGACACTTAAAGCAAGTGACTTGGCTCAGGTCCTTCTTGGCTGGGGTTGATGGATTGGTGCGATTCTGGCCATTGCTTCCTCCATTCCCATTACCATTCTTGGTGCCATTGTGATTGTGCGAGCTACCTCCTCCATGGGTATGCTGAAAATGTCCTCCCGATCTAGGGGTAACACGTGGCTTCTGCTGAGCTCCTGAATTGTACTTTCCTTGTCCATACTTCCTCTTGCGGTTCTCAATTTGCTGCTGCTTGCCTTCAATCATAAGAGCACGGTCTACCAACTCTTGGTAGTTGTTGAAGGTTGCTACCCTCAACTGCATGCTCAACTCATCATTCAGTCCTTCCAAAAACTTCTCCTGCTTAGCTGCATCCGTAGCAACATCATCTGGGGCATAACGTGCTAATTTACTAAAGTCCTCCACATACTGGCCAACTGCCCGTCCTCCTTGGCGCAAGTTGCGAAACTCATGCTTTTTCATGACCATAGCTCCTGCTGAAACATGGGCAGTATGAAAGGCCTGCTGAAACTGGTCCCATGTGACAGTGTCGACAGGGAAAGTGGCTGTGAAATTCTCCCACCATGATGCTGCGGGTCTTTCAAGCTGATGTGTGGCAAACTTCACCTTCTCCACATTTGTGCATCCTGCTGTGGTCAACTCTCTAGCTGTCTTGCGGAGCCAATCATCTGCTACTCTCGGCTCGGTGCTATTGGAAAACACCGGCGGATTCAGCCTAAGAAAACGGGCTAAGTGATCAACATGTGGTGGTGGTGGTGGTGGTGGGTTGTTGTTGTTGTTCCCCTGATTCTAATTCTGGACTAGCAACTGCATCAATGTGTTCTGCTGCTGGATCAACTGGGTGAGCTCCGGTGGAAAGGTAAATCCGGGGTCACGTCTCGGAGGCATCTGAGGGTTTAGAAAAGATGAGATGTAAGAATAGAGGGGGTCTAAAGAGAAAACACTACCCATATGCACATGAGGCAAAAGCAAACAATTCACTCCATTCAATCAAACAAGGGCATACAATCGATCTAACCATCGCAAAAGTGCTCGGACTACTATATTTACATGGTGGACTACTACTACTGATGAGGTGGTCTACTAGAAATATTCTTCGGTTGCAGACTCCATGATATCTGCTCCGGCTTCATCAACATAGTCATCATCGCTATCATCTGGGTCCGAGTCAGTGTCGTCGATGATGATGTAGTCTTCCGGGCGAATCTCCTTGGGTTCTTCGTCTTCATCTACTGGTGTAGGGCCTTCCATAAATATTGCTAGCTTCATTGTTAGGTCAGCATTCTTATCCACTAGTACTTTAACTTCCTCTTCATAATCTCACGTGTAGCCTTGAGTTCTTCCTCCAGTTCCTTGATTCTTGTCTTAGCCTTCTTCAGATCTATCATGTCGGCACACATCTGGTTCTCCTGTCATCGAATGTGCTGGTTTAATTCCTGGATAAAAGCTGCAATGGATCTATCCTTTCTGGTGCTGATCATCTCCCAGTGCTCATCTCGGCGCCCACAGATCTGGTAGATAGTATCCTTGAGATCACTGCGGTAGACTTCTCCAATGCGTCCCATGGCGATGTGAGCTGCCATGCTCTTTCCTAGACTCCAAGTTGGTGCATCAAAAGAAAACTCTATGGGCTCAGTGACTGGCATGAACGTCCTTCCTGGAACTTGAACTTGAATCATCCAGCGCTCTTCTTCAGGTAAAGTGGCGTTGTAGGTCCCGGTGAAGCTTGGTACTCCTATGTTCAGGTATCTAGTGACTTCCTTCAGGTGACGTCCAAAAGGTGTATCGTCATCCGATTGCGTGAACTTGTTCCTTGCATCTGCCATCCTAAAGAGTAGAAAAGATGAGAGGTCAGAAGAGAAGAGAGTGAATAGTAATCAAGGTCTTTAGCTTAATGGTCGTGTCCTACAGTCAGCGTGTGCTCTGATACCATCTCTGTAGCGACCAGACCTCAAATGGTCCAATCTCTGTGCTCCGGTGTCATCCCTGGATCGGTAATACTGACACCACACAGTACTCGGAGGATTTATAACAGAGTAGCAATCACACACTTATTACATCGAGTGTCTCAATAGAGAACTTATTACAATAAATATGGCTTAAGGCCATCTAATAACGATAACAGCAGAAGGCTTGGAAGATAAGTGAGTCCATCAACTCCAACGGCATCACTGAGTATAGAACCACGACCTAAAAACTCCTTAATCGTCATCTGAAAAGTCTGCAACATTAATGTTGCAGCCCGAAACGGGTCAGCACATGGAATATGCTGGCAAGGTAACACATAGAGAATAACGGAATGAAACAGCTATACTATATGCATATTTGGCTGGTGGAAAGCTCTATGGTTACAGTTTTGCGTAAAACCAATTTTTCCCTACTGCAAAGGAATAAATTTATTTAACTATCATGGTGGTTGTTAAACATTGAGAATGGTTGACAGCATCCTCAATCCCAATTAAACATCATCATACAAAACCCAACAAAATTAATTTAGAGTGACATGTTGAGATTCACATGATAATCCAAGTACTAGATACTCAAGATGTCCATAACCGGGGACACGGCTAACCATGATTAGTTTAATACACTTTGAAGAGGTTTGCGCATTTTTCCCCACAAGACTCGATCGCCTCCGTTTGGTTTCTCGCACTACATGGTGTTTGAGAAGACGGATGACCGAGACATAGTCTTTCAGAAGCGCTAGCACCTTGCGATGGATAAATCGTTACACCTACTTTCCCCTACATCTGCTAGTCTACCCTGTAAGAGTTCGCACGACATAATCAACTATGCCAGAGCCCATAATGGCTTGTGGCCGCACACGGAAGTTTCTAGTATGAATAATCTCATGATCCCTTTGAGCCTGGGTGGCGGTCCATAAAGAAAAACATGCAATCCTGGAATACCCAGGTACCTCAATCCACCCAAATGTGTGTGTAAGTTGCCACCTTAGATAAACCATTAATTAACAAACTCTCATCTGTCATGGATATCACTCACCCAACCCACGTCTACTAGCGTAGCATGGCATAATAGGCAAACGTAGAAGTAACTCCCAAGGGCTTGATAATACAACAGGTAATAGGTACTACCTCAACTACTTCCCATCCCACAATTTAATTAGATCCTAATCATGCAATGTTTGAGGATTGATCTAATGCAATAAAAATTGCGTAGTAGAAAAGGTATGATCAAAGTGTTACTTGCCTTGCTGATGATCCGCGAAACCTAGTGATTCGAAGTAACAGGCAGCGCACTCCGGGTATTCTATCGCAGACAAACAAACAAGCATACAATAAGCACTCATCTAATGCACATGTAAAAGTCAAATAAGAGAACTAACCAGAAAGTTCAACTTAAGAACTCCGGTTTGCAAAAAGAATCAAATGGAACGAAGCAAGGAAAGTCAAACGGCGAAAGAAAACAACTTCGTTCTACTAATCTGGATCTAAGTCAAATTTTACAATAGCAAAAACTTGTTTAAGTTGGTAAAACGGATAGAGGGTTTCGAGACGAAACTCCAGGCGCTTGAATCACCTGATTCCAATAAACTAGCGAAAAGTTATACTAAAACGAAAATCGGATCAGAAATCGTGATCAGAAAAATCGCGGATTTAATCCGAGAAAAAGAAAAATGACGAACGTTCACTAGAACGAACGAACGGACGAACGCTCGCTAAATAAATAAATCGTAAAAACCGATCTATTTAAAAAACCGAAACAAAAAAAACCGACGAAAAACCGACGAAAAAACTGAACGGTTTTTCGAGAAAAAAAACGGCGGCTTGAATTTCGAGGCGACCTCGGGAGGCGGGCGGCGGCTCCGGCGACGGTGCGGCGGGCGGCGGGCGGCGACGGCGGCGCGAGCGGGCGGCGCTGGCGGCGACGGTGGCGCGAGCTAGGGTTTGGGGGCGGCGGCGGCTGGGCTGGCTTCGGCCTCGGGCGCCCCGGCTTATAAAGCCTGCCGGGCCAGAGTCCCAGGCGGACACGGCTCGGTTAAGTCGGTTGCCCTTTTTTTATAATAATTATGCGCAGAAGAAAAATAAAAAGAAATACTAAACGGACTCCAAAAATCCCGAAATAAATTTTCCCGGGCATCTAAAATCAAGCCGCACAAGGTGAACATTTATTTGGGGCCTAAATGCAATTTTGAAAAACGCACATTTTTCCTAAATTCAAATAAAATAACAAAAAACTCTGAAATAAAATCTTATTTGATTTTATTATTAAATCCTCAATACTTCTTTATTTTGGAAAAGTCATTTTATTCCCTCTCTCATACTTTTGTAATAGAAATAATTGATGATAAAATAATTAAAATCAAATGATCCTATTCTCAAAATTTGAGAAAACTCAAATATGAAAATTATGAGTTCCCCAACTCTCTCCGTGGGTCCTTGAGTTGCGTAGAAATTTCAAGGATCAAACCAAAAGAAAAATAAAATATGATATGCATTGATGATCTAGTGTATAACATTCCAAATTGAAAATTTGGGATGTTACATATATAAAGGAGGAGAGGAGAGGGCCGGCCAAGGGGAGGAGGCGCGCCCAAGGGGGGAGTCCTACTCCCACCGGAGTAGGACTCCTCATTTTCCTATTTATAGAGGGAGAGGGAAGGAAGAGGAAGGAAAGGGGGGGCGCCCCCTTCCCAATTCGAATTGGGCTTGGGGGGGGGCCTCCCTTGCTTCTTTCCCCTCCTTTCCACTAAAGCCCATTAAGGCCCATATACCTCCCGGGGGGTTCCGATAACCTCCCGGTGCTCTGGTATTATCCCGATCTCACCCGGAACCATTCCGGTATCCAAATATAGTCGTCCAATATATCGATCTTTACGTCTCGAACATTTCGGGACTCCTCATCATGTCCATGATCACATCCGGGACTCCGAACTACCTTCGGTACATCAAAAACCATAAACTAATAATATAACCGTCATCGAACTTTAAGCGTGCGGATCCTACAGGTTCGAGAACTATGTAGACATGACCGAGACACGTCTCCGATAAATAACCAATAGCGGAACCTGGATGCTCATATTGGCTCCTACATATTCTACGAAGATCTTTATCGGTCAAACCGCATAACAACATACGTTGTTTCTTTTGTCATCGGTATGTTACTTGCCCGAGATTCGATCGTAGGTATCTCAATACCTAGTTCAATCTCTTTACCGGCAAGTCTCTTTACTCGTTCCGTAACACATCATCCCGCAACTAACTCATTAGTTGCAATGCTTGCAAGGCTTAAGTGATGTGTATTGCCGAGTGGGCCTAGAGATACCTCTCCGACAATCAGAGTGACAAATCCTAATCTCGAAATACGCCAACCCAACAAATACCTTCGGAGACACCTGTAGAGCACCTTTATAATCACCCAGTTACATTGTGACGTTTGGTAGCACACAAAGTGTTCCTCCGGTAAACGGGAGTTGCATAATCTCATAGTCATAGGAACATGTATAAGTCATGAAGAAAGCAATAGCAACAAACTAAACGATCAAGTGCTAAGCTAACGGAATGGGTCAAGTCAATCACATCATTCTCCTAATGATGTGATCCCGTTAATCAAATGACAACTCTTTATCTATGGCTAGGAAACATAACCATCTTTGATCAATGAGCTAGTCAAGTAGAGGCATACTAGTGACACTCTGTTTGTCTATGTATTCACACATGTATCATGTTTCCGGATAATACAATTCTAGCATGAATAATAAACATTTATCATGATATAAGGAAATAAATAATAACTTTATTATTGCCTCTAGGGCATATTTCCTTCAACAAACTCACTAGGGGGCTTCTTGATCGTATCTGAATCATAGCTTAACCCCTTTTGAGTCCGACTTGGATCGTATTCGAATCAGGGTTGTTAAAAACCTCTCAAGGTCATTTGGGTGCTTCCTGTTCAAACATAGGTCGTATTCGAACCAAAGAGAACATAGCCATCGGTACTCTCTTTATCGGCGCAACGCCAGTGCCACTGGGGGCTGCATGATCGTATTCGAATCCTAGCTTAACCCCTTTGGTCCGGTTTACTGATCATATTCGAATCAGAAGCCTCCAAATTTTTCTTGATGCTTGATTTACATTGTTTGAAAGATACTCTTTTGTTTTACTGGTTTTTTTTGTCTAGAATCTAACTGTAAGTGTGGTTTCAATTTAAACCGGCTTGGTTCTTTGACAATGAGTTGCCAATGTATAACAGTCATCATGCATATGGAAGTATTGACTTCTAGAAAGATTGGGTTGTCACCCTTACTGTCCGGGTCACATAAGCCGGCAGTCCAGATTCAAAGAACACAGGTATGATATTGTCGTTTAAAATTCATAAACAGACTTATCTGTGTTTTTCTTTAATCAAAGGCTTTCCAGCCTTATTTTGCTTTACATCTAGCCTTGATTATTCCATTATGGTAATTTCATAGTTATGTATTGGGTGTTTTGACCTGTCCAGCGACAAACCGCCAGGACAGTTTCTCATCTTTTACATACAGGAACAGATTTAAACACTACAGATATGATAAAGGATATAAAGCATATATTGACATGACGGATAAAAATGTCGTACGCAGTATGATATGCACGATGGCATAGGCGGAACATGCAGTTTTAAGCTAGCCTATTACAAGGCGTTGGGAGCCCAAAAGGTTAAAACTGTTTTTTCTCCTTAGCAGATGTTAAGCTAAGGCCAGTTCATTAAATCTTAGCCGGATTATTTGGATGGTTACGACTCCTCCCTCGCCGGTTCATCTTCCTCCATTGTTTGGAAACTGGGCTTGTACCAATCAAAGCCATGAAGAGCAACGAACTCAGCCTCATCATCAATTAGACCAGACGGGTCAATTTCTGGGGCAAAGGTGTGTTGGTGAACCGGCAGGATTAGATCTGTCACTTTATACGAAGGAGTCGCCATCTTTTTATTCTTAGCGTCAAAACCTGGCTGATACTTATCAACATTGGTCTCGTCGCCAAGGATGGTAGAATGAGGACGAATTCCCCTCACACAAGCAGCAAAATCTTCTTGATCAAACGGAGTCCTGTCTTCCTTAAAGCTGGGATACCCCTTGGCTACATCCGCCGGGTCTAGCTCCGGCACCCAAGCTTTGGAGCGGCTTAGAGCAGTTAGGGCTTCGGCTCTTGCACAAGACCGCTTGACTTCTTGGAATCTGGCGGGTAAGATAGATAACTTCTTCAAGACATCAAGAGGTTTGGTCCTTGGTTGGCTGGGGAAATAATGGCAAGCGCCCGTTGAGCTCCAGTGTACAATTGCTTCACCAGGGTGTAAACCGCCTTGAGTTTTATCAAGCTGTTTTGGCTCAGATTGTTGCTCTGTGGACCTATGAGTATTTTAAAAGGTTAAGCAGGAGGCTTATATTTATGGCAAAAATAGAGTTTAAGTAAATAATACAATGACTCACCGAAGACTGTAGAGACCATTTGAGACACACGGTTCTTTAAACCGGTGAGTTCCGTCGTAACCTCCTTGAGAGCCGCCTCGGCTGTCTCAGCATGCTGTATCAGCAAGGCTTTTTCATCGGCCCAGGAGTTTTTCTCTACATCAAAATTGGCCTTCAGTTTCTCTGCTTCAGATAGGCTTGATGACCCACAAGCATAGGGGATCTATCGTAGTCCTTTTGATAAGTAAGAGTCTCGAACCCAACGAGGAGTAGAAGGAAATGATAAGCGGTTTCCAGCAAGGTATTCTCTGCAAGTACTGAAATAAGTGGTAACAGATAGTTTTGTGATAAGATAATTTGTAACGAGAAACAAGTAACAAAAGTAAATAAGGTGCAGCAAGCTGGCCCAATCTTTTTTGTAGCAAAGGACAAGCCTGGACAAACTCTTATAAGATGTAAAGCGCTCCCGAGGACACATTGGAATATCGTCAAGCTAGTTTTCATCATGTTCATATGATTCGCGTTCGGTACTTTGATAATTTGGTATATGGGTGGACCGGTGCTTGGGTGCTGCCCTTACTTGGACAAGCATCCCACTTATGATTAACCTCCATTGCAAGCATCCGCAAATACAACAAAAGTATTAAGGTAAACCTAACCATAGCATGAAACATATGGATCCAAATCAGCCCCTTATGAAGCAACGCATAAACTAGGGTTTAAGATTCTGTCACTCTAGCAACCCATCATCTACTTATTACTCCCCAATGCTTTCCTCTAGGCCCAAATAATGGTGAAGTGTCATGTAGTCGACATTCACATAACACCACTAGAGGAGAGACACCATACATCTCATCAAAATATCGAACGAATACCAAATTCACATGACTGCTAATAGCAAGACTTCTCCCATGTCCTCAGGAACAAAAGTAACTACTCACAAAGCATAAACATGTTCATAATCAGAGGGGTATTAATATGCATATAGGATCTGAACATATGATCTTCCACCAATTAAACCAACTAGCATCAACTACAAGGAGTAATTAACACTACTAGCAACCTACTAGCACCAATCCCGGACTTGGAGACAAGAATTGGATACAAGAGATGAACTAGGGTTTTGAGATGAGATGGTGCTGATGAAAATGTTGATGGAGATTGCCCTCTCCCAATGAGAGGAGCATTGGTGATGATGATGGCGATGATTTCCCCCTCCAGGAGGGAAGTTTCCCCGGCAGAACAGCTCCGCCAGAACCCTAGATTGGTTCCGCCAAGGTTCCGCCTCATGGCGGCAGAGTTTCGTCCGAGAAGATGGCTTATGATTTTTTTCCATCGAAAGACTCCATATAGCAGAAGATGGCCACCGGAGGGCCACCAGGGGCCCACGAGGTAGGGGGCGCGCCCAGGGGGGTAGGGCGTGCCCCCACCCTCATGGGAAGGGTGTGGACCCCCTGGAAAAGTTCTTGCTCTCAGTATTTTTTATATATTTGGAAAACATCTTCCGTGAAGTTTCAGGACTTTTGGGGTTGTGTAGAATAGGTCTCTAATATTTGCTCCTTTTCCAGCCCAGAGTCCCAGCTGTCGGCATTCTCCTTCTTTATGTAAACCTTGTAAAATAAGAGAGAATAGGCATAAGTATTGTGACATAATGTGTAATAACAACTCATAATGCAATAAATATTGATATAAAAGCATGATGCAAAATGGACGTATCAAGGCTCAACTGGAGTTTGGAGTTAGCACTCTTTATCTCAGTCTCTTGAACCGCCAACCGGGTTTTCGCATCAGTCAGTTGAGAATCCAAGTCAATTATGGCGGTCTACAGACATGCACAGGTGTGTCAAAATTTCTTCCAATAAAGGTCATAATGATTAAAGTCCCAAGTGCTTTGCAACGCAACACCACTCGACACTTGGGGGCTAATGTCTGCCAAAGCAATTTTTAAATGCAAAAAATGACTCTTCTATGATTAAAGTCCCAAGTTTTTTACAAGTAATAATGCTTGGCACTTGGGGGCTAATGCATAATATTCAGAAAGTTTTTTCCTCTTGAGCCGGATAACAATATTAGTTTGGACTGATTCAAGACAACTATGAAATTAAATACCGGCTCATTCATGATCAATTAAGCCGGCCCTTGGGGACTATAGGTGAAATTATGCTAATCATATAACTCCGGTTAAACGTTTTAAACCAGACTTGGAAAAATCTAGGTCAGAACGTCAACATGTATCACAAGTCTACAGATCATTCAAGTTTATCATAATCAGGAGACTTGGAGGGCTGGCAGAGCATATAAGTTAATGAAAGCTGGAGATCATACCTCATTATTTCAATTGCAGCTGTTTGACCATCTCAATTTCAGAGTCACGACTAGAATGCACGTGACTAAGGTAGCCAGATAGCACATCACTAATGCTCAGGTGAGCATAGTGAGAGATGTCAAAGCAAACTTTCTGCTTTTCCAAAGCCTCTTGCTTCGCGGAGTGTCTGGCTAGTACCGTTGGATTGCCCGGTTCAACAAATCTACTACCAGTGATTAAAACGTCACTGCCGTAAGTCGTCGGCGGGTTAGTTGAGCTTGACGGTTCAACGGTAGATGGGTTGAAACAGTTTCGTCAACAGACGGCTCTGTGACATCCGGATAATTAAGCTACAGTAACCCTCTACTAATTATGCCACGTCACCACGATTACTGTCGTTAATCTCGCGTTGATTCAAACCCTATTCAAATTCAAATTTAAAATAAAGTCAAATTATTATTTCTTCAAACGGTAAAATAGAAATGTTGGTTGGGTTACAAGTATTCACTAAGGATTTATCATGTATAAACCAACTTCGTTTCACTCACAAAATAATAATAATAGGAAATTAATAAGTGGACGAACATCAATTAAAATGACTTTTTCAAAATAAGCAATTGTTTTTTAACTCCAATTGCCTCCAAACTTTTTGTGCAACCTCGAAACAGTACCGAGTAATTGTGTGCTAAGTATCATGTGTAGCAAAATTCATTTGTTAGCTAAAATAATAAAAAACAGTAGAGAAAATAAGAAAAATAGAAAAGGAAACTACAGAAAGGTAAGGAACAAAAAAAAAAGTGAAAGAAAAGATGGCCCATGTGGCCTGGGAGAAGCCCAACCCACACCCCACTCATCTCCCTCCTCGCTACAGGAGCGGAGGGAGGTCGTGGCGGCCATCCAGACGCCCTGGCCGTCGTGGCAGAAATCCCGCGCCTCCCCGTCGACCCCCCTGGCGGATAAGAGCACCCCGCTCGGCCCTTGACCAAACCCTAACCCTCTAGTTTTTCCCCTGCGCCGCTTGTGTCGATTTGGACGAAGAACAAATCCACGGCCGACGCGGTCACCATCACCCTCATCGCTGTCGCAACCAGACGCCTTCTCGATGTCCAGGACCACACCAAGAGAAGCACCGCGACGCCCGCACCCTCCTGGCGCAAGGAGCCTCCTAGGATTGCCGCCATCCCTCGCGAACGACTCCGTGTTCGTCAACGCCGGCCGCCACTGCTTCCTTCGATCTGCACCGCTCCGACCTCCTTCGGCTTCCCCGAGCCCTCCACGAGCACCGCCGTGAGCAGCACCTTCGTTCCCCCCTCTCCTCTACGTCGATCTGTCACCGTAGGCGGCTGCATCACCTCGCGCCCGAGCTCCCGCGAGCTCGCGGTCGCTGCGTCGTGGGCGTCCTCCCGCGCCCCTAGCCGCGTCCGCGGCCGAGCACGCCGCTCCCGGGTCGCGCCCACGCGTGCACCCGCTCCTCGCGCCCCGCCTTCGCGCTGCTCTGCCTACTGCGTTTAGCCTTAACGCCGCTGCTGCGCTCCGCTCCCTGTTGGTGCCGCTGCTACTCTAGTGTCGCTGCTGCTTTACTGCGTCGCTGCAGCCACCGCTTGCTGCTGTTTTGCTCCTGGCCGCTGCTGCTTGCTGCTCCCCGGCTGCCAGTGCTAGTTGCCGCTGCTAATGCTGCCTGTTGCCGCAAGCTGCTACTGCTAGCCATCCATGGCGTAGGTTGTGTGCGTATGTGTTGTGTGTAGCCGGTTAGATTAGTAGCTAGTAGTATTAGTTAGTGCTAAATTAGTCTAGTAGTAGATGACATGTAGGCCCCCACTTTAAATAAGTTAGATTTATTTATTTGTTTAGGTAAATAGTCTATGACATGTGGGCCACACATCCCCTTTTGACTAGTCAAATTGACTTAGTCAACCCGAATTAGAATAATATGTTAATTCTAGAAAATAAATTAAACTTTAAAAATTAGTATAAAATAATCAGTAACTTGGATGAAAATACTTTGTACATGAAAGTTGCTCAGAACGATGAGATGAATCCAAATACGCGGTCCATTTGTCCGACACACGTTCCTAGCATAGCGAACCTACAACCGTCCCCCTCCGGTCCGTTTGTCCGAAAACACCGAACATCGGGAATACTTTTCCGGATGTTTACCCCCTTTGCCGGTATTACCTATCCCTGCGATGGGTTACCCCTAGCACAACGTATTGCCGCGTCTTGCTTTGTGTTACATTTGATTGCTCTGTTATTTATTGTGTTCCCCCTCCGTTACTTCTTTCCGGTAGACTTCGAGACCGCTGCCGATGTCCGTGTGTTCGACTACATCGACGATGACCCTTCCTTCTTGTCAGAGCAACCAGGCAAGCCCCCCCCCTTTGATCACCAGACATCGCCTATTCTTCTCTCTACTGCTTGCATTAGAGTAGTGTAGCATGTTACTGCTTTCCGTTAATCCTATCCTGATGCATAGCCTGTCCTTGCTAATACTGTTGTTACCTTTACCTGCAATCCTAATGCTTAGTATAGGATGCTAGTTTATCATCAGTGGTCCTACATTCTTGTCCGTCTGTCATGCTATACTACTGGGACGTGATCACTTCGGGAGGTGATCACCGGCATATACTATATACTTGCACTGTTACATTACCGGTGATACTGTTTGGAGATGGGGGCGGAAGGGGCACGTGGCTCCATCCAGGTAGTGGTGGGCCTGAGTTCCCGACGGCCCCCGACTGTTACTTTGTGGCGGAGCGACAGGGCAGGTTGAGACCACCTAGGAGAGAGGTGGGCCTGGCCCTGGTCGGCGTTCGCGAATACTTAACACGCTTAACGAGATCTTGGTATTTGATCTGAGTCTGGCCACTGGCCTATACGCACTAATCATCTACGCGGGGACAGTTATGGGCACTCGACGTTGTGGTATCAGCCGAAGCACTTCGTGACGTCAGCGACTAAGCGGCGCGCGCCGGATTGGAACGTAAGCCTGCTCTTGTATTAAGGGGGCTAGTTCTGCTTCCGGCCGCCCTCACAACGTGCAGGTGTGCAATGGACGATGGGCCCAGACCCCTGCGTCATAGGATTTAGACCGGCGTGCTGACTTCTCTATTGTGCCTAGGTAGGGCTGCGACGTGTTGATCTTCCGAGGTCGAGCATGACCCAGGAAAGTGTGTCCGGCCAAATGGGATCGAGCGTGTTGGGTTATGTGGTGCACCCCTGCAGGGAAGTTAAACTATTCGAATAGCCGTGATCTTCGGTAATAGGATGACTTGAAGTTGTACCTTGACCTTATGACAACTAGAACCGGATACTTAATAAAACACACCCTTCCAAGTGTCGGATACAACCGGTGATCGCTCTCTCACAGGGCGTCGAGGGGAGGATCATCGGTTAGGATTATGCTATGCGATGTTACTTGGTGAACTTACCATCTACTCTCTTTTTCTGCTGCAAGATGGAGGTTATCAGAAGCTTAGTCTTCGATATGACTAGCTATCCCCCTCTTATTCTGGCATTCTGCAGTTCAGTCCACATATGATACCCTTATTCCATTTGATACCAATGCATACATATGTAGTGTAGCTCCTTGCTTGCGAGTACTTTGGATGAGTACTCACGGTTGCTTTGTTCCCTCTTTTCCCCCTTTCTATACCCGATTGCTACGACCAGACGATGGAGCCCAGGAGCCAGGCGCCACCGTCGACGACTACTACTACTACTCGGGAGGTGCCTACTACTGCGTGCAGCCCGCTGACGACGACCAGGAGTAGTTTAGGAGGATCCCAGGCAGGAGGCCTGCGCCTCTTTCGATCTGTATCTCAGTTTGTGCTAGCCTTCTTAAGGCAAAATTGTTTAACTTATGTCTGTACTCAGATATTGTTGCTTCCGCTGACTCGTCTATGATCGAGCTCTTGTATTCGAGCCCTCGAGGCCCCTAGCTTGTAATATGATGCTTGTATGACTTATTTTATTTGTAGAGTTGTGTTGTGATATCTTCCCGTGAGTCCCTGATCTTGATCGTACATGTTTGCGTGTATAATTAGTGTACGGTCGAATTGGGGGCGTCACAGGCTCAGAAGGATCTATTCGAACGTTTACAGCAGAGACTTCTGGTGCTTCAGGTTGTCCCGGGGCAGGAGTTGGCAGTGCCGGTTCAGCGGCGTCCGGGTTTTCAGTCGGCTTAATCACCCTGGCTTTCTTGGGTTTTGCTTGACCTCTAAAAGGAATTCGATGAGTCAGTATAATGATACGGACATAAAGATACAAAAGAAGGATAACTATCTTTACCCAGAGGCAGTCTTGAAAGCCGGAAGTTGGGTTTGTGAGGAATCACCAGAAGAACGAGAGATCTCCTGCAAAAGTGAAATCGCAATTTAAAAGAGCAAGGAAGTAGATTCATTGACAAAAGCAAAAGTCAAAGGTGAAAGAAACCTCATTCTGGTGTTTCTGAGGAGTTTTCGGTAAGCCGGAGGGCAGTTCATTGTCGTCACTGGTCCGGGTCTGATGGCGGCTCTCATGTGTGTTTTTTTAAAAGAAAATGAGGATCCAAATAAGCCAAAGGGTGTGAAAACCTTACTTTCTGGGTTACCAGTCGAGGTTTCTCTCTTGGCAAAGGTTCTGAGTTAGAGGAAATAGTTATCTTTTCTTCTACTGCCTGGCTGGCCCCCGTGTCATCCTGGCAATAGTCAGTGTCAATAAGGTTGTTAAAAAGAAGGCCAAGAGAGTCAAGGGCTACCTCTGACTCAGAAACATCATCCAACTTGAACATATCAAAAGCAGTTCTTTTCTTCTTAGATTTTTGGGTTGTCTTCTTGGCGGCTATGGCGGCGGCTCTAGCCTTCTTGGCAGCTTCATGATCATATTTGGCCTTCCAAAAGTCAGATTTGGCCTGTAGGCAAATAACAGGTTAAAAGTCATGCAAGTACTTAACTACTGAAGTAAAAAGGGGGTCAAGGGGATTTACCTCTGGTGCCGGGTTAAGTTTGCAGAAATGATTCAATCCAACTTTACTACAGTCCTCGTATTTACTGTTTATAAGGGTGGTTGACATTTCAACAATGGCCTCTTTAGTCAGATGTAGAGAACTATTACGCAGAGGGTCATCTAGTCCTCCGGCATAGTTATACATCAAGTCAGAGCGGTGGCTCAGAGGGATGACCCACCATGCGATCCAACAGCCAATCAAGTCAACTCCAGTTAAGCCGTTTCCCAATAAGGCTTGAACTCTTTTGATGGTTGGGATGATCTTCTTACGTTCAGCGGCAGTAAGCTTGTCAGGGAGTGAAAACTTAGTGTCAAGACGCTCCGCGCGATAACCCGGCATTTGTTTCCCATCAGCTGGCGATGTGTCTTTGCAATAAAACTAAGTTTGGTTCCAATCCTTGGGATGGCTTGGTAAGACTACTAAGGGAAAGACAGCATCCCGTCTGCGCTGAATCGAAATTCCACCAAGTTCCAAGCTGGGGCCGTTGGTGTATTCACTCTGGCGGTTCAAATAGAAATACTCTCTGAAGAGTTCAACAGTAGGTTCTTCTTGAAGATAAACCTTGCAGAGAACTTGAAAATTGCAGATGTTTGATATGGAGTGGGTCCAAGATCTTGTGGATGAAGCTTGAAAAAATGCAGAACATCTCTGAAGTATTTTGAGTCGGGTGGTGAAAGACCCCGATTCATATGATCAGTAAAGATGATGACTTCACCATCCTTGGGCTGAGGTTTTTCTTCGGCCGGGTCAGGGGCGCGATAAGACATAATGCTTTTCTCCGACAAATACCCAATGGTAACAAAATCCTTCAGAGTGGCGTCAGTGACTGTGGAAGGGACCCAGTTGCAAACTGTCGTCGTCTTTGGCGGCATGGTGAGAGGACAAGCTAAAAAGGAATTAATTTACCGGTTTAAGTTAAATGGTGGAATCACAGGTTAATGTCTGCAATACAGATGGCGTGATGGCGGCTTAAGTAAGGGCTAATGATATATGAAGGAAAAATGAGCCGGCATAATAAGCCGACATGACTAAAGGTATTCAAAGGTTGCCAGCGACAAAAAATTGGCTGAGTACTGAGATAAACAAGTTTCACAAGTTGTTGCTACTATTTTGGATCAAGATTGTTCAAAAAAGGAAAATAAATCTAGACCTAAAAAACCAGTACAGAGGAGTTCATCAGTTCGAAGGAGGCCTTTGTACAAGAAAAGAGGATCTACTAGCATCTGAAATGGATGCAAAACAGCTACCACATGAGTTTTATACTTCTTTTAGATCAAAAGGGGATGCAGTAGAGAAACTACAAAGAATCCCTGATGAACATCGAAGAGCATAGAAGAACTTGCAAACCTTAATGCGGATCTAAGGTGCGGAAAGGCAAAAACTTACGGACGCGGTTCTACTATGGAGGGTCACCGCCGTTCTCGGGACAAGCTAAGGTTGATGTAGCGGCCAAGATTGAGGACGATGGTGAGCGCTGCGGCGGCGGCGGAGCTCGAGCGACAGAGGGGTTGCGAGAGAAGGAAGAAGAAGAATGAGGAAGACCACCCATGCCTATTTATAAGGAGATAGATGAACAGGCAAGCGCGAAAAACGAGGAAGGCTAAAATGAGGAATATCCAGCTAATTAGACGCCTCGATTTTCGGAAGGCATTTAAGATAAGGATCCGTTAAGATGACGTCGTGGCGGGTTTACAAATTTTCTGACGGTGACGTCATGGCGGTTTATAAAGCTTTTACAAGTAGTGGAAGATGGATTTCTTCTAAGTGTTGAAGATTGACATGAACAAAGTTCAAATCAACCTGGGGCCTAATGTTGGGGATATGACTACCAGATATGATCCGCCCAGGAGGGGCCGGATCAACCACAATGGCGGGTTACTTAAGTGAAGCCCGAAGAGTATACAGGGTGATGGTTTACGATAAGGCTTATAATAGGCCCAAGCCCAGAGGTGGCTTAAGGCCCGTAAGTATAAACCGCCATGTATGAATACAACTTGTAAAGTAAGGCATGTAAGAGATGTCACCGAGCCGGACACGTTGTATGAGCCGGTCGGGACTCTGTAGGCCGCAGGGCGTCAACCCGTGTATATAAGGGGACGACCCGACGGTGGCTTAGGGCACGAAACAACAGATCGAGAGCCAAGCTAGTGTATTTGCTCCTTGGTCATCGAAACCTAGCAATACCACATCAACTGGACTAGGCTTTACCTTCACCGCAAGGGGCCGAACCAGTATAAACCTCTCCGTGTCTTTTGTCCTGATTAACCCATTTAAACTTCCTAGTTGCGATGGCTCCACGACTAAGTCCTTTCACTAGGACATCTGCCGTGCCAATTCCACGACAAGATGGAAGCAAACGTTTGGTGTACGTAGAGTCGTATCAGTGGCAGATAGGACTTGAGAGAATATTTATCTTACCTTTAGCTCCTTGTGGGTTTGACACTCCATACTTATCACATCCATCTTTGGAAATTGCTACGATGATTCCTTGCACTTGGGGATTATGCACATTTGTAAGGCTAAACTTGATACCTCGCATATTGCACATGATTTTGGATGTGATGAACTAGTATGATGATCATCTAGTGATGTATATATACGATGGTGAAATAGATATGAACTAGTGATGACGAACTTATCAATATTTGTCCTATGATTTTGTTTGAGGTACTGCGAGCCCTCTGGCGCAGAACAGATCCCGTAAACACGTCCCGTAAAACATTTACGGGACGGGTTTACACGATCTGTTACAACGAAGGGCTCATGGTACCCAGGGCCGGTCCTGAGATTTCGGGGGTCCGAGGCGAAACTATAACCCGGGGCCCTCTTAATATATGCATCAACTTATAACCCCAAACTCATAAATCTGAGTAATATCTGTCTCTAAATTGTATCCCGACAATCAATTATCAATGGTCATATTGCAACAACAAAGAGGCAAAATTGATCATTTTGCTAAAATAAATATTTGTCAATGGTCATGGCAAAACGCAGGCATATGCTATGAAAGTAGTACCTTCTATGATTCTCCCTAATCGGCTAATAATATCTAATCGGCTAATAATTTTTCTTCCAGGGATCAACCAGAAGGATTAAAGGGCAACCCCAACTCATAAATCTAACTAATATCTGCTGCTAAACTGTCTACAATCAATCAATTGTCAGTGACCATATCGCAACAACAAAGAAATAAATATTGGTTGTTTTCTTTAGAGAAAATGCATAGAGCCTGGCTTCAAATTAATGAAGACATCCACCGGCTAGGATACAACAGTGCTGATACAAAGGCGAAAGCTTGAAGAAAAACCGAAAGATAACAGGCGGCGTGCACACACATTACAGAGCAAAGCTGAGCAATGGCGAGCAGGGCACCTCCACAGCGAAAATAAGATCAAGCCCCCGGAGAACTCTACGCAAGCTAGAACAACCGAGCAACTGCAAGCAGTAGACTGCACAAGTGAATGCCGAGAGGAACCAGGCTGCGTGAAGAAAAACATGGCTCCAGATCTAGCCGCCCCAAGCCTTGCTGGAGGGGAGATCCAATCGCCCCTACGCCCGAACCGTGCCGCAACACGCGGACGCAGTCCACCGACCGGCTGCCCAGAGCCGAACAAGATGAAGAGTCGCTGAAGGATTGCAGGGGAACCGCCTTGTCACCACCATAACCGCCGTCCCGGAGAGCAGAGGAACACCGCCGCCACCAAACACCTTGCCACGGGACCACAACCTCACCCTCCCTTGAACGACACCTCCAAGGAGGACCGAAACGCCACAACATGGCATGCAGAACGTAAGGCATATGCTATTAGAGTCATACCTTCTCCGATTCTCTATAGTGGGCTCGTTATATTTCCTCCGGTCATGAACGGTAAGGATCAAAGGGCAACGCCCTGGGAACCCATTGCGGTGGCAGTGAACGTGATATTGATGCGGTTCCCTCTCGAGGTGGAGGGCATGTGAATCTGCAATGGGGTGTCTCTCACAGGGAGCGGTGGCATGGCCTCTTGGGGATAGGTATTCGATTGGTGACGCCCCGAGAAACGAGGCGGCGGCGCATGCATACTGGAGCAAGAATCAAGCGTCTCACCTCATAGGTTTGGGTAGTTTTTTTCTTTAAGACGTAGGGTTTGATGAGCGATCCATCGATCGCGCCATGATACTAGGTCTGCTTCCGCCTGCGTATAATGTATTTGGATGATGCCCTTCCCTTGACCAGCGCCGCTTCTGCTTGCATAGGAAGCCCTTCCCTCATAATATTACAGATGCACAACACCTAGACCTAGGCCCTCCGGGCTTTGGGGGGCCGGGGCAGCCGCCCCCTCGGGGCCGGGCCTGGTTGTATCGTAAAAAAGTTATGTATGCGCTCTTAAATGAGTTTTGCGGGACAGTTGATTGCGGGATCTGTATAGAGATGCTCTAAACCTCCCGGTCAAACACCTCCACCAGAACGGGTCCCGGCAGACGGTCCACGGCGCCTGATGGTCCTGCATCTGCAGCCTAATTATCCATTCCATTCTCTGTCACCGACCGTCAGACTGAGCAAAACAATTGCATTACGGCCGCGGACGCGGTCAAAGCAACATAAGTTACTACAGCAGAAAGCGCTGTCACCTGCCCCTTGGCACTGGCATCGCCGTCGCTCCAGCCTCCCGTGATTAGGATTAATAAATAGTTACAGTATAATCGAAGGTCCAGACCGTGACTAACCAGTTAATCGCGACACACTGTACGTACAGCACATTTTCCCCCGTTCCGCGGTAGAAAATGATTGGTGTGAACGGACGGCGTTCCAAGACGGCGGCGTCGGGGGCTACAACTCCACACGAGAGAGACTGGGGCCCGAGCTTTTTCTTTCTTCTTTTTCTTTGAGACAATGGCCGGCCCGAGCATGTTAGGTGGAGTTTCTTGCACGGAGAAGTTCGCGCATGCTCTAAATATCTGGGAAATTTGCCATGCCACACACACAGCCCTGAAGTGTGGAACCAACCACCGAATCAAACCCAGTACACGTAAAATTCTGGCCTCTGTATTCACCAGAACTTCCCTCCATTGGTGGGTCGACGACGGTACTCTACAGACGAGTTTCTACCACGCACGCACTTTGCGAGGAGCAGCAGCGCAGCACCCATAGATACTCCTCGTTCGTTGTGTACCTATCTATGTACTAGTAGACTATACTGCCAGCACGACGGCCGTAAAATTCGTGGGGCAAATCCCAACGCAGCGGGCACAGGCACATGACACACGCAGAGCACCACTCGCACTCACCTCGCAGAGGAGGGCGCAGTTCACACTCACCATCCTCAAAAGCCGAGCCCGCCAAGAGGGAAAGTGGGCCCGGCCCGGCCCGGACACCACCAGTAGAATCTGGCCAATCCAGTCGCAATAAAGCGGACGGGGGTCGCCGTACCCTCCCCGTGAGCCCGCCCAGACGACCCCACACGACAGAGAAAGCTCAGCTCAGCACACTCCACGCCCAGCACCCTCTCCCAGTCCCATACTGTAGCACCCCACCTCACCATTAAAGAAACGAGCTAGGCCAAGTGGAGAGAGAGGAGAGGGGACGGAGAGAGAGCAGCGGAGCAGAGCAGAGCAGCGCCGGAGCAGGGGAGCTAGCATGACGTCGGGGGCGGCCCGGGCGGCGGCGGCGGCGGAGGCGGAGGCCGGGCTGGGGCGGACGCCCACGTGGAAGGAGCGGGAGAACAACAAGCGCCGCGAGCGCCGGCGCCGGGCCATCGCCGCCAAGATCTTCACCGGCCTCCGCGCGCTCGGCAACTACAAGCTGCCCAAGCACTGCGACAACAACGAGGTGCTCAAGGAGCTCTGCCGCGAGGCCGGCTGGGTCGTGGAGGACGACGGCACCACCTACCGCAAGGTGAGCGCGAGATAGACCTCGTTTCTTGGTCTCGGGATCGAGATCGCCCGCTCCCCTCCCATGTTTCTTCTCCCCCTCCGTTTCCTGGATCTAGCTAGGCTTGCTTGGATGTGTGGATCTGATTGTGTGGTTCGATTTATGGCAGGGATACAAGCCGCCGTCGTCCGGGCCGTTCGGTGGGGTCTCGTCGGCGGGCATGAGCCCCTGCTCGTCCTCGCAGCTGCTCAGCGCGCCCTCGTCGTCGTTCCCGAGCCCGGTGCCTTCCTACCACGCCAGCCCGGCGTCGTCGAGCTTCCCGAGCCCCACGCGCCTCGACAACCCGAGCCCCGCCTGCCTCCTCCCGTTCCTCCGTGGCCTCCCCAACCTGCCCCCGCTCCGGGTCTCCAACAGCGCGCCGGTGACGCCGCCGCTCTCTTCGCCGACGGCGTCGCGGCCGCCCAAGATCCTGAAGCCGGACTGGGAGGTGGACCCGTTCCGGCACCCGTTCTTCGCCCTCTCCGCGCCGGCTAGCCCCACCCGTGGCCGCCGGCACGAGCACCCGGACACGATACCGGAGTGCGACGAGTCAGACGTCTCCACGGTGGACTCTGGCCGGTGGATCAGCTTCCAGATGGCCACCACGGCGCCGACCTCGCCCGCGTACAACCTCGTCAACCTAGGCGCCTCCAGCTCCAACTCCATGGAGATGGAGGGAATGGCGGGGGAGCGGGGCCGAAGCGGTCCGGAGTTCGAGTTCGACAAGGGGAGGGTGACGCCGTGGGAAGGGGAGAGGATCCACGAGGTCGCCGCCGAGGAGCTTGAGCTCACGCTCGGCGTCGGCTCGAAATGACGGCCATACGCGGAGCATTGCACTGGCACTCACAGATAACAGCCAGCACTCACAACTTGCCGGCCAGTGATCGAAAAAATGGTTTCTTGGATGAACCTCGAGTCCTCGTCAAAAGCACAAGCTAAATCGTGGTTGCTGTTGGATCGGCCATTGCTGCTGCGATGTGGGCAATTCGTTCATTCTAGGTTTAGGGGGTGGATGCATCTGTTGTTCGATTCCTAGGACAAGAGAAAAGGAATCAGAAACAATCGTTCATGCCAATCGGCTGGCCACGGATTGTTTCATTATTCATTCATGGATGTACGTAGCTAGTAGCTGGGTTCCTCTTTTTCCTCTTCTTCTTTCTCTTTGTGTTCTTGCCATGCATGTGTATGTCCTCAAAATGTGTGTGAGCTCATGTGGGGGAAAGTCCAGTGGAGTAAAAAGGTGGATGGAGCTGAGCTTTATGCCGTGACCTGAATTAATCCCTCTTTGACGCAGCACGTAAACCAGTGCGTACATGGAGCTACCAGCAAGTTCATCTCTTCCACTTTTGACAGCGGGAGCATGCGTCGACCCGGCCACTAGCATGCAGATTCCCCAGCGTCACCGTCGGCACGCGAGCGATGGCATGGCATGGCATGTCTGCGGCGAGCACGAGGATTTGTCCGATCGGAGACCACTGTCGTTGTTGTACTCTGAATTCGGCCGAAAAAACGTTGGAAAGAACGTGGCATGTATCTGTAGAAGAGTAGCTCTATATCTGTATATCCTCTTTCAGAAATCTTCAGCCCTGGGCTGGCCTAGTTGCCTAGTTGGTGCACGCCAGGCGGCGGATGAGTCCAAAACTCCAATTAACACTCTGTATGTGGTACGGAAAATGCGCCGGTGGCGTCGCACAGTCGCAGAATCGGCACGCTCGTCCGCTTTCCAGGGCCCCGACGGCGCCCGGAAACTGAAGCCCGTCGGATCCCCGATCGGGCTGTGGTTGCCCGGCTCCAATCCTACAGTTTCTTCGTGCGATGGTGCGTGACGGGGCAACCACTCCGGCGGGCCGTGCGCCGGCCGAGCCGGGCGCGTGGGGTCCTCCCCGCCGCGCATGTGCGTGTGTCCGGCGAGCGATCGCGCGTCGGCGTCGCGCAGCTGGCGGTGCACGTACGGGGTGAGGTTTGTCCCTGTTGGATTTCGGCGGGCACCGACCGGTGGGTGGTGGAGCCTTCTCTTTTCTAATCTAATCAGATGCTCCACCACTCGTGCACCGCGGCGACGACCGAACCACCGCTTGCCGTTCGTTAGCTGGGCGTGGCTGTGGCTGTGGCTGTGTGTGACAAGAATCCGGCTGTGATGTAGGAGTAGTATTGTACTAGTAGCTACCGCTCCGCGACCACGTACTACGTTCCGCGGCGGTATGCGGGTCGCTTTCATGGCGTATTTTCGTGTTGGTCGTCGGTCTAGCGCACGCCGAGCTCGTGCCGTGACCGCGCTAACTGCCGTCATTTTGTCAAAGTGTCTTTTGAAACTATGCTGACTTAGTAGTATGGGTAAAACCAACATCGAGTACTCCCTAAGACATTTTAAAGAAGAAACACCCATATAATCCATAATTCGTACTATTTCGGTGACCGGTACTAAACCAATCAAATATATTCATAATACGGTGACCGCTTCAATTCGCACAATAACCACAACAATAACTGTGGAACGGAGGGAGTACTAATTTAGCACTTGGCCGTCACTCTGGCCAGAACACGAGACATGATTCGCCAGACTTACCCATCTACTTTCTTACATATTGCTCTCTCCAATTCACCATGCGAGGATAGTTTGTTTGTATAAGATGTAGCTTTTTAACAGTCTACATTTTTTTCTAAGAAACGCAGTATTTAGACGCAGGCATTTACATACACACATACACACATTTCTAGCTAAGAGCACATGCATATCCTGCCTCTTTCAGGAGCTTTAAGATATGTAGACATATTTTAAGATTGACGGAGTCGCACGTGCACCTTGTGGTTGATTAGCACACCAACCACTAAGAGGATAGTACAATAAAACTGATATTAATCCGAAATATGATTGTCCATATCAAATCTAGGACTTAAACCATGGACGGAGCTACAAGGGGACATGGATGTACATATGTACACCCATTAATTCTGATAAAAAAGCATGTACTAGGTTAATAAAACACATATACATGAAAAAATACCTAGGAAATCTTGATCTTTGTACACCCATTTCGGTGAACCTGGCTCCGCCACTGACTTAAATTCAATAGTTTTTTTATAGCAGTACTTAAACTCAGACACAAGACAATACTATAGACTTGTTTAGGCCTCTCCCAATGCTCCATCTTGTACAGGTGCTAAGGCTGCCATGTAGACAAAAAAGATGATGTGGCAAGGTAATTAAGAGGAGAGAGATGGGTGTGGTGACCCCAGGAAGAAACAATGCCAAGCGCGGGAACCTAGGAAAAACACTTAAATGAAAGAAGCCCCACCAATGCATGAACAACTTTAGTTGCTAAATCATTAAATGAAGGATGCTTAGCAACAACAAGCTAAGCACCTTTGCATTGGGGACTTTAGTTTCTTAGATTTTTAATGTGCTTAGCACCTCATCTTAGCACTAGTGCATTGGAGGAGGTCTTAGATGTGCGGACGAGGCTATCCTTGGATGCCCATGATCCGTAGTTATATGGGCCTTGAGCACCACATGGGGAAGCACATCAACAACATCGAAATTACTAGTTGAGGAGTACTCGTTGCAAAGATCACTCCAACTCCCCATGTTGCGACAAGTGGCACACATGCAGCGCGTCACTTGTCGCAACCTGAAAGTTTTCCTTTTTTCGTAGATCCGTTTATTTAACATGTTTTATCTCTCAAACAGTGCGTCAAAATCTCAAACCATTTTTACCGTTGGATTCCTTGCGTCGGTATTTTCAAAACTAGATCCCATGTTGACAGATTTTGATGAACTATTTTCACGAAAAAAATCGGACAAAAAAACCGAAACCGAACCGGGAGCACAAGTTTTTCCTTTTCCGAAAGAGGCACGCCCGTGCCTCTCACAAAATCACAACCGTGCCTCTCGCGGAAGCAAAACCGTGATTCTCGCGGAAGAAAAGAAGAAGAGAAAACACGTTTTTTTTTCGTTTTCGAGGAGGCACGACTGTGACTCTTGCGAAAGCACACCAGTGCCTCTCGCGGAAGCAAAACTTTGACTCTCGCGAAAGAAAGAAAACACATTTTTTTTTGTTTCCGAGGAGGCACGGCCGTGACTCTCGTAAAAGCACAACCGTGCCTCTCGCGGAAGCAAAACCGTGACTCCCAAAAGATAAAAATGCGTTTTTTTCCATTTCCGAGAGGCACGGCCGTGACTCTCGTGAAAGCACAACCGTGCTTCTCGCGGAAGCAAAACCGTGACTCTCGCGAAAGGAAAAAACAGAAAACGCGTTTTTTCCGTTTCCGAGAGGCACGGCCGTGACTCTCGCGAAAGCACAACCGTGCCTCTCGCGGAAGCAAAATCGCGACTCTCACGAAAAGAAAAAACAGAAAATGTGTTTTTTTCGTATCCGAGAGGCACGGCCGTGACTCTCGTGAAAGGAAAACAAAACGCGTTTTTTCACGCAAAAAAATGCTAAGGAAGGTCGGTGGAAAACCAAAACGTCAAAAAAACCCGTTTAAATAGTCGAAAACGTGTGCGGAAAAATAAAAAAATAAAATTCAAAAGAAACACCCAGAACGTGACACGTGACAAATGATTGAGAGCGCGCCAAGTAACGCTGATCGCTGCAAAGCTCCCGAAGGAGCGCTCCTTAACTAGTGGCTCCCCAACAACATGAGCAATTAAATCACGGTTCCTATATGTTGCGTAGGCTGCGTCCGCGCGCTACGTCCTTTGTATGGGCCGACCCATTATGGTCAATTCCCCATTGGTTTTTGAAGGTTCCAGAACCTTCCCTAAACCATTTTTTCTTTCATTTTTTGCATGTGTTTCCCTTGTTTTCTCCTTTTGTCTTCCTTTTCTTTTTTCCTTTTCCTTCTTTCCTTTTTTTTTCTTTTTCATTTCATAAACAATTTTTAAAATGGTGAACATTTTTTAAACCCATTAATATTTTTTGAATTCGTGATGTTTTGCAATTAACCAACAATTTTTGAACACAAATATATTTTTAAGATTTGTGAACATTTTTTGTAGAAAATTATTTAACTTTTTAAAAACTTGCATACCTCAAATTTATGAATATTTTTTAATTTAGGAACTTTTTTGAATTCATGAATATTCTTTTTAATTCTTTATCCTTTTTTTGAAATTTATGAACCATTTTTGAAATCTATGGTGAGGATTGTTCTCGAGAGCATACACCTGGGGCACTAACCCATTGACTTGCTCGGAGATCCTGTTGGTGGAGTTCAGAAGACGAGTTATGTGTTCAGTCGATGTTCAGAGAGTGATGTTGCCTGTGACTTTAGAAATTCATCCACCTTGCCCACCAAGGCGTCGATCTGCTTTGTGTTGTTGGTGGAGGCGAGGGCGTTGCCCTTGGTGATTGTCGCCACGGCTGCTAGCAACGCCTGCAGATACTGGAGCGTCATCTCCACGGACGCCACCCTTGTCCGTTAGCGTCGGATTGCTCAACTTTGCCATCCCGACCGATTCGGTATCAACTCAACCATGCACCGGTACAATGAAGTGTTTTGCGCGAACTCACTTGAGTGAATTCGCACCGATCGTGACGATTTACAAGGATTCCAAATGTAAAACGTAGGATTTGGGGGGAACTGGCTCAACCCTCTATGTGATGGCCTATCACATATATATATATAATGATAACATAGAAGTCCTATACCAATACGGTATGGATTACACAGTTGGGCTACAATACAAGTCTAACACCCTCCCTCAATCTCAACTCACTCCTGAAGCATCTAGAAGGTTGAGATTGCGTTTACAGACCTCAAACATGTGAGAAAGTAGAGGCTTGGTGAAGATGTCTGCAAGTTGATCTTTTGAAGAGATAAACCTGACTTGTAGTAGCTTCTGTGCAACACGTTCCCTCACAAAATGATAGTCAATCTTAATGTGTTTAGTCCGTGCATGGAACACCGGGTTTGATGACAGAAACGTAGCACCGATGTTGTCACACCAAAGAACCGGAGGATGTGGCTGAGAAACTCCCAGCTCTCGAAGTAGGGACTCAATCCATATAAGTCCAGCAGTCGCATTGGCAACCGACTTGTACTCGGCTTCTGTGCTGCTGCGGGAAATAGTGGCTTGCTTGCGTGCACTCCAGGCGATCAAATTAGGACCCAAGGACACATTATATCCCCCCGTAGATCGCCTGTCATCTGGACACCCAACCCAATCAGCATCTAAGAATGCAGAGAGAACTCCAGAGGAACTGGGGCGCCGGTGGAGACCATAGGAGACCGTGAGACACACATAATGTAGTATGCGCTTCACAGCAGACCAATGCACATCAGTAGGCACATGAAGGTACTGGCACACCCTGTTAATCGCAAAGGAGAGACCAGGACGTGTTATCATCAGATACTGTAGTCCACCAACAATACTCATGTACTCAGTCGCATCCTCAGGAGATAGAAGAGCACCATCGGCAGCTGAAAGTTTGTCCGTGGAGGACATGGGCGTAGGAGATGGCTTGCACTTGAGCATACCAACACGGCACAAGAGATCTAGAGAGTACTTCTTCCGGGTGAGAGCCAAGCTGCCACAAGACTGATGAGCGACTTCAATACCGATGAAGAAGTGAAGCTGTCCCAAATCCTTAACTGCAAAATCTCTGCCAAGTGCAGTCACAAGAGCATCAGCAGCCGTCGGAGAGGAGCTGACCAGGACAATGTCATCCACGTACACAAGTAAGTACATGGTCACACTCGAGCGTTGAAATAAGAAATGTGAAGTGTCAGCCATCGAAGGAATGATTCCATGAGTACGCAGAGCTGAAGCCAGGCGAGCATGCCAGGCACGAGGTGCCTCCTTCAGTCCATAGAGAGCCTTTGTCAGGCGACAGAGATGTCAAGGCTAAGTGTGATCGACAAATCTAGGTGGCTGCCGCATGAAAACCTCTTCTTTAAGAAATCCATGAAGAAAAACATTCTGCACGTCAAGCTGGCGGAGAGACCATCCATGAGAAACTCTAGAGACAGAAGAAGCCGAATAGTGGTAGGCTTGACAACTAGGCTGAATGTATCCTCATAATCCAGTCCATGACATTGTTTAAAACCCTTAGCCACAAGACGCGCTTTGTAGCGCTCAATGGAACCATCTGCATGTCTCTTCACCTTGAAAACACACTTCAAATAAATGATTTTGACGCGAGGCGAAGGGGGAACAAGTGTCCAGGTCTCATTCTGCATAAGAGCATGATACTCTTGTTCCATAGCAGCCCTCCAGTGTGGGATACTCATAGCGGCTTGATAACTGCGTGGTTCGGCGATTGGGTCTGCCATGGCATGAGCCAGGCAAGCAGCTAGATATGTGACGGTGCCATCCGTGCGCTCCTTGGGACCAATGATGCCACTGCGGCTGCGTGTGTGTGGACACCGCGGAGCAGCAAACACTGGGGCAAGCAGAACATCCGGAGCATGCGAGGCTGGTCCAGGGGATGCCGGCGAAGAGAGACCAGGCGACGATGGTCCGGGCGACATGGTCCCAGGCGTCTTGTGCAGCACGGCCGACCCATGCGAGGTGGGTGGCAGAGAAGCTCGCACAGGCGACATGGGTGACGACGAAGGTGAGGCCGGGCGAGGAGGCGGCGAGATGGGCTGCTCAGAAGAGACCGTCTCGGGCTCCGGCCTGGTCACGGGCTCCGTCCCAGTCACAGGGGCCGTCGCAGGCTCCGGCCCAGTCACAGGGGCTGTCGCGGGCTTCGACCCAGTCGCAGAGGCAGGCATGACTCCTGAGGCAGGGTCGAAGGCGGGAGGTGGTGCATGTGCATGCACCGGCCGATCGACGTGCGCCACAGGCGGCACAATTGGTGCGCCGGGGAGGAGTTCCAGGCGAGCACCACGTCCACTTCCTGCACCATGATTAGGTAACAACATAGGAGAATATGCAGCATCTTCAAATTGGCCATGCATAAGAGGAGATGAATGCATACATGGGGCTGTGATGGGTGGTTGGGGCATGGCATAAAAAGGGAAGACATTCTCATCAAAAACAACATCACGACATATGTAGACATGATTTGTTGGCACATGGAGGCACTTTTAGCCTTTATGGAGAGAACTATACCCCAAGAACACACACTTTTGGACCGAAAATCAAGTTTTTGATGATTATATGGATGAAGATGGGGCCACTAGGCACACACGAACACCTTGAAAAAAGGTATAGTCAGTAGTTTCATGTAAGAGAAGCTCAATAGGAGTTTTCATATTAAGGACACGCGTAGGTAATATGTTAATGAGAAAACACACGGTGGCAAAGGCATCACTCCAAAAGAGAAAAGGTACAGAAGCATGAGCAAGAAGTGTGAGGCCGGTCTCAACTATATGGCGATGTTTGCACTCAATGATGCCATTCTACTGATGTATATGTGGGCATGACAAACAGTGGGAGATCCCAAGCTTATTAAAGAAAGTGTTGAGGTTGCGATATTCGCCCCCCATCTGACTGAACATGAATAATTTTATGCTTGAGTAGACTTTCAACATGCAATTGAAACTGAATGAATATATCAAACACATCAGATTTGCGCTTAAGAAGATAAAGCCATGTGAATCGACTATAGGCATCAACAAAACTAACATAGTAGTTGAAGGGAATATGCCCTAGAGGCAATAATAAAGTTATTATTTATATTTACTTATATCATGATAAATGTTTATTATTCATGCTAGAATTGTATTAACCGGACACTTAGTACATGTGTGAATACATAAACAAACAGAGTGTCACTAGTATGCCTCTACTATACTAGCTCGTTAATCAAAGATGATTAAGTTTCCTAACCATAGACATGAGTTGTCATTTGATGAATGGGATAACATCATTAGAGAATGATGTGATTGACTTGACCTATCCATTAGCTTAGCACTATGATCGTTTAGTTTATTGCTATTGCTTTCTTCATAACTTATACATGTTCCTATGACTATGAGATTATGCAACTCCCGAATACCGGAGGAACACTTAGTGTGTTATCAAACGTCACAACGTAACTGGGTGACTATAAAGATGCTCTACAGGTGTCTCCGATGGTGTTTGTTGAGTTGGCATAGATCGAGATTAGGATTTGTCACTCCGTGTATCAGAGAGGTATCTCTGGGCCCTCTCGGTAATGCACATCACTATAATCCTTGCAAGCAATGTGACTAATGAGTTAGTTGCGGGATGATGCATTACAGAACGAGTAAAGAGACTTGCCGATAACGAGATTGAACTAGGTATTGAGATACCGACGATCGAATCTCAGACAAGTAACATACCGATGACAAAGGGAACAACGTATGTTGTTATGCGGTTTGACCAATAAAGATCTTTGTAGAATATGTAGGAACCAATATGAACATCCAGGTTCCGCTATTGGTTATTGACCGGAAGTGAGTCTCGGTCATGTCTACATAGTTCTCGAACCCGTAGGGTCCGCACGCTTAACGTTCGACGACGATCGGTATTATGAGTTTATGTATTTTTATGTACCGAAGGTAGTTTGGAGTCCCGGATGTGATCACGGACATGATGAGGAGTCTCGAAATGGTCGAGACACAAAGATCGATATATTGGAAGGCTATGTTTGGACATCGAAATGGTTCCGGATGAGTTCGGGCATTTAGCAGAGTACCTGGGGGTTACCGGAACCCCTCGGGGAGTCAATGGGCCTTATTGGGAGAGAGGAGGAGGCGGCCAGGTGGAGGGCGCGGCCCCCAGGCCCAATCCGAATGGGTGGGGTGGGGGGGGGGCAGCCCCCCTTTCCTTCCCTCTCTCTCCCTCTTCCTTCTTCTCCTACTCCTACTAGGAAGGGGGAAACCTACTCCTACTAGGAGTAGGACTCCCCCCTTGGGCGCACCCTATGAGGGCCGACCCTCCCCTCCTCCACTCCTTTATATACGGGGAGGGGGCACCCCATAGACATACAAGTTGATTGTTTAGCCGTGTGCGGTGCCCCCTCCACAGAATTCCACCTCGGTCATATCGTTGTAGTGCTTAGGTGAAGCCCTACGTTGGTAACTTCACCATCACCGTCATCACACCGTCGTGCTGACGAAACTCTCCCTCGGCCTCAGCTGGATCAAGAGTAAGAGGGACGTCACCAAGCTAAATGTGTGCAGATCACGGAGGTGCCGTGCGTTCGGTACTTGGTCGGTTGGATCGCGAAGACGTTCGACTACATCAACCGCATTTCATAACGCTTACGCTTTCGGTCTATGAGGGTACATAGACATACTCTCCCCTCTCGTTGCTATGCATCTCCTAGATAGATCTTGCGTGATCGTAGGAATTTTTTTGAAATACCGCGTTCCCCAACAGTGCTATTAGAGCCAGGTTTATGCGTAGATTTTATATGCATCAGTAGAACACAAAGGAGTTGTGGGCATGGGTATATTCATATTGCTTGCCGTCACTAGTTGATTCTAGATTCAACGGTATTGTTGGATGAAGCGGCTCAGACCGACATTACGCGTACACTTACGCGAGACTGGTTCTACCAACGTGCTTTGCACACAGGTGGCTAGTGGGTGTCTGTTTCTCTAACTTTAGTTGAATCGGTTTCAATGAACATGGTTCTTCCTGAAGATCAAAAAGCAATCACTATACTACATTGTGGTTTTCATGCGTAGGTAAAAACGGTTCTTGCTAGAAGCCCGTAGCAGCCACGTAAAACTTGCAACAACAAAGTAGAGGACGTCTAACTTGTTTTTGCAAGGCATGTTGTGATGTGATATGGTCAAGTCGTGATTATATAAATTGTTGTATGAGATGATCATGTTTTGTAACACAGTTATCGGCAACTGGCAGGAGCCATATGGTTGTCGCTTTATTGTATGAAATGCAATCGCCATGTAATTGCTTTACTTTATCACTAAGCAGTAGCGATAGTCATGGAAGCAATAGTTGGTGAGACGATAACGATGCTTCGAAGGAGATCAAGGTATCAAGCCGGTGATGATGGTCATCATGACGGTGCTTTGGAGATGGAGATCAAAAGGCACAAGATGATGATGGCCATATCATATCACTTATTTGATTGCATGTGATGTTTATCCTTTATCCATCTTATTTTGCTTAGTACGGTGGTAGCATTATAAGATGATCTCTCACTAAATTTCAACGTACAAGTGTTCTCCCTGAGTATGCACCATTGCTACTGTCGTGGAATTGTCACGACAGATGTCCTAGTGTAAGGACTTAGTCGCGAGGCCAACGCATCTTTGTGGTAGCTTGAAGGGGTTGAGCGGAATCGAGAGACGCAACACACAAGACGAGGATTTAGACAGCTTCGGGCCCCGGGAAACATCATCCGGTAATAACCCTACATGTTGTTTGTGGCTAGGTCTCATTATGATTATGAGGAAGTCGCCGTAAGCCGGCTTTCTCTTCTTGGTGTCTAGCCCTAGATATTGTTTCTTGTTGCTTGTCCCTCTTTGGGGAGCCATGCCCCTCCTTATATAAGTTAGAGGGGCGGGTTACATGTGGAGTCCTAGTAGGACTAGGATTAGTCTATCTTCTCTTACAAGTTGATTACAAGTCCGGGTCTTGCTTCCTCGTAAAGGAGATATTCCTCACGCCTTTCCTCTTAAGCCGGCCTACCATAACGTAGCCGGCCTTTTGGGCCTTGAGCCTCTTGGGCCCCCGGGTCTTGTCGCTCCTTTGATCCGCTTGCCAGGTCACCCATAAGTCGCCAGGCTCGGGCGGGTCACTTAGTGAGTCGTCCAGTCAGGGCGGGTCATTAGTGAGTCGCCAAGTCCGGCCGGGTCATACCGCGGGGTATATCCCCGACATTAGCCCCCAAGTTTAATTTGGATTTATCCATGTTAAACTGATCCTGTAAAACAAACACAAGAGCAAATTTGACAGATTATGCTCCGGGTTAAGAATTCTTGTAAACCGGCATCTGATGATCCTTAAGTCCTTGTCATTTCCTCCTTCTAGAAAATCCGGGTTAACAAGCCAGCTTCATACTCAATTTGTTGACATTGGTTTCTCACAGAGAAATATTGTGAAGAATAATCCACTTGAGTCGGCTTCCAAAGCGCCGGTTTAAGAAATATGGGTCTCGAAATACTTATCTGATATTCAGCCGGTTTGAAGATGTAAAACTTGCCGGTTTAATATACCAAAATGGTCGGTTTGTAAATATTGATGGCACCGGGTCATAATTGTTGTCGACACCGGGTCATGTAATTGATCTTCCTGATTTGCTCAAAACTGCTAAAATGAAGATGTTCCTCCTTTATATGCATAATACCTGTAGCGCCCAAGTCTTAAGAGGAGAACATAGTGATAACTTAAGACTTGCTCCAATAAGTGTTTCAACCTTGAAGAAATCCGGTTTGTTCATCTCAATCATATAAACTGAATACTCCATATATGTAGCCCCCAAGTGTCGGGTTGTCATGCTTGCAGCAACCTGGGACTTGTAATTGCTTATAAAAACTTCAATCAGTATAACCCCCAAGGGCCGGGTCATTATGCAATAATGAGCAGGGACTTTGTAAATATATTCATGTCGATTTTAGCAGTGATGTGTAGCCCCCAAGGGCTGGCTTAGTAAGATAATACTAAACCGGGACTTGATATATACTTCAATGAAAATAACATCTTATAATGTAGCTTCCATCGTAGGGCTTGAACCCACGTCCACAAGGTTAAGAGCTTTGTGCTTTACCAACTGAGCAATGGATCCTTCAATATTATGGACGAAAACTTGTGTACCTTGAATTGTTGACAGGAGCAATTGGTAGCCCCCAAGGGCCGGCTCATTTAAAATGTGATGAGTTGGGTCTTTAATAAATTGAGCAAAAAATGACTTTGCATTTGCCCCCAAGTACCATGGTGCATGCTGGCAGTGACATGGGACTTGTATATTCGATGTAATCTCGATTTAAACAATTTAGCCCCCAAGTGCCGGGTCGTAAGCCTGCAGCGACTCAGGACTATTTCCTCTATTGTAAAATAAAGCATGCCCATTGATAAAAATAATAGCCGTTGCGCTAAAGCGACTTTGAAAACCTCAATCATAACACTGGTTATTGAAAATCACAATAGAAATCCAGCCATGTTGGATATTCAAGATTTGAATAATATAATCCGGTATGAAAACCTCAATCATTCAATATCATCATGAAAATCTAGCCACTTTTGGCTATTAAAGATTTGAATACCTCATCGGTTGACAAGTAAATCCGGAGTTTAAATACCTGGCGGCTCTTGGCCGATGACGACTTAATGGGCATTCATTGTAAGCCGGAATTTTTGTAACCCGGTGGCTTATAGCCTTTAAGAAAATCAAGAATTGATAACCCCCTTTGAGACACCAATTTCAATCTTTGATGATGGGCTTGAACTTAATCATTTATGTAAGTCACAGCTCTGTAAATCCTACACAGAGTTTAAACAACATATGCCCTGGCGACTTAACGTCAAAAGCCAGGGCGGGTAACCACTCAAATGTAGTCTTATCCTGCACATAAGTAGATCACAAGATCCCTATGATCCTTTGAATGATACCGCTGGTTTATGTGACCCGGACAGTAAGGGTGATAACCCAATCCTTAGAAGCCAATGCTTCCACATAGATAATGATTGTCATAAACTGGCGACTTATAGTCAAAAGTCAAGCCGGGTTAAGCATAAAACACTTATATATATTTGAGATATAATCCCAAAAAGGTCTCAAGTTAAGTAATTGTGGCTGCAATAAACTTTACCAGAGACAGAATAAAACTTTTTGAGGCTTCTGATTCAGATACGATCAGTAAACCGTTCCAAAGGGGTTAAGCTAAGATTCGAATACGATCATATAGCCCCCAGTGGCTTTGGCGATGCCGATCAAGAGGGTATCGACAACTATGTTCTCTTTGGTTCGAATACGACCTATGTTTGAACAGGAAGCCCCCAAATGACCTTGAGAGTTGTTTAACGATGCTGATTCGAATACGATCCATGTTGATTCCCAAAGGGGTTGAGCTATGATTCGGATACGATCAAGAAGCCCCCAAGTAGGTTCGGCAGTTTGCCAATCAAAAGGGTATCGACAGCTATGTTCTATTTGGTTCGAATATGACCTATGTTTGAACAGGAAGCCCCCAAGTGACCATATAAATTTTGGCATTGCGCCGATCAAGAGGGTATTGATAGCTATGCTCGATGAGCAGGAAGCCCCCAAGTGATCATAATAAGATAAGCCGTAAGGCAGGATATCCAAGTTTGAACCGCGCATCATGGCAACAAGTTCTTTTGGCAACCTTTAATATTTTTGAGAACTCGAACTTGCGAGAGATTTAAATCTTTTTGAATCCGTAACTTTAAACCGGATTTAAAAACTTCAAAACTTTGTGAAAGACAAATTTACCTTGAGCCGGATTTTGAACCGGATTTGATAGCTTCAAAGCTTTGCGGGAGAGAGATGTCTCTTGAGCTATATTTTAAACTGGAATCTTCATTTTGAGCCGGAAATTTTTCTGACGGCTTTTAAATATTCGCCAATAAAGAGTAGGCTCCGGGGCCGGGTTATCTTCCCTTCAATGACCCGGAGTTCTTGAATTCATTGAAACCGGCTGATTTTTGCCGAGCCATACCATTGTAGCCCCCAAGTCTCAAGATGACTCAAAGAGTTGGCTTGAGATTCTCCATATTTGACCATAGCAGAAGGTGTATATCATTGGCATTGATAACGCGACAGAAGGTTGAGGTGACTGCGGCGGGTTATAAATGATCCCGTATGAGCCGTGTCAGCAACTCGGCCAATGGTTCCCTCCAACTGGTTGTTTGAAGCTTAATCAAACTGTAGTGGTGGCAATTTGTACGCCTACCCATTGAGCCATCCAGTGCAGACGGCGGTTGATAATATATGATAATTTGCCTCCAATTTGTTGGAAGAGAAAACCGGCTTCCCAAGCGGTGACTTGCTCATACTCAATAAACAGCTCATGCTGACAGGTGCGGCCCAATGTGTTGATGTAGACCAGGCCGTGAGAGACGGACGACAGAGATGACCGCAGCATCAGTGGCGGCCCCGACAGATGAGTCGGCCGCGGCGTTGTAAGCCGGTGCGGACGGGGAAAATCTTCACCGGTGTTGTAAACCGGCACAGACGGGCGAGTTAATCACGGGTGCGGTCCCGGTGAGTCGAAGTAGTCCGGGCCCCAAGGGCGGCGTCTTGCACACATATTCTTTGATCCTTGTGGCACGGTCATATGCTAGCACATGGCAGTAATTACGCAATTTATATATCCATGATTCGGCCATCGACTTTGCGATGACCAATTGTCCTGCATATAAAATGCAAAGACCAAAGTAATTGCTCTCTGACAAAAACAATATGTGCTAAAATTATATTTAGAGGGATATCATCTGATTCGCCCGAACAACAGATGAGTCGGCCGTGGCATTGTAAGCCAGTGCGGACGCGTGAACCGGTGCGGACGCGTGAGCCGCCGTGAGGGCAGATGGACGAGTCATCCATGGCGTTTGTAAAGCGGCGCGAGCAGTGAGTCAAACGTGATGTTGTTTAACCGCTGTAGATGCATGAATCGGCAACATGGGCGGACGGATGTAATCCGAACATCAGGGCGGCGACTTGCACGTATATCCGTCGAGCATCCTAGCACGGACGAACACCAATGCAAAAAGTGATGTTGATGCGCCCCCTTAGGCGACACCTTTTCGTAATGGTCCTGCAAAAATATTACAAGACCAAGTAATTGTTCTTTGATAAAAACAATATGTGTTAAGAAAAATAAACTTTAGATGAATATCACCTGATTTGTTCGGATGACGGATTGCTCATAAGTAGTGTTCATATATAATTTTGCAATATGGCTGAGTTCCACTTTAACCCCAGAAAATATCATGTCAGTCAACCAGCCTCCAGAGACTGGTCCGGTGGACGCGCGGGGCCGCAGCAGAAAGATGACGCGAGCCTCGCTGGTCAACAGGTCGGCTCATCACGGGGGCAGCCCAGAGGGAACCAAGAGAGATGACCCGGTGATTTGACGCGGCAGGCTGGCTCACAAGTGGAGGCGGACCCGGACTCGGACGTGGAGAGCCGCGGCGGCTCAGGGGCCACCGGCCCGATGGAAAACAGTCAAAACGAGTTTCACGCCCAAACTTCCGGGTCATGGTTTGTTTCCTTTTTTGGATCGGGAACGTAATTGCTTTTGGTCTTTTTGTCTTCTACCTTGTTTGATTCATCAGATATAAGGCTAATCAATTTCCAAATAGTGCCCGATCCCTCGTCTGATCCGATAACTCGATCGGAAATTTGCCCTTGTACGTATCTGCGATTTGCACCGATCAGATCCGATGAATCCTTGCTGAACCAAACGGAAACTCCCCCACTTTGGATCTAACGAACTTGACGTTGATGTGAATCTTCCACGCCGGCTTTAGTTGAACCAGAAAATTGCGAACTTCTCAAACCCTAGAAAAGATCCCTCCAAGAACTCAACACCACCGTGCGTCTGGCCCCACGGTGGGCGCCAACTGTCATGGAATTGTCACGACAGATGTCCTAGTGTAAGGACTTAGTCACGAGGCCAACACATCTATGTGGTAGCTTGAAGGGGTTGAGCAGAATCGAGAGACGCAACACACAAGACGAGGATTTAGATAGCTTTGGGCCCCGGGAAACATCATCCGGTAATAACCCTACATGCTGTTTGTGGCTAGGTCTCATTATGATTATGAGGAAGTTGCCGTAAGCCGGCTTTCTCTTCTTGGTGTCTAGCCCTAGATATTGTTTCTTGTTGCTTGTCCCTCTTTGGGGAGCCCTGCCCCTCCTTATATAAGTTAGAGGGGCGGGTTACATGTGGAGTCCTAGTAGGACTAGGATTAGTCTATCTTCTCTTACAAGTTGATTACAAGTCCGGGTCTTGCTTCCTCGTAAAGGAGATATTCCTCACGCCTTTCCTCTTAAGCCGGCCTACCATAACATAGCCGGACTTTTGGGCCTTGAGCCTCTTGGGCCCCCGGGTCTTGTCGCTCCTTTGATCCGCTTGCCAGGTCACCCATAAGTCGCCAGGCTCGGGCGGGTCACTTAGTGAGTCGTCCAGTCAGGGCGGGTCATTAGTGAGTCGCCAAGTCCGGCTGGGTTATACATCTAGCTGGGTCATACCGCGGGGTATATCCCCGACAGCTACAGTTCATTGTGCCGAGACACCACGTGATGATCGGGTTTGATAAGCTCTACGTTCACATACAACGGGTGCAAGCCAGTTTTGCACAAGCAGAATACTTGGGTTAAACTTGACGAGCCTATCATATGCAGATATGGCCTCGGAACACTAAGACTGAAAGGTTGAGCATGAATCATATAGTAGATATAATCAACATAGTGATGTTCACCATTGAAAACTACTCCATCTCACGTGATGATCGAACATGGTTTAGTTGATATGGATCGAGTGATCACTTAGATAATTAGAGGGATATCTATCTAAGTGGGACTTCTTAATAAGTAATATGATTAAATGAACTTTAATTTATCATGAACTTAGTACCTGATAGTATTTTGCATGTCTATGTTGTTGTAGATAAATGGCCCGCGCAATTGTTCCGTTGAATTTTAATGCGTTCCTAGAGAAAGCTAAGTTGAAAGATGATGGTAGCAATTACACGGACTGGGTCCGTAACTTGAGGATTATCCTCATTGCTGCACAGAAGAATTATGTCCTGGAAGCACCGCTGGGTGGCAAGCCTGCTGCAGATGCTGCTGACAATGTTAAGAACGTCCGGCAGAGCAAAGCTGATGACTACTTGATAGTTCAGTGTGCCATGCTTTACAGCTTAGAACCGGGACTTCAACGATGTTTTGAACGTCATGGAGCATATCAGATGTTCCAGGAGTTGAAGTTAATATTTCAAGCAAATGCCCGGACTGAGAAATATGAAGTCTCCAATAAGTTCTACAGCTGCAAGATGGAGGAGAATAGTTCTGTCAGTGAACATATACTCAGAATGTCTGGGTACCACAACCACTTGACTCAACTGGGAGTTAATCTTCCTCTTGATAGTGTCATTGACAGAGTTCTTCAATCACTGCCACCAAGCTACAAGAGCTTTGTGATGAACTATAATATGCAAGGGATGGATAAGACAATTCCCGAGCTCTTCGCAATGCTAAATGCTGCGGAGGTAGAAATCAAGAAGGAGCATCGAGCGTTGATGGTCAACAAGACCACCAGTTTCAAGAAGAAGGGCAAAGGGAAGAAGGGGAACTTCAAGAAGAACAGCAAGCAAGTTGCTGCTCAAGTGAAGAAGCCCAAGTTTGGACCTAAGCCTGAGACTGAGTGCTTCTACTGCAAAGGGACCGGTCACTGGAAGCGAAACTGCCCCAAGTATTTGGCGGATAAGAAGGATGGCAAAGTGAAAGGTATATTTGATATACATGTTATTGATGTGTACCTTACTAATGTTCGCAGTAGCGCCTGGGTATTTGATACTGGTTCTGTTGCTAATATTTGCAACTTGAAACAGGGGCTACGGATTAAGCGAATATTGGCTCAGGACAAGGTGACGATGCGCGTGGGAAATGGTTCCAAAGTCGATGTGATCGCCGTCGGCACGCTACCTCTATATATACCTTTGGGCTTAGATTTAGACCTGAATAATTGTTATTTGGTGCCAGCGTTAAGCATGAACATTATATCTGGATCTTGTCTGATGTGAGATGATTATTCATTTAAATAAGAGAATACTGGTTGTTCTATTTATATGAGTAATATCTTTCATGGTCATGCACCCTTGATGAGTGGTCTATTTTTACTAAATATTGATAGTAGTGATACACATATTCCTAGTATTGAAGCCAAAAGATATAAGTTTAATAATGATAGTGCAACTTATTTGTGGCACTACCATTTAGGTCATATTGGTGTAAAGCGCATGAAGAAACTCCATGCTGATGGGCTTTTGGAATCACTTGATTATGAATCACTTGATGCTTGCGAACCATGCCTCATGGGAAAGATGACTAAGACTTTGTTCTCTGGAACAATGGAACGCGCAATAGACTTATTGGAAATTATACATACTGATGTATGCGGTCCGATGAGTATTGATGCTCGTGGCGGGTAAAATTATTTTCTGACCTTCACAGATGATTTGAGCAGATATGGGTATATCTACTTGATGTAACATAAGTCTGAAACATTTGAAAAGTTCGAAGAATTTCAGAGTGAAGTGGAAAATCATCGTAACAAGAAAATTAAGTTTCTACGATCTGATCGTGGAGGAGAATATTTGAGTTACGAGTTTGGTCTTCATTTGAAACAATGCAGAATAGTTTCGCAACTCACGCCATCTAGAACACCATAGGGTAATGTTGTGTCCGAACGTCGTAACCACACTTTATTAGATATGGTGTGATCTATGATGTCTCTTACAGATTTACCGCTATCATTTTGGGGTTATGCTTTAGAGATGGCTGCATTCACATTAAATAGGGCACCATCGAAATCTGTTGAGACGACACCTTATGAACCATGGTTTGGCAAGAAACCCAAGTTGTCGTTTCTTAAAGTTTGGGGCTGCGATGCTTATATGAAAAAGCTTCAACCTGATAAGCTCGAACCCAAATCAGAGAAATGTGTCTTCATAGGATACCCAAAGGAGACTATTGGGTACACCTTCTATCACAGATCCGAAGGCAAGATATTCATTGCTAAGAACGGATCCTTTCTAGAGAAGGAGTTTCTCTTGGTAGAAGTGAGTGGGAGGAAAGTAGAACTTGATGAGGTAATTGTACCTGCTCCCTTATTGGAAAGTAGTGTTGGGAAATGTAGTAATTTCAAAATTTTCCTACGCACACACAGGATCATGGTGATGCATAGCAACGAGAGGGGAGAGTGTGTCTACGTACCCTCGTAGACCGAATGCGGAAGCGTTAGCACAACGCGGTTGATGTAGTCGTACGTCTTCACGATACGACCGATCCAAGTACCAAACGCACGACACCTCCGAGTTCTGCACACGTTCAACTCGATGACGTCCCGTGATCTCCGATCTAGCAAAGCTTCATAGGAGAGTTTCGTTAGCACGATGGCGTGGTGACGGTGATGATGATGCTACCGACGCAGGGCTTCGCCTAAGCACTGCTATGATATGATCGAGGTGGATTATGGTGGAGGGGGGCACCGCACATGGCTAAGAGATCAATGATCAATTGTTGTCTCTATGGGGTGCCCCTGCCCCCGTAAATAAAGGAGCAAGGGGAGGAGGCAGCCGTCCAGGGAGAGGCGCTCCAACAGGGGGAGTCCTACTCCCACTAGGAGTAGGACTCCTCCTTTTCCTAGTAGGAGTATGATAGGGAAGGAAAGGGAGAGGAGGAGAAGGAAAGAGGGGGCCCTTGCCCTAAACCAATTCGGTTTGGGCCTTGGGGGGCGCGCCCCACACTCCCCTTGCTGCCCACTATTTCCACTAAGGCCCATGTAGGCCCATTAAGCCCCCGGGGGGTTCCGGTAACCCCCGGTACTCCGGTATATGTCCGAAACCTTCCGGAACCTTTTGGTGTCCGAACATAGTTGTCCAATATATCGGTCTTTACGTCTCGGCCATTTCAAGACTCCTCGTCATGTCCGTGATCATATCCGGGACTCCGATCTACCTTCGCTACATCAAAACACAAAAACTCATAACACCGATCGTCACCGAACTTTAAGCGTGCGGACCCTACGAGTTCGAGAATTATGTAGACATGACCGAGACACATCTCCGGTCAATAAACAATAACGGAACCTGGATGCTCATATTGTCTCCCACATATTCTACGAAGATCTTTATCGGTCAAACCGCACAACAACATACGTTGTTCCCTTTGTCATCGGTATGTTACTTGCCTGAGATTCGATCGCCGGCAAGTCTCTTTACTCGTTCCGTAATACATCGTCCCGCAACTATCTCATTAGTTACAATGCTTGCAAGGCTTATAGTGATGTGCATTACCGAGTGGGCCCAAAGATACCTCTCCGACAATCGGAGTGACAAATCCTAATCTTGAAATACGCCAACTCAAGAAGTACCTTCGAAGACACCTGTAGAGCACCTTTATAACCACCCAGTTACGTTGTGATGTTTGGTAGCACATAAAGTGTTCCTCCGGTAAACGAGAGTTGCATAATCTCATAGTTATAGGAACATGTATAAGTCATGAAGAAAGCAATAGCAACATACTAAATGATCAAGTGCTAACCTAACGGAATGGGTCAAGTCAATCACATCATTCTCCTAATGATGTGATCCCGTTAATCAAATGACAACTCATGTCTATGGTTAGGAAACATAACCATCTTTGACCAACGAGCTAGTCAAGTAGAGGCATACTAGTGACATTCTGTTTGTCTATGTATTCACACATGTACTAAGTTTCCGGTTAATACAATTCTAGCATGAATAATAAACATTTATCATGATATAAGGAAATAAATAATAACTTTATTATTGCCTCTAGGGCATATTTCCTTCAGTCCCCCACTTGCACTAGAGTCAATAATCTAGTTCACATCTTTATGTGATTAGTTCACATCTCCATATGACCAATACCCAAAGGGTTTACTAGAGTCAATAATCTAGTTCTCATTGTTATGTGATTAATACCCAAAGAGTGATCATGTTTTTCTTGTGAGAGAAGTTTAGTCTACAGTTCTGCAACATTCAGATTCATATGTCTACAATGGTCTGCACGGAGCTACTCTAGCTAATTGCTCCCACTTTCAATATGTATCCAGATCGAGACTTAGAGTCATCTAGATCGATGTAAAAAGTTTGCATCGATGTAACTCTTTACGACGAACTCTTTTATCACCTCCATAACCGAGAAATATTTCCTTAGTCCTCTAAGGATAATTTTGACCGCTGTCAAGTGATCTACTCCTAGATCACTATTGTACTCCCTTGCCAGGAAAATGCTAAGGTATACAATAGGACCGGTAAACAGCATAGCATACTTTATAGAACCTATGACTGAGGCATAGGGAATGACTTTTCATTCTCTTTCTATTTTCTGCCATGGTCGGATTTTGGGTCTTTACTCAACTTCACACCTTGCAGCACAGGCAAGAACTCCTTCTTTGACTGTTCCATTCTAAACTACTTCAAAATCTTGTCAAGGTATGTACTCACTGAAAAAACTTATCAAGCGTCTTGATCTATCTCTATAGATCTTGATGCTCAATGTTTAAGCAGCTTCATCTAGGTCTTTCATTGAAAAACTCTTTTCAAACACTCCTTTATGCTTTCCAGAAAATTCTACATTATTTCTGATCAACAATATGTCATTCACATATACTTATCAGAAATGATGTAGTGCTCCCACTCACTTTCTTGTAAATACAGGCTTCACCGCAAGTCTGTATAAAACATATGCTTTGATCACTTTATCAAAGCATATATTCCAACTCCGAGATGCTTGCACCAGTCCATAGATGGATAGTTGGAGCTTGCTCACTTTGTTAGCACCTTTAGGATCGACAAAACCTTCTGGTTGCATCATATACAACTCTTCTTTAAGAAATCCATCAAGGAATACAGTTTTGACATCCATTTGCCAGATTTCATAAAATGAGACAACTGCTAACATGATTCATACAGACTTTTAAGCATCGATACGAGTGAGAAAATCTCATCGTAGTCAACACCTTGAACTTTTCGAGAACATTTTGCGACAATTCGAGCTTTGTAGATAGTAACACTACTATCAGCGTCCGTCTTCCTCTTGCAGATCCATTTATTCTTAATGACTCACCGATCATCGGGCAAGTCAATCAAAGTCCATACTTTGTTCTCATACATGGATCCCATCTCAGATTTCATGGCCTCAAGCCATTTCGTGGAATCTGGGCTCATCATCGCTTCCTCATAGCTCGTAGGTTCGTCATGGTCTAGTAACATGACTTCCAGAAGGATTACCGTACCGCTCTGGTTCGGACCATACTCTGATTGTCCTATGAGGTTCGGTAGTAACTTGATCTGAGTTTCATGATCATCATCATTAGCTTCCTCACTAATTGGAGTAGAGATCACTAGAACGGATTTCTGTGATGAACTACTTTCCAATTCGGGAGAAGGTACAATTACCTCATCAAGTTCTACATTCCTCCTACTCACTTCTTTCGAGAGAAACTCCTTCTCTAGAAAGGATCCACTTTTAGCAACAAAGATCTTGCCTTTGGATCTGTGATAGAAGGTGTACCCAACAATTTCCTTTGGGTATTCTATGAAGACACGTTTCTCCGATTTGGGTTCAAGCTTATTAGGTTGAAACTTTTTCACATAAGCATCACATCCCCAAATTTTAAGAAATGACAGCTTAGGTTTCTAGCCAAACCACAGTTCATATGGTGTCGTCTCAACAGATTTAGATGGTGCCCTATTTAACATGAATGCAGCTGGCTCTAATGCATAACCCCAACATGATAGTGATAAATCGGTAAGAGACATCATAGATTGCACCATATCTAATAAAGTACGGTTATGACGTTCAGACACACCATTACGCTGTGGTGTTCCAGGTGGTGTGAGTTGCGAAACTATTCCGCATTGTTTCAAATGAAGACCAAAATCGTAACTCAAATATTCTCCTCCACGATCAGATCGCAGAAACTTTACTTTCTTGTTACGATGATTTTCCACTTCACTCTGAAATTCTTTGAAATTTTCAAATGTTTCAGACTTATGTTTCATCAAGTAGATATGCCCATATCTGCTCAAATCATCTGTGAAGATCAGAAAATAATGATACCCGCCGCGAGCCTCAACACTCATCGGATTGCATACATCAGTATGTATTATTTCCAATAAGTCAGTTGCTTGCTCCATTGTTCCGGAGAACGGAGTTTTAGCCATCTTGCCCACGAGGCATGGTTCGCAAGCATCAAATGATTCATAATCAAGTGATTCCAAAAGCCCATCAGCATGGAGTTTCTTCATGCGCTTTACACCAATATGACCTTAACGGCAGTGCCACATATAAGTTGCACTATCATTATTAACTTTGCATCTTTTGGCTTCAATATTATGAACATGTGTATTACTATGATCGAGATTCAATAAACCATTCACCTTGGGTGTATGACCTCAGAAGGTTTTATTCATGTAAACAGAATAACAATTATCCTTGACTCAAATGAATAACCGTATTGCAATAAACATGATCCAATCATATTATGCTCTACACAAACACCAAATAACATTTATTTTAGGTTCAACACTAATCCCGAAGGTAAAGGGAGTGTGCGATGGTGATCTTATCAACCTTGGAATCACTTCCAACTTACATCATCACCTGGCTCTTAACTAGTCTCTGTTTATTTTGCAACTCCCGTTTTGAGTTACTAATCTTAGCAACCGAACTAGTATCAAATACTGAGGGGTTGCTATAAACACTAGTAAAGTACACATCAATAACATGTATATCAAATATACCTTTGTTCACTTTGCCATCCTTCTTATCCGCCAAATACTTGGGGTAGTTCTGCTTCCAGTGACCAGTCCCTTTGCAGTAGAAGCACTTAGTCTCAGGCTTAGGTCTAGACTTGGGCTTCTTCACTTGAGCAGCAACTTGCTTGCCGTTCTTCTTGAAGTTCCCCTTCTTCCCTTTGCCCTTTTCTTGAAACTAGTGGTCTTGTCAACCATCAACACTTGATGCTTTTCTTGATTTCTACCTTCGTCGATTTCTGCATCACGAAGAGCTTGGGAATCGTTTCCGTTATCCCTTGCATATTATAGTTCATCACTAAGTTCTAGTAACTTGGTGATAGTGACTAGAGAACTTTGTCAATTACTATCTTATCTGGAAGATTAACTACCACTTGATTCAAGCAATTTTAGTACCCAGAGAATCTGAGCACAGGCTCACTGGTTGAGCTATTCTCCTCCATCTTTGTAGGCAAAGTACTGTCAGAGGTCTCCTACCTCTCGACACGTGCATGAGTATGAAATACTAATTTCAACTCTTGGAACATCTTATATGCTCCGTGGTGTTCAAAATATTTTTTAAGTCCCATTTCTAAGCCGTAAAGCATGATGCACTAAACTATCAAGTAGTCATCATAACGAGCTTTGCCAAACGTTCATAACGCCTACATATGCTCCTACAATAGGTCCGTCACCTAGCGATGCATCAAGGACATAATTCTTCTGTGCAGCAATGAGGATAATCCTCAGATCACGGATCCAATCCGCATCATTGCTACTAACACCTTTCAATTTATTTTTCTCTAGGAACATATCAAAAAATAAATGAGGAAGCTATGTGCGAGCTATTGATCTACAACATAGATATGCAAATACTATCAGGACCAAGTTCATGATAAATTTAAGTTCAATTAATCATATTACTTAAGAACTCCAACTTAGATAGACATCCCTCTAGTCATCTAAATGATCACGTGATCCAAATAAACTAAACCATGTCCGATCATCACGTGAGATGGAGTAGTTTTCAATGGTGAACATCATTATGTTGATCATATCTACTATATGATTCACGTTCGACCTTTCGGTCTTCAGTGTTCCGAGGCCGTATCTGCATATGCTAGGCTCGTCAAGTTTAACCCGAGTATTTCTACGTGTGCAAAACTGTCTTACACCCGTTGTAGATGAATGTTGAGCTTATCACACCCGATCATCACGTGGTGTCTCGGCACGATGAACTTTGGCAACAGTGCATACTCAGGGAGAACACTTTTACCTTGAAATTTAGTGAGATATCATCTTATAAAGCTACCGCCGAACTAAGCAAAATAAGATGCATAAAATATAAACATCACATGCAATCCAAATATGTGACATGATATGGCGATCATCATCTTGTGCTTTTGATCTCCATCTCCAAAGTACTGTCATGATCTCCATTGTTACCGGCATGACATCGTGATATCCATCATCTTGATCTTTTATCAACGTGTCGTCACATGGTCGTCTCACCAGCTATTGCTTTTGCAACTATTGCTATCGCATAGCGATAAAGTAAAGCAATTACATGGCACTTGCATCTTATGCAATAAAGAGACAACCATAAGGCTTCTGCCAATTGCCGATAACTTCAACAAAACATGATCATATCATACAACAACTTATATCTCATCACGTCTTGACCATATCACATCACAACAAGCCCTGCAAAAACAAGTTAGATGTCCTCTACTTTGTTGTTGCAAGTTTTACGTGGCTGCTACGGGCTGAGCAAGAACCGTTCTTACCTACGCATCAAAAACCACAACGTAGTATAGTGATTTCTTTTTGATCTTCAGAAATAACCCTGTTAATTGAAACTGATTCAACTAAAGTTGGAGAAACAAACACCCACTGTCCACCTGTGTGCGAAGCACGACGGTAGAACCAGTCTCGTGTAAGCGTACGCGTAATGTCGGTCTGGGCCGCTTCATCCAACAATGCCACTGAATCAAGAATCAACTAGTGACGGCAAGCAATATGTATATACCCACGCCCACAACTCCTTTGTATTCTACTCGTGCATATAACATCTATGCATAAACCTAGCTCTGATGCCACTGTTGGGGAACGTAGAAATTTCAAAATTTTCCTACGCACGCACAGGATCATGGTGATGCATAACAACAAGAGGGGAGAGTGTGTCTATGTACCCTCATAGACCGAATGCAAAAGCGTTAGCACAACGCGGTTGATGTAGTCGTATGTCTTCACGATCCGACCGATCCAAGTACTGAACGTACGGCACCTCCGAGTTCTGCATACGTTCAACTCCATGACGTCCCGCGAGCTCCGATCCAGCAAAGCTTCACAGGAGAGTTTCATCAGCACGATGGCGTGGTGAAGGTGATGATGATGCTACTGACGCAGGGCTTCGCCTAAGCACCGCTACGATATGATCGAGGTGGATTATGGTGGAGGGGGCACCACACATGGCTAAGAGATCAATGATCAATTGTTGTCTCTATGGGGTGCCCCCTGCCCCCATATATAAAGGAGCAAGGGGAGGAGGCGGCTGGCCAGGGAGAGGCACGCCAAGAGGGGGGGTCCTACTCCCACTAGGAGTGGGACTCCTCCTTTTCCTAGTAGGAGTAGGAGAGGGAAGGAAAGGGAGAGGAGGAGAAGGAAAGAGGGGGCCGCCCCCCTTGCCCTAAACCAATTCGGTTTGGGCCTTGGGGGTGCGCCCCCCCACACTCCCCTTGCTGCCCTCTATTTCCACTAAGGCCCATGTAGGCCCATTAAGCCCTCGGGGGGTTCCGGTAACCCCCGGTACACCGGTATATGTCTGAAACCTTCCGGAACCTTTCCGGTGTCCGAACATAGTCGTCCAATATATCGATCTTTACGTCTCGACCATTTTGAGACTCCTCGTCATGTTCGTGATCATATCTGGGACTCCGAACTACATTCGGTACATCAAAACACAAAAACTCATAATACCGATCGTCACCGAACTTTAAGCGTGCGGACCCTACGAGTTCGAGAACTATGTAGACATGACCGAGACACATCTCCGGTCAATAAACAATAGCGGAAGCTGGATGCTCATATTGGCTCCCACACATTCTACGAAGATCTTTATCGGTCAAACCGCATAACAACATATGTTGTTCCCTTTGTCATCGGTATGTTACTTGCCCGAGATTCGATCGTCGGTATCTCAATACCTAGTTCAATCTCGTTACCGGCAAGTCTCTTTACTCGTTCCGTAATACATCATCCCGCAACTAACTCATTAGTTACAATGCTTTTGCAAGGTTTATAGTGATGTGCATTACCGAGTGGGCCCAGAGATACCTCTCCGACAATCAGAGTGACAAATCCTCATCTTGAAATACGCCAACTCAAGAAGTACCTTCGGAGACACCTGTAGAGCACCTTTCTAATCACCCAGTTACGTTGTGACGTTTGGTAGCACACAAAGTGTTCCTTCGGTAAACGGGAGTTGCATAATCTCATAGTTATAGGAACATGTATAAGTCATGAAGAAAGCAATAAACATACTAAACGATCAAGTGCTAAGCTAACGGAATGGGTCAAGTCAATCACATCATTCTCCTAATGATGTGATCCCGTTAATCAAATGACAACTCATGTCTATGGTTAGGAAACATAACCATCTTTGACCAACGAGCTAGTCAAGTAGAGGCATACTAGTGACATTCCGTTTGTCTATGTATTCACACATGTACTAAGTTTCCGGTTAATACAATTATAGCATGAATAATAAAAATTTATCATGATATAAGGAAATAAATAATAACTTTATAATTGCCTCTAGGGCATATTTCCTTCAAGTAGTCCATCACATAAATCAGTTCCAGTGATTCCTACACCAATTAGCGAGGAAGCTAATGATTACGATCATGAAACTTCTGATCAAGTTACTACCGAACCTCGTAGGTCAATGATGACCCACAAGTATAGGGGATCTATCGTAGTCCTTTCGATAAGTAAGAGTGTCAAACCCAACAAGGAGCAAAAGGAAATTATAAGCGGTTTCCAGCAAGGTATTCTGTGCAAGTACAAACATAAGTGGTAATAGATAGTTTTGTGATAGGATAGTTTGTAACGAGCAACAAGTAACAAAAGTAAATAGAGTGCAGCAAGGTGGCCCTATCCTTTTGTAGCAAAGGACAAGCCTGGACAAACTCTTATATGATGTAAAGCGCTCCCGAGGACACATGGGAATATCGTTAAGCTAGTTTTCATCACGCTCATATGATTCGCGTTCGATACTTTGATAATTTGGTATGTGGGTGGACCAGTGCTTGGGTGCTGCCCTTACTTGGACAAGCATCCCGCTTATGATTAACCTCTATTGCAAGCATCCGCAAATACAACAAAAGTATTAAGGTAAACCTAAACATAGCATGAAACATACGGATCCAAATCAACCCCTTACGAAGCAACGCATAAACTAGGGTTTAAGCTTCTGTCACTCTAGCAACCCATCATCTACTTATTACTTCCCAATTCCTTCCTCTAGGCCCAATTAATGGTGAAGTGTCATGTAGTCGACGTTCACATAACACCACTAGAGGAGAGACAACATACATCTCATCAAAATATCGAACGAATACCAAATTCACATGACTACTAATAGCAAGACTTCTCCCATGTCCTCAGGAACAAAAGTAACTACTCACAAAGCATAAACATGTTCATAATCAGAGGGGTATTAATGTGCATATAGGATCTGAACATATGATCTTCCACCAATTAAACCAACGAGCATCAACTACAAGGAGTAATTAACACTACTAGCAACCTACTAGCACCAATCCCGGACTTGGAGACAAGAATTGGATACAAGAGATGAACTAGGGTTTTGAGATGAGATGGTGCAGATGAAGATGTTGATGTAGATTGCCCTCTCCCGATGTGAGGAGCGTTGTTGATGATGATGGCGATGATTTCCCCCTCTGGGAGGGAAGTTTCCCCGGCAGAACAGCCCCGCCAGAACACTAGATTGGCTCCGCCAAGGTTCCGCCTCGTGGCGGCGGAGTTTCCTCCGAGAAGATGGCTTCTGATTTTTTCCCATCGAAAGAGTCCATATAGCAGAAGATTGTCACCGGAGGGCCACCAGGGGGTCCACGAGGTAGGGGGGCGCGCCTAGGGGGTAGGGCGCGCCCCCACCCTCGTGGGCAGGGTGTGGCCCCCCTGGTGAAGTTCTTGTGCTCAATGTTTTTTATATATTTGGAAAACATCATCTGTGAAGTTTCAGGACTTTTGGAGCTGTGCAGAATAGGACCCTAATATTTGCTCCTTTTCCAGCCAGAATCCCAGCTGCCGGCATTCTCCCTCTTTATGTAAACCTTGTATAATAAGAGAGAATAGGCATAAGTATTGTGACATAATGTGTAATAACAGCCCATAATGCAATAAATATTGATATAAAAGCATGATGCAAAATGGACGTATCAACTCCCCCAAGCTTAGACCTCGCTTGTACTCAAGCGAAAAGCCGAAATCGAAAAATATGTCCACATGTTTAGAGATGAAGGTGTCGATAAAAATAAAATACGGACATGAGGGCATCATGATCATTCTTAGAGCAGCAACTTATATAATTCTTTTCATATGATTTCTTATGCTAGAGTAATAATTCAATCACAATATCAAGTATGAATCGTAAACTTCATTGAAAACTAACAAACTATAATCTCAGTCATTGAGGCGATTGCAATTTATCATAACATAGGAAAGAGTCAATGTATAAGAGCTTTTCAGCAAGTCCACAGACTCAACTATCATATAGTCTTTCACGGTTGCTGACAGTCATGCAATACTTATGGGTATGGAGTTTTAATCGGACACAGAGAAAGATAGGGGCTTATAGTTTTGCCTCCCAATGTTTTACCTCAAGGGTAATGTCAACAGTAATAGTTCATGAAAACTCACATCCAATTAGCCATATATACCAAGATCTTTCCAACATATTGTGCTTGCCAAAGGATAAAATGTAAAAAGGAAGGGTGAAGATCACCATGAGTCTTATGCAATGTAGGAGATAAAAGTAAAAAAGATAGGCCCTTCGCAGAGGGAAGTAGAGGTTGTCATGCGCTTTTATGGTTGGATGCACAAAATCCTAATGCGAAAGAACGTCACTTTATATTGCCACTTGTGATATGGACCTTTATTATGCAGTCTGTCGCTTTTATTACTTCCATATCACATGATTGTATAAAGCTTATTTCTATCACACCAATCAATCATACATATTTAGAGAGAAATTTTTATTGCATGCACCGATGACAACTTACTTGATGGATCTTACTCAACCCATAGGTAAGTATGGTGGACTCTTATGGCAAGACTGGTTTAAGGGTGTTTGTAAGCACAAGTAGTATCTCTACCTGGTGCAATTAATTTGGCTATCATGAGGGAGAAAGGCAAGCTCAACATGTTGGAGGATCCAAGACAATATAATTTATCTCAAATGTAAGAAAACATAACCCATTATGTTGTCTTCCTTGTCCAATGTCAACTCTTTAGCATGTCATATTTTAATGAGTGCTCACAATCATAAAAGATGTCCAAGATAGTATATTTATATGTGAAGACCTCTCTTTCTTTATTACTTCCTATTAATTGCAAAGATGACCAAAACTATGTTTGTCAACTCTCAACAACTTTTATTCATCATACTCTTTCTATGTGAGCTCATAACTCTCCATAAGAGTCACATGATCTCTTTGTTTCTTTTTATTTCTTTCTCTTTTCTTTTATTCACTTGGGATCATGGCAAAAATAATCAAGCCTTTGAATCAACACTAATCTTTATTATATAGCTCACAGACTCGATTACATAGAAGGATAATAAAGCAAAACTCACAACTAGATCATACTAAGACTTTTGTTCTACTAGATCAAGATATTATCAAAAGGATCGAACTAAGAAAAAAGGTAAAGATAAAATTGATGGTGATACGATACCGGGGCACTCCCCCAAGCTTGGCAGTTGCCAAGTGGAGTGCCCATACCCATGTGATTATGTCTCCTTTGTTGGTGAAGAAGGTGGGGATGTTGATGATGGATAGTCGCACATTGAGCGTAGCAGGTCTTCTAACTTGCGGATAATGCCCTTGAGTGCGATGATATGCTCCTTCAACAAAATATTTTCACGTGTGAGATACTTATTTTGTATACAAGCTAACTCAATCATCTTGAAAGCTTCGATTTCTATTGGGGTAAGAAGATTGTGATCCAGTTGAAGGGTGTCTTATGTTGCCGGAACTTGGTCCTCCATGGCCTTCTTGATCCCTTCATCCCTGTTGATCTCCATGGGTTCTTCTCTCTTCAGCTCTATCTTCATTAGCCAAGCATCGTTTCCCTCATGGTTGGAGGAGGAGGGAGATGACATAGTGCCTGGCCTTGACAACCCTGACAGAAAACAGCTCGAAACAAAGGCAGGGATTTTTGCGTGATACGGGAATCAAAACCTCCGGGAGATTATATAAAGAATTTTTACGGACCAAAATACGTGTCGTGTACGAAAACGGAGTCCGGAGAGCACACGAGGTGCCCACAAGGTAGGGGGCGCGCCCAGTAGGGTAGGGCACGCCCTCCACCCTCGTGGAGCCCTCGTGTCCTTCCTAGACTACTGCTTATTTTTCTATTTTTATAAATATTCCAAAACGGAGAAATATTGCCTTAAAAACTGTTTTGGAGTCGGTTTACTTACCGTACCACATACCTATTCCTTTTCGGAGTCTGAAACGTTTCGGAAAGTGTCCTTTATGTACTCCTCCGGGGTTACAATTTCAATAACATTGGTTTCAACATTTATGGGATTACCTAAGATATAGTGTTTGATTCTTTGACCGCTCACCACCTTCGAATTTGTGCCTTCGAAGTTGTTGATTTTTATGGCACTGGAATGATAGAACTCCTCGATAACGTAAGGGCCTTCCCATTTAGAGAGAAGTTTTCCTGCAAAAAATCTTAAACGAGAGTTGTATAGCAATACATAATCACCTACATTAAACTCATGCTTTTGTATTCTTTTATCATGCCACCTTTTAACTTTTTCTTTAAACAACTTGGCATTTTCGTAGGCTTGGGTTCTCCATTCATCAAGTGAGCTAATATCAAATAACCCCTTCTCACCGGCAAGTTTAAAATCATAATTAAGTTCTTTAATAGCCCAATAAGCCTTGTGTTCTAGTTCGAGAGGTAAGTGACATGCTTTTTCATAGACCATTTTATACGGAGACATACCCATAGTTTTTATATGCAGTTCTATAGGCCCATAATGCATCATCTAGTTTCTTGGACCAATTCTTTCTGGACCTATTAACAGTCTTTTGCAAAATTAAATTGAGTTCTCTATTGCTCAATTCTACTTGACCACTAGACTGAGGGTGATAAGGAGATGCAATTCTATGATTAACATCATATTTAGCAAGCATTTTACGGAAAGCACCATGAATAAAATGTGAACCACCATCAGTCATTAAATATCTAGGGACTCCAAACCTTGGAAAAATAACTTCTTTAAGCATTTTAATAGAAGTGTTATGATCAACACTACTAGTTGGAATAGCTTCTACCCACTTAGTAACGTAATCAACAACAACTAAAATATGTGTGTAACCATTAGAGGAAGGAAAAGGTCCCATATAGTCAAAGCCCCAAACATCAAATGGTTCAATAACGAGTGAATAATTCATAGGCATTTGTTGACGTCTACTAATATTACCAATTATTTGAAATTCATCACAAGATAAGACAAACTTACGGGCATCCTTGAAGAGAGTAGGCCAATAAAAACCAGATTGCAGTACCTTATGTGCAGTTCTATCTCCAGCATGGTGTCCACCATAAGCTTCGGAGTGACACTTGTGTAGGATCTGTTCCAGTTCATGCTCAGGTACACAACGTCTAATAACACCATCTACTCCTTCTTTATAAAGATGTGGGTCATCCCAAAAGTAATGCCTCAAATCATAAAAGAACTTTTTTCTTTTGCTGGTATGTGAAACTAGGTGGTATAAACTCAGCAACAATATAATTAACATAATCAACATACCATGGAGCAGTATGAGAAGTATTTATGACATTTAATTGCTCATCAGGAAAGCCATCATCAATAGGTAGTGGGTCATCAAGCACATTTTCTAACCTAGAGAAGTTGTCTGCAACGGGGTTCTCAGCTCCTTTTCTATCAACAATATGTAAACCAAATTCTTGTAGCAAGAGAACCCATGTAATAAGTCTAGGTTTCGCATCTTTCTTTTCCATAAGATATTTAATAGCAGCATGATCAGTGTGAATAGTTACTTTAGAATCAACAATATAAGGTCTAAACTTATCACATGCAAATACAACTGCTAAGAATTCTTTTTCAGTAGTAGCATACTTTCTTTGAGCATTGTCTAGAGTTTTACTAGCATATTGAATAACATTTAGTTTCTTATCAACTCTTTGTCCTAGAACAACACCTATAGCATAATCACTAGCATCACACATAATTTCAAAGGGTAAATTCCAATCAGGTGGCTGAACAATGGGTGCAGATATGATTGCCTTCTTAAGTATTTCAAATGCTTCTACACAATCATCATCAAAGCCAAATGGTACATCTTTTTGTAATAAATTAGTCAGAGGCCGAGAGATTTTTGAGAAGTCCTTGATGAACCTCCTATAAAAATCGGCATGACCAAGGAAACTTCTTATACCTTTGATGTCCATGGGACATGGCATCTTTTCAATAGCATCAACCTTGGCTTTATCAACTTCCATACCTCTTTCAGAAACTTTATGCCCCAAGACAATACCTTTATTAACCATAAAGTGGCACTTTTCCCAATTCAAGACAAGATTAGTTTCTTCACATCTCTGCAAAAATCGATCAAGGCTGCTCAAGAAATCATCAAAAGAAGATCCATAGACGGAAAAGTCGTCCATGAAAACCTCATAAATCTTTTCACGAAAGTCAGAGAATATAGCCATCATGTATCTTTGAAAGGTAGCAGGTGCATTACATAAACCAAAAGGCATACGTCTATAAGCAAAAGTACCAAAAGAGCATGTAAAAGTAGTCTTTGATTGATCTTTGGATGACACAGGTATTTGAGAGAAACCAGAATAACCATCTAGAAAGCAAAAATGTGTATGTTTAGACAATCTTTCTAGCATTTGATCGATAAAAGGTAAGGGGTAATGATCTTTTTAGTAGCCTTATTTAATTTGCGGAAATCAATTACCATCCTATAACCAGTAATAATTCTTTGAGGGATCAATTCATCTTTATCATTAGGAACAACAGTAATACCTCCCTTCCTAGGGACACAATGGACAAGACTTACCCACTTACTATCAGCAAGGGGATAAATTATACCTGCCTCAAGGAGATTTAGTATCTCCTTTCTTACCACTTCTTTCATTTTAGGATTCAGACGGCGTTGATGATCACGAACTGGTTTAGCATCTTCTTCCAAATTAATTTTATGTTGACATAGAGTGGGACTAATGCCCTTAAGATCATCATGAGTATAACCAATAGCAGCACGGTGCTCCTTCAAAGTTTTCAATAATCTCTCTTCTTCATGCGCTGAAAGGTTAGCACTAATAATAACAGGATATATCTTTTTCTCATCAAGATAAGCATATTTAAGAGTATCAGGTAACGCTTTAAGCTCAAACACGGGATCACCCTTGGGTGGAGGAGGATCCCCTAGGATTTCAACAGGTAAATTGTTTTTCAGAATAGGTTCCTGCTTAAAGAATACTTCATCTAATTCCCTTCTTTCATTCATAAACATATCATTTTCATGGTCTAGCAAATATTGTTCTAAAGGATCACTAGGAGGTACGGCAATAGAAGCAAGACCAATAATTTCATCCTTACTAGGTAATTCTTCTTCACGGTGTTGTCTACTAAATTTAGAAAAATTAAATTCATGAGTCATATCATCTAAACCGACAGTAACAACGCCCCTTTTGCAATATATGGTAGCATTAACAGTATTTAAGAAGGGTCAACCAAATATAATGGGACAAAAACTATCTTGTGGGGAGCCAAGAACAAGAAAATCAACAGGATATTTAGTTTTCCCACACAAGACTTCAACATCTCTAACAATTCCCATTGGTGAAATAGTATCTCTATTAGCAAGTTTAATTGTGACATCAATATCTTCTAACTCAGCGGGTGCAATGTCATGCATAATTTCTTTGTATAAGTCAATAGGTATTGCACTAGCACTAGCACCCATATCACACAAGCCATGATAACAATGATCTCCTATTTTAACAGAAATAACAAGCATGCCTACCGCAGGTCTAGGTTTATCTGTATCACGGGGTTTAGCAATTCTAGCAGTTTCATTACAGAAATAAATAACATGCCCATCTATATTATCACACAAGATATCTTTAACAATAGCAATATTAGGTTCAACTTTAACTTGCTCAGGAGGTGTATATGTTTTAATATTGCTTTTACGAACCACGGTTGAAGCTTTAGCATGATCCTTTATCCTAACAGGGAAAGGTGGTTTCTCAACATAAGAAGTAGGAACAATAGGATCATTATAAGTAATAGTCTTTTCTTCAACTTTAATAGGTGCAGCTACTTTTACTTCTATGGAAGGATGATATTTAAACCACTTCTCCTTCGGGAGATCAACATAAGCAGCAAAAGATTCACAAAAAGAAGCTACTATCTCAGAGTTAAGTCCATATTTAGTGCTAAATTTAAGAAAAATATCGGTATCCATAAAAGATTTAACACAATCAAAACTAGGTGTCATACCTGACACCTTACCATTGTCGAGGTCCCAATCTTCAGAGTTGCATTTAGTTCTTTCCAATAAATCCCATTTGAATTCAATAGTCTTCATCATAGAAGAGCCAGCACGAGAAGTATCAATCATGGTGCGATTGTTACCAGAAAGCCGAGCATAAAATTTTTGAATAATCATTTCTCTTGAGAGCTCACGATTGGGGCATGAATATAACATTGATTTAAGCCTCCCCAAGCTTGAGCGATGCTTTCTCCTTCGCGAGGCCAAAAATTATATATATAATTGCGATGACAATGAACAAGATGCATAGGATAAAACTTTTGATGAAATTCCAATTTCAATCGTTTGTAGTTCCAAGACTCCATATCATCACATAGCCTATACCATGTCGATGCATCTCCCCTCAAAGATAAGGGGAAGACCTTCTTCTTAACAACATCTTCGGGTACACCTGCAAGCTCAAATAATCCACAAACTTCATCTACATATATTAGATGCTCATCAGGATGTTTTGTTCCATCTCCTAAAAAAGGATTAGCTAGCAGTTTTTCTACCATACCCAAAGGAATTTCAAAGCAAGCATTTTCATTTTCAGTAGGTTCAGTAGGTTGAGGAGCAACTCTTTGCTCTACTGGTCGGGGTGAAGATACCCCGAACAAGCCCCTCAGAGGATTACTTTCCATAGCAACAAGTTACAGTAAATTTCAGTACACTATATACAATTTTCCTTACCAAATTCCACCTACCAAAGGCGCTTCACACTCCCCGACAACGACGCCAGAAAAGAGTCTTGATGACCCACAAGTATAGGGGATCTATCGTAGTCATTTTGATAAGTAAGAGTGTCAAGCCCAACGAGGAGCAGAAGAAAATAATAAGCGGTTTCCAGCAAGGTATTCTGTGCAAGTACTGAAATAAGTGGTAACAGATAGTTTTGTGATAGGATAGTTTGTAACGAGCAACAATTAACAAAAGTAAATAAAGTGCAGCAAGGTGGCCCAATCCTTTTGTAGCAAAGGACAAGCCTGGACAAACTCTTATATGATGTAAGGCGCTCCCGAGGACACATGGGAATATCGTCAAGCTAGTTTTCATCACGCTCATATGATTCGTGTTCGGTACTTTGATAATTTGGTGTGTGGGTGGACCGGTGCTTGGGTGCTGCCCTTACTTGGACAAGCATTCCACTTATGATTAACCTCTATTGCAAGCATCCGCAAATACAACAAAAGTATTAAGGTAAACATAAACATAGCATGAAACATACGGATCCAAATCAGCCCCTTACGAAGCAACGCATAAACTAGTGTTTAAGCTTCTATCACTCTAGCAACCCATCATCTACTTATTACTTCCCAATGCCTTCCTCTAGGCCAAATTAATGGTGAAGTGTCATGTAGTCGACATTCACATAACACCACTAGAGGAGAGACAACATACATCTCATCAAAATATTGAACGAATACCAAATTCACATGACTACTAATAGCAAGACTTCCCCCATGTCCTCAGGAACAAAAGTAACTACTCACAAAGCATAAACATGTTCATAATCTATGGGGTATTAATGTGCATATAGGATCTGAACATATGATCTTCCACCAATTAAACCAACTAGCATCAACTACAAGGAGTAATTAACACTACTAGCACCAATCCCGGACTTGGAGACAAGAATTAGATACAAGAGATGACCTAGGATTTTGAGATGAGATGGTGCTGATGAAGATGTTGATGGAGATTGCCCTCTCCCGATGAGAGGAGCATTGGTGATGACGATGGCGATGATTTCCCCCTCCGGGAGAGAAGTTTCCACGCCAGAACAGCCCCGCCAGAACCCTAGATTGGCTCCGCCAAGGTTCCGCCTCGTGGCAGCGGAGTTTCGTCCGAGAAGATGGCTTCTGATTTTTTCCCATCATAAGAGTCCATATAGCAGAAGATGGTCACCAGAGGGCCACCAGGGGGCCCACGAGGTAGGGGGCGCGCCCAGGGGGTAGGGCGCGCCCCCCACCCTCATGGGCAGGGTGTGCCCCTGGTGAAGTTCTTGCACTCAATGTTTTTTATATATTTGGAAAACATCATCCGTGAAGTTTCAGGGCTTTTGGAGCTGTGCATAATAGGTCTCTAATATTTGCTCCTTTTCCAGCCAGAATCCCAGCTGCCGGCATTCTCCCTCTTTATGTAAACCTTGTAAAATAAGAGAGAATAGGCATAAGTATTGTGACATAATGTGTAATAACAGCCCATAATGCAATAAATATGTAAACCTTTATTATGCAGTCTATCGCTTTCATTACTTCCATATCACACGATTGTAAAGAGCTTATTTCTACCACACCAATCAATCATACATATTTAGAGAGCAATTTTTATTGCTTGCACCGATGACAACTTACTTGATGGATCTTACTCAACCCATAGGTAGGTATGGTGGACTCTTATGGCAAGACTGGTTTAAGGGTGTTTGGAAGCACAAGTAGTATCTCTACTTGGTGCAATTAATTTGGCTATCATGAGGGAGAAAGGAAAGCTCAACATCTTGGAGGATCCAAGACAATATAATTTATCTCAGATGTAAGAAAACATAACCCATTACGTTGTCTTCCTTGTCCAATGTCAACTCTTTAGCATGTCATATTTTAATGAGTGCTCACAATCATAAAAGATGTCCAAGATAGTATATTTATATGTGAAGACCTCTCTTTCTTTATTACTTCCTATTAATTGCAAAGATGACCAAAACTATGTTTGTCAACTCTCAACAACTTTTATTCATCATACTCTTTCTATGTGAGGTCATTACTCTCCATAAGAGTCACATGATCTCTTTGTTTCTTTTTATTTCTTTCTCTTTTCTTTTATTCACTTGGGATCATGGCAAACATAATCAAGCCCTTGACACAACACTAATCTTTATTATATAGCTCACATACTCGATTACATAGAAGGATAATAAAGCAAAACTCACAACTAGATCATACAAAGACTTTTATTCTACTATATCAAGATATTATCAAAAGGATCGAACTAAGAAAAAGGGTAAAGATAAAAGTGATGGTGATACGATACCGGGGTACTCCCCCAAGCTTGGCAGTTGCCAAGTGGAGTGCCCATAACCATGTGATTATGTCTCCTTTGTTGGTGAAGAAGGTGGGGATGTTGATGATGGATAGTCGCACATTGAGCGTAGGAGATCTTCTAACTTGTATACGAGCTAACTCAATCATCTTGAAAGCTTCGATTTCTGTTGGGGTAAGAAGATTGTGATCCAGTTGAAGGGTGTCTTATGTTGCCGGAACTTGGTCCTCCATGGCCTTCTTGATCCCTTCATCCCTGTTGATCTCCATGGGTTCTTCTCTCTTCAGCTCTATCTTCATTAGCCAAGCATCGTTGCCCTCATGGTTGGAGGAGGAGGGAGATGACATAGTGCCTGGCCTTGACAACCCTGACAGAAAACAGCTCGAAACAAAGGCAGGGATTTTTGCGTGATACGGGAATCAAAACCTCCGGGAGATTATATAAAGAATTTTTACGGACCAAAATACGTGTCGTGTATGAAAACGGAGTCCGGAGAGCACACGAGGTGCCCACAAGGTAGGGGGCGCGCCCAGTAGGGTAGGGCACGCCCTCCACCCTCGTGGAGCCCTCGTGTCCTTCCTAGACTACTGCTTATTTTTCTATTTTTATAAATATTCCAAAACGGAGAAATATTGCCTTAAAAACTGTTTTGGAGTCGGTTTACTTACCGTACCACATACCTATTCCTTTTCGGAGTCTGAAACATTTCGGAAAGTGTCCTTTATGTACTCCTCCGGGGTTACGATTTCAATAACATTGGTTTCAACATTTATGGGATTACCTAAGATATAGTGTTTGATTCTTTGACCGTTCACCACCTTCGGATTTGTGCCTTCGAAGTTGTTGATTTTTATGGCACTGGAATGATAGAACTCCTCGATAACGTAAGGGCCTTCCCATCTAGAGAGAAGTTTTCCTGCAAAAAATCTTAAACGAGAGTTGTATAGCAATACATAATCACCTACATTAAACTCATGCTTTTGTATTCTTTTATCATGCCACCTTTTAACTTTTTCTTTAAACAACTTGGCATTTTCGTAGGCTTGGGTTCTCCATTCATCAAGTGAGCTAATATCAAATAACCCCTTCTCACCGGCAAGTTTAAAATCATAATTAAGTTCTTTAATAGCCCAATAAGCCTTGTGTTCTAGTTCGAGAGGTAAGTGACATGCTTTTTCATAGACCATTTTATACGGAGACATACCCATAGTTTTTATATGCAGTTCTATAGGCCCATAATGCATCATCTAGTTTCTTGGACCAATTCTTTCTGGACCTATTAACAGTCTTTTGCAAAATTAAATTGAGTTCTCTATTGCTCAATTCTACTTGACCACTAGACTGAGGGTGATAAGGAGATGCAATTCTATGATTAACATCATATTTAGCAAGCATTTTACGGAAAGCACCATGAATAAAATGTGAACCACCATCAGTCATTAAATATCTAGGGACTCCAAACCTTGGAAAAATAACTTCTTTAAGCATTTTAATAGAAGTGTTATGATCAACACTACTAGTTGGAATAGCTTCTACCCACTTAGTAACGTAATCAACAACAACTAAAATATGTGTGTAACCATTAGAGGAAGGAAAAGGTCCCATATAGTCAAAGCCCCAAACATCAAATGGTTCAGTAACGAGTGAATAATTCATAGGCATTTGTTGACGTCTACTAATATTACCAATTATTTGAAATTCATCACAAGATAAGACAAACTTACGGGCATCCTTGAAGAGAGTAGGCCAATAAAAACCAGATTGCAGTACCTTATGTGCAGTTCTATCTCCAGCATGGTGTCCACCATAAGCTTCGGAGTGACACTTGTGTAGGATCTGTTCCAGTTCATGCTCAGGTACACAACGTCTAATAACACCATCTACTCCTTCTTTATAAAGATGTGGGTCATCCCAAAAGTAATGCCTCAAATCATAAAAGAACTTTTTTCTTTTGCTGGTATGTGAAACTAGGTGGTATAAACTCAGCAACAATGTAATTAGCATAATCAGCATACCATGGAGCAGTCTGAGAAGTATTTATGACATTTAATTGCTCTTCAGGAAAGCTATCATTAATAGGTAGTGGGTCATCAAGCACATTTTCTAACCTAGACAAGTTGTCTGTAACGGGGTTCTCAGCTCCTTTTCTATCAACAATATGTAAACCAAATTCTTGTAGCAAGAGAACCCATCTAATAAGTCTAGGTTTAGCATCTTTCTTTTCCATAAGATATTTAATAGCAGCATGATCAGTGTGAATAGTTACTTTAGAATCAACAATATAAGGTCTAAACTTATCACATGCAAATACAACTGCTAAGAATTCTTTTTCAGTAGTAGCATACTTTCTTTGAGCATTGTCTAGAGTTTTACTAGCATATTGAATAACATTTAGTTTCTTATCAACTCTTTGTCCTAGAACAACACCTATAGCATAATCACTAGCATCACACATAATTTCAAAGGGTAAATTCCAATCAGGTGGCTGAACAATGGGTGCAGAGATCAATGCCTTCTTAAGTATTTCAAATGCTTCTACACAATCATCATCAAAGACAAATGGTTTATCTTTTTGTAATAAATTAGTCAGAGGCCGAGAGATTTTTGAGAAGTCCTTGATGAACCTCCTATAAAAACCGGCATGACCAAGGAAACTTCTTATACCTTTGATGTCCTTGGGACATGGCACCTTTTCAATAGCATCAACCTTGGCTTTATCAACTTCAATACCTCTTTCAGAAACTTTATGCCCCAAGACAATACCTTTATTAACCATAAAGTGGCACTTTTCCCAATTCAAGACAAGATTAGTTTCTTCACATCTTTGCAAAACTCGATCAAGGTTCCTCAAGCAATCATCAAAAGAAGATCCATAGACGGAAAAGTCATCCATGAAAACCTCACAAATCTTTTCACGAAAGTCAGAGAATATAGCCATCATGCATCTTTGAAAGGTAGCAGGTGCATTTCATAAACCGAAAGGCATATGTCTATAAGCAAAAGTACCAAAAGGGCATGTAAAAGTAGTCTTTGATTGATCTTTGGCTGACACAGGTATTTGAGAGAAACTAGAATAACCATCTAGAAAGCAAAAATGTGTATGTTTAGACAATCTTTCTAGCATTTGATCGATAAAAGGTAAGGGGTAATGATCTTTTTTAGTAGCCTTATTTAATTTGCGGAAATCAATTACCATCCTATAACCAGTAATAATTCTTTGAGGGATCAATTCATCTTTATCAATAGGAACAACAGTAATACCTCCCTTCCTAGGGACACAATGGACAAGACTTACCCACTTACTATCAGCAACGGGATAAATTATACCTGCCTCAAGGAGCTTTAGTATCTCCTTTCTTACCACTTCTTTTGTTGGGTAATGTAGTAATTTCAAAAAATTTCCTACGCACACGCAAGATCATGGTGATGCATAGCAACGAGAGGGGAGAGTGTGATCTATGTACCCTTGTAGATCGACAACGGAAGCGTTTAGCACAACGTGGTTGATGTAGTCGTACGTCTTCACGGCCCGACCGATCAAGCACCGAAACTATGGCACCTTCGAGTTCTAGCACACGTTCAGCTCGATGACGATCCCCGGACTCCAATCCAGCAAAGTGTCGGGGAAGAGTTCCGGCAGCACGACGGCGTGGTGACAATCTTGATGTACTACCGTCGCAGGGCTTCGCCTAAGCACCGCTACAATATTATCGAGGACTATGGTGGAAGGGGGCACCGCACACGGCTAAGAATATGATCACGTGGATCAACTTGTGTCTCTAGGGGTGCCCCCT
>NC_041382.1:158099275-158209392 GCF_002162155.2 Triticum dicoccoides | reverse complement strand
CCTACTTCCTCCGGGAGTAGGATTCCCCCCTTTCCTAGTTGGAATAGGATTCGGGAGGGGGGAAAGAGGAGAGAGAGAAGGAAGGGGGGGCGCCGCCCCCTTCTCCTTGTCCTATTCGGACTAGGGGGGAGGGGCGCGCGGCCCAGCCCTGGCCACCTCTCCTCTCTTCCACTAAGGCCCATATACCTCCCGGGGGGTTCCGGTAACCTCCCGGTACTCCGGTAAAATCCCGATTTCACCCGGAACACTTCCGATATCCAAATATAGGCTTCCAATATATCAATATTTATCTCTCGACCATTTCGAGACTCCTCGTCATGTCCCCGATCCCATCCGGGACTCCGAACTCCTTCGGTACATCAAAACTCATAAACTCATAATATAACTGTCATCGAAACCTTAAGCGTGCGGACCCTACGGGTTCGAGAACAATGTAGACATGACCGAGACACGTCTCCGGTCAATAACCAATAGCGGAACCTGGATGCTCATATTGGCTCCTACATATTCTACGAAGATCTTTATCGGTCAGACCGCATAACAACATACGTTGTTCCCTTTGTCATCGGTATGTTACTTGCCCGAGATTCGATCGTTGGTATCTTAATACCTAGTTCAATCTCGTTACCGGCAAGTCTCTTTACTCGTTCCGTAATACATCATCATACAATTAACTCATTAGTTGCAATGCTTGCAAGGCTTATGTGATGTGTATTACCAAGAGGGCCCAGAGATACCTCTCCGACAATCAGAGTGAAAAATCCTAATCTCGAAATACGCCAACCCAACATGTACCTTTGGAGACACCTGTAGAGCACCTTTATAATCACCCAGTTACATTGTGACGTTTGGTAGAACACAAAGTGTTCCTCCGGTAAACGGGAGTTGTATAATCTCATAGTCATAGGAACATGTATAAGTCATGAAGAAAGCAATAGCAACATACTAAACGATCGGGTGCTAAGCTAATGGAATGGGTCATGTCAATCAGATGATTCACCTAATGATGTGATCCCGTTAATCAAATAACAACTCTTTGTCCATGGTTAGGAAACATAACCATCTTTGATTAACGAGCTAGTCTAGTAGAGGCATACTAGTGACACTCTGTTTGTCTATGTATTCACACATGTATTATGTTTCCGGTTAATACAATTCTAGCATGAATAATAAACATTTATCATGATATAATGAAATAAATAATAACTTTATTATTGCCTCTAGGGCATATTTCCTTCATCTTTCATTTTAGTATTCAGACAGCGTTGATGATCACGAACTGGTTTAGCATCTTCTTCCAAATTAATTTTATGTTGACATAGAGTGGGACTAATGCTCTTAAGATCATCAAGAGTATACCCAATAGCAGCACGGTTCTTCTTCAGAGGTTTTAATAATCTCTCTTCTTCATGCTCTGAAAGGTTAGCACTAATAACAACAGGATATATCTTTTTCACATTAACATAAGCATATTTAAGAGTATCAGGTAACACTTTAAGCTCAAACACGGGATCACCCTTGGGTGGAGGAGGATCCCCTAGGATTTCAATAGGTAAATTGTTTTTCAGAATAGGTTCCTGCTTAAAGAATACTACATCTAATTCCCTTCTTTCATTCATAAACATATCATTTTCATGGTCTAGCAAATATTGTTCTAAAGGATCACTAGGAGGTACGGCAATAGAAGCAAGACCAATAATTTCATCCTTACTAGGTAATTCTTCTTCACGGTGTTGTCTACTAAATTTAGAAAAATTAAATTCATGAGTCATATCATCTAAACCGATAGTAACAACACCCCTTTTGCAATCTATGGTAGCATTAACAGTATTTAAGAAGGGTCTACCAAATATAATGGGACAAAAACTATCTTGTGGGGAACCAAGAACAAGAAAATCAGCATGATATTTAGTTTTCCCACACAAGACTTCAACATCTCTAACAATTCCCATTGGTGAAATAGTATCTCTATTAGCAAGTTTAATTGTTCCATCAATATCTTCTAACTCAGCGGGTGCAATGTCATGCATAATTTCTTTGTATAAGTCAATAGGTATTGCACTAGCACTAGCACCCATATCACACAAGCCATGTTAACAATGATCTCCTATTTTAACAGAAATAACAGGCATGCCTATCACAGGTCTAGGTTTATCTGTATCACGGGATTTAGCAATTCTAGCAGTTTCATTACAGAAATAAATAACATGCCCATCTATATTATCAGACAAGAGATCTTTAACAATAGCAATATTAGGTTCAACTTTAACTTTCTCAGGAGGTGTATATGTTTTAATATTGCTTTTACGAACCACAGTTGAAGCTTTAGCATGATCCTTTATCCTAACAGGGAAAGGCGGTTTCTCAACATAAGAAGTAGGAACAATAGGATCATTATAAGTAATAGTCTTTTCTTCAACATTAATAGTTGCAGCTACTTTTACTTCTATGGGACGATGATATTTAAACCACTTCTCCTTGGGGAGATCAACATAAGTAGCAAAAGATTCATAGAAAGAAGCTACTATCTCAGAGTCAAGTCCATATTTAGTGCTAAATTTATGAAAAATATCGGTATCCATAAAAGATTTAACACAATCAAAACTAGGTGTCATACCTGACTCCTTACCACTGTCGAGGTCCCAATCTTCGGAGTTGCATTTAATTCTTTCCAATAAATCCCATTTGAATTCAATAGTCTTCATCATAAAAGAGCCAACACAAGAAATATCAAGCATGGTGCAATTATTACCAGAAAGCCGAGCATAAATTTTGTGAATAATCATTTCTCTTGAGAGCTCATGATTGGGGCATGAATATAACATTGATTTAAGCCTCCCCAAAACTTGAGCGATGCTTTCTCCTTCGCGAGGCCAAAAATTATGTATATAATTGCGATCACGATGAACAAGATGCATAGGATAAAACTTTTGATGAAATTCCAATTTCAATCGTTTGTAGTTCCAAGACTCCATATCATCCCAAAGCCTATAGCATGTCGATGCATCTCCCCTCAAAGATAAGGGGAAGACCTTCTCCTTAACAACATCTTCTGGTACACCTGCAAGCTTAAATAATCCACAAACTTCATCCACACATATTAGATGCTCATCAGGATGTTTTGTTCCATCTCCTAAAAAGGATTAGCTAGCAGTTTTTCTACCATACCCAAAGGAATTTCAATGCAAGCATTTTCATTTTCAGTAGGTTCAGTAGGTTGAGGAGCAACTCTTTGCTCTACTAGTCGGGGTGAAGATACCCCGAACAAGCCCCTCAGAGGATTACTTTCCATAGTAACAAGTGACAGTAAATTTCAGCACACTATATAAATTTTTCCTTACCAAATTCCACCTACCAAAGGCTCTTCACTCCCCGGCAAGGCGCCAGAAAAGAGTCTTGATGACCCACAAGTATAGGGGATCTATCGTAGTCCTTTCGATAAGTAAGAGTGTCGAACCCAACGAGGAGCAGAAGGAAATGATAAGCGGTTTCCAGCAAGGTATTCTGTCCAAGTACTGAAATAAGTGGTAACAGATAGTTTTGTGATAGGATAGTTTGTTACGAGCAACAAGTAACAAAAGTAAATAAAGTGCAGCAAGGTGGCCCAATCCTTTTGTAGCAAAGGACAGGCCTGGACAAACTCTTATATGATGTAAAGCGCTCCCGAGGACACATGGGAATATCGTCAAGCTAGTTTTCATCACGCTCATATGATTCGTGTTCGGTACTTTGATAATTTGGTGTGTGGGTGGACCGGTGCTTGGGTGCTGCCCTTACTTGGACAAGCATTCCACTTATGATTAACCTCTATTGCAAGCATCCGCAAATACAACAAAAGTATTAAGGTAAACATAAACATAGCATGAAACATACGGATCCAAATCAGCCCCTTACGAAGCAACGCATAAACTAGTGTTTAAGCTTCTATCACTCTAGCAACCCATCATCTACTTATTACTTCCCAATGCCTTCCTCTAGGCCAAATTAATGGTGAAGTGTCATGTAGTCGACATTCACATAACACCACTAGAGGAGAGACAACATACATCTCATCAAAATATTGAACGAATACCAAATTCACATGACTACTAATAGCAAGACTTCCCCCATGTCCTCAGGAACAAAAGTAACTACTCACAAAGCATAAACATGTTCATAATCAGAGGGGTATTAATGTGCATATAGGATCTGAACATATGATCTTCCACCAATTAAACCAACTAGCATCAACTACAAGGAGTAATTAACACTACTAGCACCAATCCCGGACTTGGAGACAAGAATTAGATACAAGAGATGACCTAGGATTTTGAGATGAGATGGTGCTGATGAAGATGTTGATGGAGATTGCCCTCTCCCGATGAGAGGAGCATTGGTGATGACGATGGCGATGATTTCCCCCTCCGGGAGAGAAGTTTCCACGCCAGAACAGCCCCGCCAGAACCCTAGATTGGCTCCGCCAAGGTTCCGCCTCGTGGCAGCGGAGTTTCGTCCGAGAAGATGGCTTCTGATTTTTTTCCCATCATAAGAGTCCATATAGCAGAAGATGGTCACCAGAGGGCCACCAGGGGGCCCACGAGGTAGGGGGCGCGCCCAGGGGGTAGGGCGCGCCCCCCACCCTCATGGGCAGGGTGTGCCCCTGGTGAAGTTCTTGCACTCAATGTTTTTTATATATTTGGAAAACATCATCCGTGAAGTTTCAGGGCTTTTGGAGCTGTGCATAATAGGTCTCTAATATTTGCTCCTTTTCCAGCCAGAATCCCAGCTGCCGGCATTCTCCCTCTTTATGTAAACCTTGTAAAATAAGAGAGAATAGGCATAAGTATTGTGACATAATGTGTAATAACAGCCCATAATGCAATAAATATTGATATAAAAGCATGATGCAAAATGGACGTATCAACTCCCCCAAGCTTAGACCTTGCTTGTCCTCAAGCGAAAAGCCAAAATCGAAAAATATTTCCACATGTTTAGAGATGAAGGTGTCGATAAAAATAAAATACAGACATGAGTGCATCATGATCATTCTTAGAGCAGCAACTTATATAATTCTTGTCATATTATTTATTATGCTAGAGTAATAATTCAATCACAATATCAAGTATGAATCGTAAACTTCATTGAAAACTAACAAACTATAATCTCAGTCATTGAGGCAATTGCAATTTGTCATAACATAGTAAAGAGTTGATGTATAAGAGCTTTTCAGCAAGTCCACATACGCAATACTTATGGATATGGAGTTTTAATCAGACACAGAGAAAGATAGGGGCTTATAGTTTTGCCTCCCAACGTTTTACCTCAAGGGTAATGTCAACAGTAATAGTTCATGAAAACTCACATCCAATTAGCCATATATACCAAGATCTTTCCAACATATTGTGCTTGCCAAAGGATAAAATGTAAAAAGGAAGGGTGAAGATCACCATGACTCTTATGCAATGTAGGAGATAAAAGTAAAAAGATAGGCCCTTCGCAGAGGGAAGCAGAGGTTGTCATGCGCTTTTATGGTTGGATGCACAAAATCATAATGCGAAAGAACGTCACTTTATATTGCCACTTGTGATATGTACCTTTATTATGCAGTCTGTAGCTTTTATTACTTCCATATCACATGATTGTATAAAGCTTATTTCTACCACACCAATCAATCATACATATTTAGAGAGCAATTTTTATTGCTTGCACCGATGACAACTTACTTGATGGATCTTATTCAACCCATAGGTAGGTATGGTGGACTCTTATGGCAAGACTGGTTTAAGGGTGTTTGGAAGCACAAGTAGTATCTCTACTTGGTGCAATGAATTTGGCTAGCATGAGGGAGAAAGGCAAGCTCAACATGTTGGGGGATCCAAGACAATATAATTTATCTCAGATGTAAGAAAACATAACCCATTACGTTGTCTTCCTTGTCCAATGTCAACTCTTTAGCGTGTCATATTTTAATGTGTGCTCACAATCATAAAAGATGTCCAAGATAGTATATTTATATGTGAAGACCTCTCTTTCTTTATTACTTCCTATTAATTGCAACGATGACCAAAACTATGTTTGTCAACTCTCAACAACTTTTATTCATCATACTCTTTCTATGTGAGGTCATTACTCTCCATAAGAGTCACATGATCTCTTTGTTTCTTTTTATTTCTTTCTCTTTTCTTTTATTCACATGGGATCATGGCAAAAATAATCAAGCCCTTGACTCAGCACTAATCTTTATTATATAGCTCACGGACTCGATTACATAGAAGGATAATAAAGCAAAACTCACAACTAGATCATACTAAGACTTTTATTCTACTAGATCAAGATATTATCAAAAGGATCGAACTAAGAAAAACGGTAAAGATAAAAGTGATGGTGATACGATACCGGGGCACTCCCCCAAGCTTGGCAGTTGCCAAGTGGAGTGCCCATACCCATGTGATTATGTCTCCTTTGTTGGTGAAGAAGGTGGGGATGTTGATGATGGATAGTCGCACATTGAGCGTAGGAGGTCTTCTAACTTGCGGATAATGCCCTTGAGTGCGATGATATGCTCCTTCAACAAAATATTTTCACGTGTGAGATACTTATTTTGTATACAAGCTAACTCAATCATCTTGAAAGCTTTGATTTCTGTTGGGGTAAGAAGATTGTGATCCAGTTGAAGGGTGTCTTCTGTTGCCGGAACTTGGTCCTCCATGGCCTTCTTGATCCCTTCATCCCTGTTGATCTCCATGGGTTCTTCTCTCTTCAGCTCTATCTTCATTAGCCAAGCATCGTTGCCCTCATGGTTGGAGGAGGAGGGAGATGACATAGTGCCCGGCCTTGACAACCCTGACAGAAAACAGCTCAAAACAAAGGCAGGGACTTTGCGTGATACGGGAATCAAAACCTCCGGGAGATTATATAATGAACTTTTACCGACCAAAATACGTGTCGTGTACGAAAACGGAGTCTGGAGAGCACATGAGGTGACCACGAGGTAGGGGGGCGCGCCCTCCACCCTCGTGGAGCCCTCGTGTCCTTCCCGGGCTCCTGCTTATTTTTCTATTTTTCTAAATATTCCAAAACAAATAAATATTGCCTTAAAAACTGTTTTGGAGTCGGTTTACTTACCATACCACATACCTATTCCTTTTCGGAGTCTGAAACGTTTCAGAAAGTGTCCTTTATGTACTCCTCCGGGGTTACGGTTTCAATAACATTGGTTTCAACATTTATGGGATTACCTAAGATATAATGTTTGATTCTTTGACCGTTTACCACATTCGGATTTGTGCCTTCGAAGTTGTTGATTTTTATGGCACCGGAGCGATAGACCTCCTCGATAACGTAAGGGCCTTCCCATTTAGAGAGAAGTTTTCCTGCAAAAAATCTTAAACAAGAGTTGTATAGCAATACATAATCACCTACATTAAACTCACGCTTTTTGTATTCTTTTATCATGCCACCTTTTAACTTTTTCTTTAAACAACTTTTGATGGAGATGTTGATGGAGATTGCCCTCTCCCGATGAGATGAGCGTTGGTGATGACGATGGCGATGATTTCCCCCTCCGGGAGGGAAGTTTCCCTGGTAGAACAGCCCCGCCAGAACCCTAGATTGGCTCCGCCTTGTGGCGGCGGAGTTTCGTCTGAGAAGATGGCTTCTGATTTTTCCCCCATCGAAAGAGTCCATATAGAAGAAGATGGTCACCGGAGGGCCACCAGGGGGCCCACGAGGTAGGGGGGCGCGCCCCCACCCTCGTGGGCAGGGTGTGGCCCCCCTGGTGAAGTTCTTGTGCTCAATGTTTTTTTATATATTTGGAAAACATCATCCGTGAAGTTTCAGGGCTTTTGGAGCTGTGCAGAATATGTCTCTAATATTTGCTCCTTTTCCAACCAAAATCCCAGCTGCCGGCATTCTCCCTCTTTATGTAAACCCTGTAAAATAAGAGAGAATAGGCATAAATATTGTGACATAATGTGTAATAACAGCCCATAATGCAATAAATATTGATATAAAAGCATGCTGCAAAATGGACGTATCAGTCAACCAGAGTAAGATCCGCACTTGAGTGGTACGGTAATCCTGTTCTGGAGGTCATTTACTTGACCATGACGAACCTACGAACTACGAGGAAGCGATGATGAGCCCAGATTCCGCAAAATGGCTTGAAGCCATGAAATCTGAGATGTGATCCATGTATGAGAACAAAGTGTGGACTTTCGTTGACATGCCCGATGATCGGCAAGCCATTGAGAATAAATGCATCTTCAAGAAGAAGACTGATGCTGACGGTAATGTTACTGTCTACAAAGCTCGACTTGTTGCGAAAGGTTTTCAAAAAGTTCAAGGAGTTGACTACGATGAGACCTCTCACCCGTAGCGATGCTTAAGTTCGTCCAAATCATGTTAGCAATTACTGCATTTTATGATTATGAAATTTGGCAAATGGATGTCAAAACTGTATTCCTTAATGGATATCTTAAAGAAGAGTTGTATATGATGCTACCAGAAGGTTTTGTCGATCCAAAAGGTGCTAACAAAGTGTGCAAGCTCCAGCGATCCATTTATGGACTGGTGCAAGCCTCTCAGAGTTGGGATATACGCTTTGATAGTGTGATCAAAGCATATGGTTTTATACAGACTTTTGGAGAAGCCTGTATTTACAAGAAAGCGAGTGGGAGCTTTGTAGCATTTCTGATATTATATGTGGATGACAAATTGTTGATTGGAAATGATACTGATTTTTGAATAGCATAAAGGGATACTTGAATAAGAATTTTTTAGTGAAAGACCTCGGTGAAGCTGCTTATATATTGGGCATCAAGATCTATAGAGATAGATCAAGACGCTTAATTAGACTTTCACAAAGCACATACCTTGATAAAGTTTTGAAGAAGTTCAAAATGGATCAAGCAAAGAAAGGGTTCTTGCCTGTGTTACAAGGTGTGAAGTTGAGTCAGACTCAATGCCCTACCACTGTAGAAGATAGAGAGAAAATGAAAGTCATTCCCTATGCTTCAGCCATAGGTTCTATCATGTATGCAATGTTGTGTACCAGACTTGATGTGTGCCTTGCTATCAGTTTAGCAGGGAGGTACCAAAGTAATTCAGGAGTGGATCACTGGCCAGCGGTCAAGAATATCCTGAAATACCTGAAAAGGACTAAGGATATGTTTCTCATTTATGGAGGTGACAAAGAGCTCGTCATAAATGTTTACATCTATGGAAGCTTTGACACTGATCCGGATGACTCTAAGTCACAAACCGGATACATGTTTTTATTGAATGGTGGAGCTGTCAGTTGGTGCAGTTCCAAGTAGAGCGTCATGGCGGGATCTACGTGTGAAGCAGAGTACATAGCTGCTTCAGAAGCAACAAATGAAGGAGTCTGGATGAAGGAGTTCATATCCGATCTAGGTGTCATACCTAGTGCATCGGGTCCAATGAAAATCTTTTGTGACAATACTGGTGCAATTGCCTTGGCAAAAGAATCCAGATTTCACAAGAGAACCAAGCACATCAAGAGACGCTTCAATTCCATCCGCGATCAAGTCAAGGAGGGAGACATAGAAATTTGCGAGATACATACGGATCTGATTGTTGCAGACCCGTTGACTAAGCCTCTCTCACGAGCAAAACATGATCAGCACCAAGACTCCATGGGTGTTAGAATCATTACTGTGTAATCTAGATTATTGACTCTAGTACAAGTGGGAGACTGAAGGAAATATGCCCTAGAGGCAATAATAAAGTTGTTATTTATATTTCCTTATATCATGATAATTGTTTATTATTCATGCTAGAATTGTATTAACTGGAAACTTAGTACATGTGTGAATACACAAACAAACAGAGTGTCACTAGTATGCCTCTACTTGACTAGCTCGTTAATCAAAAATGGTTAAGTTTCCTAACCATAGACATGAGTTGTCATTTGATGAACGGGATCACATCATTAGAGAATGATGTGATTGACTTGACCCATCCATTAGCTTAGCACTATTATCGTTTAGTTTATTGCTATTGCTTTCTTCATAACTTATACATGTATCGGACACTACAAGAAATCTGTTAATCCATGACAGACTTAAACCATCGTGGGTGAGCACAAAACCATCATCAAAAGGCATTCATGACGGATTTGAAATCCGTCATGTATATCACGTCATAATTTGACCAACACACAATCCACGACAGATCAACAAAACCGTCACAAATCTATGACGGTCTTAGGCTGTCACAAATCACTATCGTGTAACGGCGTTAACTTGTATGCCATGTCATCATCCGACATGGCAAACAACATGAATCTAACGTGGCGGCCTATATAGTGTCAGCCCAAATTAGACTATAGCCCACCAATTTCAGTTTTAGGCCGTCGGCCCAATTATGGTTTCAGCCCACAGTCCCATTGTAACATTGGCCCAAGAATTTTTAGTCGGAACTATATTTCTTCAGCCCACTAAGTTGTGTCCAGACCAATATCCTTTAATTCTGGCCCATACAGAATTTTATACAATCAATTTAATAGGATTTGTGCCCATATATCATTCAATAGAAATCAACATAATATATATAACTCAATAGAAATACAAATTATGGAAGCACTGGTTACAGCAAAGCAAAAACAAACTGCGCCTTACTCAAAAAACTAAAAATTACAGACAAACAACCTACGACGCCAAGAGCCTGCACGAGACCCTACGACCGATCGGTGCTCAGCTCCGGTATCCTGATGGCGGCTCTCCTCTCCATCGTCCGCATGGTTCCCTACAACGTAGGGGAAGTGATGGATGACAAGTCGGGCATATACAACCTCGGGCAACAAGCAAACCCGCAGAAGCATTGACCACCGTGGCCAACAACGTGGAACTCACCACATGGGAAGTGGAGGCCATTGCAGAGTTTGCCATTGGGCGGTAGCATCCACCAAGGCACAGCACCACGGCGACGGGTCGGCGCTGCATCCTTGGCAAAGCTCCTCGGCGACGGGTCGACGCGGCGTTCTCGGCGACGAGTAGGCGAAGCTCCTCGGCGACGGGTCGACGAGGCTTCCTCGGCAACGAGTCGGCGGAGCTTGATGCGGCGTCCTCGCGCGAAGCTCCTCGGCAATGGGTCGACGCGACTTCCTCGGCGACGAGTCGAAGGAGCTCCTCAGAGACGGGTCGACGCGGCTTCTTTGACTCCGACGGAGTTCCTCGGCGACGGATTGAGGAAGGCAACCAGCGACGGGTCGGCGCCGTCTGCCTCCTGGCCCATGGCGGTACCCATGGTGGCCTGATGAACCGGCGATGGAACTTGGCTACGGCAGCCTATGACCGCCTAGAGGAGTCAGGGGAGAATTGGGGAGAAGGATCTGGAAGAGTGGCGGCGTATCGGGAACGAGGGAGAAAGAATCGAGGGGATTTGGGTGCTGGCGGCTCGTGCGGTGGGCACAAGATAGAGGAGCGACCGTATTACAGACGTTGGATCTCGTCCGATCGGACGGTGGCTGTGTGCGATCCGTGGCAGTGTGCAAACAACCAATTAGGATGCAGGAACGGCCTCACCCGGGATAGATGCCTCCTCTATCATGAACCCTAGTGGGCTTCAGCCCATCCGAGTGAGCTAGGCCTTGAATTCGGCCTATTATTTTCTTTTATAAGAAAGAAATAACGAATTAAATCCCCCTTGTGAAGTAACTTGCAAAAACAATTATCTTATGTGTGTAAAAAATTACTTCATGTATCAGAAAACATTATTTACATGTAATATACCGCATATATGTAGTTTTCTAGGAGTTTTAACAAGTTTTATTTGATTTAACTAGCACATATATCCGTGCGTTGCACCGGGATAGATAATTGACATTTACACCTAAACACCATAAAAACTCAAATTTTAGAGAGAACACCCCTTAGCAACAGATTTTTGAAACTGCTTGCCTATGATTGTTGCATATGGGCTCTTTCTGTCTTTTAAATGCTAGATGGGTGCCCTTTTTGAACAACACATTTGATGAACATTAGTCACTCCCTCCTCTTTTATTCCTGGTGCATACTCAAAGCTTCCAGCAATCTCACTTAAGCTATGCACGTTCATTGCAAACTGGGTCATCTTTTATCGGATCTTCCTTTCTTTTATTTCATAATGAATCGGGTCCTTTTTCATCAAATATTCCTCTATTTTTATTGGCATGCGCCAACCAAGTCCTTTTTATTCGAGTCTTTCTCTCTTTTATTCACCAATCGGGTCCTCTTTCATCGGATATTCCTCTATTTTATTGGGGCATGCAGGCATTAATTTCTTCCTTCATTTTCTAATATAAATGAGACCCACACGTCACCATTTTCTTGAGGTGGCTTGCTGATTTTTTGGTAAATCATGGACGTATTTAAATTTGTGTAATTTGATTTTTAAAAGCAAGTGGTACTTTTTTGAGTAACTAACCCAATTTCTATGTTCGATCCTCGGAAACAACGATGCAGCCTGTGCAATCGAAAAGAAAATCAAGGAATGCGAAGCCCATCAGGGAAATTTGCTGGCTGTAGAAAAATCCCAGTTAGTAGCGTATTCGCCCAGTATAGGTGACGGACAAAAGTAAAAAAATAGCATACATATAAAAAAACTTAAAATGGGTAGAAAAATCCCAGTTAGCAGCATACTGGCCCAGTATAGGTGAGGGACAAAAGTAAAAAAATAGCATACATATAAAAAGACTTTTTTTGCGGGGTATATAAAAAGGCTTAAACGGGACGAAACAAAGCGGGACCAAACCAAGAATACCTATCACAAGTATAAGGCCTCCTAGGAGCCCCCTTAGGAGGGGGTCAGCTCATTCTTAACACACACACACACACACTCATGCAAGGCAGAGAGCATGCTAGCACTCTCTTCCTCCTCCACCCAAATAGCTCCAGGAGCGACCATGTATTCCTTGTGATCTTCATAGCGATCCTGCATGACCAGGGGAGTGACCTCCTTTGGAGGTCCCTGAACCTGGGTACGTCTCTGTGTCTTGAAGTGCTCGTGCTCAATCTCGCATCCGGATGCCACCGGCGCTCATCGGCCCCAACCACTCGAGATAAGCCATCCCACTGCATCTGTCGTGAGAACACCACGAAAAAACCGTTTCAATATTTTAACACAACCAATTTAGATCATATTATGGGACCATAACAAAATTCATGTTTTTCAAACTTCATTTTTATTTTTTAGACTAAAACGCCAATAAGCACTATGTTCATGCTCGAGTCTTGACACCCAAATGTTTGAAACCTCTTTTCATTTATTGGATAAGTCCTAAATAAAGACTCAAGAACACAAATTTGATTTTACAACCAATTTTTGTACATAATTTCACATACTTGTAGTTCAAATTTGAAATGTATCCGTTGAATGGCAAGAAGTGCATTTAATGACTTAAAATAGCAAACGAGCCTTGTTTACAAAAAGTTTGAATGTAAAATGATGAAGCGAGCGTCGCATCGCCTTCACACTTGAAATACCCCCTCTCGAAATGGGTAGAACTCTCAAAACGTTCCATATAATTCATGGCAATTTTTGAAGTTAATACACGACAAAACATTTTATTGCTCATATACACTTCAAACTTGGACAAAGCTTTACTTTCATGTTCCAATTAACAGAAGTGACTAGACATTGCCACTTGTTATGTAAATAAAAATGGTGTCATGCATTTAGAAATATGGCAAAATGTATTTAAAAAAAATGTTAGATGTGTTTTTAGAAAATGTTCAATGTGAGAAAAGTTGGCAAATACAAAACAAGTTCAGGAATTTGAAGTTTTTTTTGCACATTTGAAAATTTTCAGGAGTTTTAAAAATGTTTATAAATTTTAAAAATTCACACAATTGAGAAAATGTTCGAAAATTTAAATAAAAGTTTATGGATTTTAAAAGGTTCATGAATTGTAAAAATTTCACCAATTTACTATTAAAAGTAATTAAAATGAGAAAGAAAGAAAACCCAAAAGGAAAATAAAAATAAACCAGTAGAAAATCCATAGATAAAAACCTAACCAGAAGAATCTAGTTTTTTCTCAGAAAAATCAAAAGAAAGTTTTTATTTTATAAAAAGAGTTGGCTGGAGGGTTAATTGGTCAGGCCTAGTAATTTAGAGCTTAAGTGCCATCTGCACATATCGAAGAGAACGGCTTGACGGAGAGCTCTTATTTGACGCGCATAGGCGTCAAAATGATGTCCCTTCGCCTTAAGGTGCTAACAGGCCAGCCCATACGCAGAACGTCACTGCAGCTAGCCCCCCGTCCTTTCTGCTCTTTATTGGAACTTCCTGGATATTTATTATGGAGGTAAAATGCAGTCTGAAATTGCTATTTAAGAAAACATATACTGTATTTTGAACCTTTTAGAGAAATTTGAATATATACGTTGAACAATTTTCAATACGCATTTAACATTTTTGCTATATGTGTTGAACAAAATTTAATATATGTTCAAAAAATGTGGAAGCACATTGAGCATTTCGCAAAAATACGTTGAACAAAAATTTGGATAGACATTGAACATTTTAAAAAAATACTGTGAACAAACAATGTCACAATTCAAAAAGTATTCGTGTTTTAATGAAATCTTCATGAGTTTGATTTTTTTTTGCTACAGTACTTCCCAATTTTTAAAATTTGTTCGCATTTAAGAAAAAACAAAGCTGGAAAAGGTTTGTGTTCTCAAAAAATATTCGGAAATTCTAATAAAAATCTACATAGAAATTGTTCGCGCTTTTGTATACAACACTACTAATTTTTCATACTGGTTTATTCTACGTAGTAATTGTTTTCAAATTCACGTTAGTTTTCGGATTTCACACTATTGTGGGTTGGTTTTTAAGATATGGCTCCGCCTATGTAGGCACCTGCATTCGACTGCCCAAGTGGTTAGCACCATGTGCTTTCCGCAGGGAGGTCCCTGGTTTGAATACTCGCTTTGCACTTTTATTTCTTGAGATTTTTTTATTAGGAACACCTTGCATTCCAACTTACGGTGGACTGACCAAATCGGCGGTCACAACACAGTTTACCCGCAGCCTGAGAAGTGTGGCTGTATATACTTTACTAATGAAAAAAGCCCATTCATATCATAACAATATAGTTGCCATGTGGGAAGGTACTAAGCGCTTAAAATTCGTGTCTCGGGTTTGAGTTCCATTTATGCATTGCTCTTTTTTTTAATTAAAACATGTGGCCTAACCTATCGAATTTTCACATGTACTATAGTACATATATTTTATTTTGTAGGAGTTCCAATGAATTTAGAGATGATTTAACTATTTCTATAGTTTAAATGAATTTATGTGTGCTTACGGGAGGTAATGCCATTTCGATGTACATGTAAGTCAAATAAGGTTTAAAGATTTCAATTTTTTTTAAAGGAATTACGTTTTATTTTAGCTCATATCCTAGAAATAGACCAATATGTCAAAAGATACTTAGGGATAACTGAAACTTCTATTTGCAACTTATTAGAAAAAAATGATAATAATATCCAAATATGGTAGACGATTCTTATCATTGGGCATCGACCAATATTATCGATTCATAAGATGGACACAAAATTTTAGGAGATTTGCACAAATGTTTGCTATACATTGACGTTAAGTTGTCCATTACATAACTACTGTTGTCTTTTCACAAAAGAAAAAACGTATTGTTGGCTACGCGTGAAAAGTACTATAAAAAATATGGCTCGTTGTATGTAAAAACTTGGCTTGTTGGAACATGGAAGTTTTTTTACATACACTGAAACTTAGAGCTTAGTGCTACGTGGTTCAAATCCCAGTTCATTCTCCTTCTTTTAACAAAAAAAACTTGGCTCGTTTTATCAAAGAACATATAAGAACAAAAAAAGGCCTAGCGACCTCGATATAAGTCTGAGGTCCGTTGTTCGATCCCTCTAGCAGCTTCTCTTTTTAAATTTGTAGATTTTAAGAAAGCATACCGTTTTTCTCTCTGTAAAAAAATACTCCCAAAATATAGACCAGAGCAGCCCCACGTCGTCCCTACACAGCAGCAGCAACATTAAGTTTTCCTAAAAAAAGGCCCGTCACCTTTTTCTGTAAACAAATAGACCTAGAGCAGCCCAACGTCGGACGACATAGCAAAAGCAGTCCTTTTTTTCCCTAAAAACAAGTATCGTTGGACATGCAGCAGGAGTATTCCGTTTTTCCTTAAAAAAAGCACCAGAAGGCCGTTCGTGATGGTTCGAACAACTCAAAAAAGAAACTAAGCCTGACATATGTGGGTCGGACACGCGAGACACATCAGCATGAGCCATCCATGACGGTCTGTTGGTGTACTGCTAGCCGATTCATGACAGTATCTGTGACGGTCCATCATAAGAGTGCCATTGTTGCTGGCCTTGTTCTCGTCTCATTAGTCCGTGACGGATTTCATGACGATCTAGACAAATCCGTCATTGATCATGACAGTTTCTGAGAACGTCACCAGAAATCCGTCATGTATTAACACATTTCTTGTAGTGCGAGAGGTATCTCTAGGCCCTCTCGGTAATGCACATCACTATAAGCCTTGCAAGCAATGTGACTAATGAGTTAGTTGTGGCATGATGGATTATGGAACGAATAAAGAGACTTGTCGGTAACGAGATTGAACTAGGTATTGAGATACCGACGATCGAATCTCAGACAAGTAACATACCGATGACAAAGGGAACAACGTATGTTGTTATGCGGTTTGACCGATAAAGATCTTCATAGAATTTGTAGGAACCAATATGAACATCTAGGTTCCGCTATTGGTTATTGACCGGAAGCGAGTCTCGGTCATGTCTACATAGTTCTCGAACCCGTAGGGTTCGCACGCTTAACGTTCGATGACGATCGGTATTATGAGTTTATGGGTTTTGATGTACCGAAGGTAGTTCGGAGTCCCGGATGTGATCACGGACATGACGAGGAGTCTCAAAATAGTCGAGACATAAATATCAATATATTGGAAGGCTATGTTTGGACATCGGAATGGTTCTGAATGAGTTCGGACATTTACCGAAGTACCGAGGGGTTACCGGAACCCCCCCGGGGAGTCAATGGGCCCGATTTGGCCTTAGTGGGAGAGAGGAGGAGGCAACCAGGTGGAGGGCACCGCCCCAAGCCCAATTCGAATTGGGTGGGGGGCCGGCCCCCCTTTCCTTCCACCTCTCCCCCTCTTCCTTCTTCTCCTACTCCTACTAGGAAGGGGGCAAATCTACTCCTACTAGGAGTAGGACCCCCCCTTGGGCGCGCCATATGAGGGCCGGCCCTCCCCTCCTCCACTCCTTTATATACGGGGGAGGGGGGCACCCCATAGACACACAAGTTGATTGTTTAGCCGTGTGCGGTGCCCCTCCACAGAATTCCACACTGGTGCGCGTCGGTCCTAAACAAATGGGTTTTAATCCCTTTCCGTGACGGCATATGGAACCGTCTCCAAGTGAGTGTGGGCGATAGGGGGTCCTTCCCACACGACCCAGAAACTATCGGGGATAGGGTGCCTTGATGCATACAGTTTCCCCGTATAACCGTTTCCGATATCTCGAATATCCCAAGTGCTTCATCCTGGCTACTCGTTTGTGCTCGCATTGCCATCGTAGTTGGAGTTTTGTGGTTCTGCCTAAAACCAGGCAGATTCTAGGCACGAGAGCTTTCCAGGTAGATTCTAGGTAGATTCCAGGCACGAGAGATTTACGATGCCTGGCACATCACAAAATGTTCATGATTATAAACCGTGTACGATAGGTAGACAATCACACACATTTAGTTTTTCGGCACCGTATGTGATAGTGTCTGACATCACACACGCTTTGTAAATGGCAACTGTGTGCATGCTTGCACATGTTTCCTCTCTGTGAACCATCTCGGATTATGGTGTATATCGCAAACGTTTGTGTTTTACCAATCGTGTGAGCCGTAATGACCTGCACAACGTAATTTCGCCCTAATTTAATTGATGCTATTTAAAATTGTACCTAATTTAAACTTGAAAGTAGGGTATATCTTTATTCATATCCATCAGGTTCAAACAACCAATGCATTATTTGATTCACAGGTACATATGTTTAAGAATTACAGAAGCACCAAATAAACAATGATGTACCAGGGTTCTATACTTGTACTATTACAAATGGTAAAGAAAGAGGCGACATACATTCCAGTTGCTGAACAAGGTGAAGCGGAATGGCCCTATTATGCTCTCCTAGATGCATAAGGCATGCAGGACTCTAGTCCAACCCCTTGTGATGGTCGGCCGCCAATCATGTAGTTTGAGAGGTAATCTTGAGTAAACTGCTTCTGGATGCACTGCAAAATAAAAAAGATTTAGATATTGTCATCTAACACAACTCATTACGGGTAGTAAAAAGAAGGCTACAGGGTTCTTACTTACCATCCTGCAGTTCACTGTTGTCTTGCATAAAGTGTAAACAAATAGTTCGATTGACATCTTTTAACCCATTTTAGTAACAATCTTTATCAGTTTCCTCACTTGATGCTAGTTCATGAATATCTCATTGCCCCATGTGCAGAAAGGGTCAAAGTGTGGATCTTTGGCAATGATATATGTACCTAAAAGCACCAAGTTAATATTAGAAGCTAAACAATAATTGAAAAATGATGTAGTACAACATTCCATCCATCCCATTATATAAGATTTTATTACATGTATATCTAGACATCATCAGAACATTAAGGTAACACTCTTCCTTGTTGCTATGTAGCCTAGGATTGCATATTTAGTCATTCAGTACAATGCATGTTGCTAAACAACAATTGAAAAAAGGCATGTTAACTGCAATATCCTTAACAGCAACCAAATATCATAATTCATAGTGGTATTGTTGAAACTGTTATTGATGAAATTGAACTGCACAACAAATAGTTGCACATATAGAGCATCACATTGTGAAGAACTGAAATAAACAAGTCATAAGGACATCTCTAGGCGATCCTTAAAAAGTTAAAGGACTCAAACCCTTAGTGGATATATATATATAGTCCAGCAATTTTTGGCCTTTTCTAGTCGATCGCCTAAACTTAAGGTTGTAAACTTTAATTTGATCAAGTTCAAAGCAGGATCAACCGAAAGTAGCATGCATTCAAACATAAACATAGATAGTTTTGCATAATCGAACATAAACCATAAATTTAAACTAAGCTAAACAACTTTCGGTCGAAGTAGAGGTCGAGCCAATCCTTCCTCGTCATGTATAGTGTGTCGCGAGCCTGGTCCGGGCCAGTACCGTCGTCGGGGTCGTTGGGGAAGGAGCTCCTCCACTCGTCGACATCGATCTCCTCGTCCTGGGGGCCCACCTTGACGCCCTCCGTGCTGACGTCGCTGCCGCCTTCGACCTCACCATTAGAGGAGAGCGCGATAACCTCGCCGCCCTCTGCGCCGCCGTCCTAGCCGCCTTCAACCTCGTCATTGGAGGAGAGCGCGATAACCTCACCGCCCTCCGCGTCGGCAAAGATCGCCCGCTCCGCCTCCACAAGCTCCGGGTGCTGCCGGCGAAGCTCTTGCATGTAGGCCTCGTCGGTGGCCTCGGCCTTGAGATGCTCCCACGCCTCGCAGTCCTCCCGCACCATAGCCGAGCTTACCACCCTGGCTCCGGCGGAATGAGGTCGACCGGATGTGTGCCGAAGGGGAAATTGAGCCTAGCCACTGCGCCATGGTAGTGGACCTGCCATCGGTTGTACTCCATGGCCGCGAGCTCGGTCGTGTGGAAGCTACTGAGCCACCGGCGGGTGTGGGTCTCTCGATCTGTAATCTCGGTGATCCACGTCCCCCACCGCCGCTGCCGGACCCCGAGGTAGGACTTCGTCGGCTGCCGGGTCCGGGGGAGGATGGCGAAGTCCCCGAACCAGCGTAGGGGCACGGCAGCGGGCGGATCGAGGGATCGGCGATGGCAGATCGGGCCCGCGGAGGATGAAGGGGACACCTCGGCGGCCACCTCGCCGGTGCCGGGCGAAAAGGCCGCGATAAACCTCCTTTTAGCCATTGGCTACTCGAGCTCCCCGGCACACAAGAAGAGGTTGAGGATGGAGGCGCCGGGGATGGTGGCGACCTACCAATGGTTTCGAGGGTTGTGTGTGTCTGTGTGAGCGGAGGTTGTGTTTGAGGAAATACTGCAGCAACTGAAAATTTTACTAGGCGGGAGTAACAAGGCGGGGATACTGAAAATTTGGATCGAGGGCGAGCATATATTTTTGAGATTGCGTGGGATGCAGAGGCGGGAGTAAAATGCCGGGGCTACTAAAAATTTGAATCAAGGGACTGAAGCAGAGAGGGATGCAGAGGCGGGAGTTTTGGGGGAGCGAGCTAGTGTGCTTGAGACGCCGGCCGTGGACTGTAGCCAACGCATCTTCTCGCGTAAGCCATAGACGTACTATACACCGACGGTGCTCCAAGATATTTTGTACTACATCTCACACGGTTGCTAATAATAAACTGTGTGCAATCTACTTGATTTTTCATCTTGGTATGAATTACATAATGGGGTCATAGCGGCAATGGACGGTGTTTGAATTGCTAGACCTTTTATCTGCAGTGAACATGCAACTGTATGTGTGTCGTAAAAGAATTGGAATTATTCAGGGTTCGTTTGGACATTTCATACATTAAACTGGTTTTCTAGCCATTTCAGGTGCACAATTCAAAATTAAACTACATGCACATGCTCCGGTGCATACAAATTAGTTCAAAAATCAAATCCGTGTCCTTCAGTGCATGCTTAGGTCCCATGGAAGAAATGGGAATGAATTTTCCAGGGTTCGTTCGGCCTTTTTTATACATTAACTGGGTTTTCTAGGCATTTTATGTGCATAATTCAAATTTGAACTACAAGCACATGCTCCAATGCACCAAAGTTGGTTGAAAAATCACATGTGTGTCCTTAGGTGAATTTCTAGGTCCCATGCAAGAGATGGGAATGAATTTCAAACACCAGGGCACTGTTGATTGCCGGCAAAACATTGAGATGCCTGGTTTTTAAATTCTAGTAAATCCAAAACTCGTCTGAAATTCATGAAACTTGGCATGCTATCATGGAGCGGCATCAACATGTCGTGGTGAAATTTTGCCCCATTTGGGGCAGGTTTGGGTATAAGCTTCTCACAAATCAGAGCTTCTCACAATAAGCATGATGGTTTCGATACGGAACGTACCACCTTTGGGGACGAGACGATATCCGTTGCCTCTTATTGCTTTCAAAAAATTTCTAGTGTCAACATAGAACAACAGGAGTGTTGTGTTCAATCTTGGAATTTTCCGGTGTTCGTTTGGCCTTTTTTATACATTAACTGGGTTTTCTAGGAATTTTATGTGCATAATTCAAATTTGAACTACAACCACATGCTCCAATGCACCAAAGTTGGATGAAAAATCACATGTGTGTCCTTGGGTGAATTTCTAGGTCCCATGCAAGAGATGGGAATGAATTTCAAACACCATGGCACTGTTGATTGCCGGCAAAATGTTGAGATGCCTGGTTTTTAAATTCTAGTAAATCCAATACTCGTGTGAAATTCATGAAACTTGGCATGCAATCATAGAGCGGCATTAACATGCTGTGTTAAAAAAATTTGTCCCATTTGGGGTAGGTTCGGGTATATGCTTCTCACAAACCAAAGCTTCTCACAACAAGCATGATGGTTTTGATAGGGAACGTCCCACCTTTGGGGACGAAACGATATCCATTGCCTCTTATTGCTTTCAAAATTTTTCTCGTGTCAACATAGAACAATAGGAGTGTTGTGTCAATTTTTGGGATTTTCGGGGTTTGTTTGGACATTTTTATGCATTAACTGAGTTTTCCAGGCATTTTATGTGCATAATTCAAATTTGAACTACAAGCACATGCTCCAATGCACCAAAGTTGGTTGAAATATCACATGTGTGTCCTTGGGTGAATTTCTAGGTCCCATGCATGAGATGGGAATGAAATTCAAACACCATCGCACTGTTGATTGCCGCAAAACGTTGAGATGCCTGGTTTTTAAACTCTAGTAAATCCAAAACTCATCTGAAATTCATGAAACTTGGCATGCTATCATGGAGCGGCATGAACATGCCATGGTGAAATTTTGTCCCATTTGGGGCAGGTTCGGGTATAAACTTCTCATAACAAGCATGATGGTTTTGATAGGGAATGTACCACCTTTGGTGACGAGACGATATCCGTTGCCTCTTATTGCTTTCAAAAAAATTCTTGTGTCAACATAGAACAACAGGAGTGTTGTGTCAATTTTTGGGATTTTTCGGGGTTCGTTTGGACATTTTTATGCATTAACTGAGTTTTCAACGCATTTATGTGCATAATTCAAATTTTAACTACATGCACATGCTCCATTGCATATAAATTGGTTGAAAAATCAAATATGTGTCCTTGGGTGCATGCTTAAGTCCCATGCCAGAAATGGGAATGAATTTCAAACACCAGAGCACCGTTGATTGCCGGCAAAACATTGAGATGCCTCGTTTCTAAATTCTAGTAAATCCAAAACTCGTCTGAAATTCATGAAACTTGGCATGCTATCATGGAGCGGCATCAACATGCAGTGTTCAAAAATTTGTCCCATTTGGGGCAGGTTTGGGTATATGCTTCTCACAAACCAGAGCTTCTCACAACAAGCATGATGGTTTCAGTAGGGAACGTCCCACCTTTGGGGACGAAACGATATCCATTGCCTCTTATTGCTTTCAAAAATTTTCTCGTGTCAACATAGAACAACAGGACTGTTGTTTCAATTTTTGGGATTTTTCAGGGTTTGTTTGGACATTTTTATGCATTAGCTGAGTCTTCAATGCATTTATGTGCACAATTCAAATTTGAACTACATGCACATGCTCCAGTGCATATAAATTGGTTGAAAAATCAAATATGTGTCCTTGGGTGCATGCTTAGGTCCCATGCAAGAAATGGGAATGAATTTCAAACACCAGGGCACCATTGATTGCTGACAAAACATTGAGATGCCTGGTTTTTAAATTCTAGTAAATCCAGAACTCGTCTGAAATTCATGAAACTTGGCATGCTATCGTGGAATGACGCCCGACATGGTGTGGTATTTTTCGTGTAAAATTTTGAGAGAAGACGCACTCGAATAATGACAGCCAACAAAGGCATTTTTAAAAAATAGCCGCCAATTAATATCTCAAACGTTTGTATAATTCAAAACGTGTGCGTTTTGTTAACCATTCACGTGATGCCACGTGTCTTCGTTTTAATGGCTGTAGGAGGTGCCGTGTGGACAGCTGCTTGACCTTGACTGAACGGGAGGCATGCGAGCGCAGTCCGGTGCGCAGGCTGACCGAGAGGCGTGCAAGCTATCCTCCAATGCGCAGGCTCACCGGGAAGAATGCGAACTTTACGCTGCACAGGCTCACTGGGAAGCGATACCTTTGACTTCCATGGCCGCCCGCCTACCTCTCCATTAATGGCGCCCGAGCCGCTGTTTAATACTGACGACCTTACTGTTCGCCTCCCATTCCCCTCCCCTGCAGACCTCCACCGCCATGGCGCGGAATGATCATCTGCCACTAGTCTTCAAGTTTGGTGAAGTCGACTCCGAGCCGGAGGAGATAGAAAATAGGGAGGAATGGGGCCTCATGGACATGGCCCAGAACGAGCTGGCCGCGGCAGTTATTGCCCCCGTTCCCGTCCCAGATCCCATCCATGTGCCCGCGCCAGCGACCATCCCCGTAGCATTGACGGGCTGGTCGCGAGGCACTATCGCTGAGCTGGAAGCCGCGGGCGTCAGCGAGGTCTCCGCGGACCCGCGCGAGCTCGTGTACATGCCAGCGCCAGCGCCCGTTGATACGTCTCCAACATATCTATATTTTTTGATTGTTCCATGCTATATTATCTTCTGTTTTGGACATTATTAGGCTTTATTATACACTTTTATATTATTTTTGGGACTAACCTATTAACCGGAGGCCCAGCCCAGAATTGATGTTTTTTTTGCCTATTTTAGGGTTTCGCAAAAAAACAATATCAAACGGAGTCCAAACGGAATGAAACCTTCGGGAACGTGATTTTCGGAACGAAGATGATCCAGGAGAGTTGGACCCTACGTCAAGCAACCAACAGGGAAGCCACGAGGTAGGAGGGCGCGCCTACCCCCCCAGCCGCGCCCTCCACCCCCGTGGACCCACTGTTGCTCCACCGACATACTCCTTCCTCCTATATATACCTACGTACCCCCAAACTACCTGATACGGAGCCAAAACCCTAATTCCACCGCCGTAACTTTCTGTGTCCATGAGATCCCATCTTGGGGCCTATTCCGGAGCTCCGCCGAAGGGGGCATCGATCATGGAGGGCTTCTACATCAACACCATAGCCTCTCCGATGATGTGTGAGTAGTTTACCTCGGACCTTTGGGTCCATAGTTATTAGCTAGATGGATTCTTCTCTCTTTTTGGATCTCAAGATAAAGTTCGCCCCCTCTCTTGTGGAGATCTATTCGATGTAATCTTCTTTTGCGGTGTGTTTGTTGAGAACGATGAATTGTGGGTTTATGATCAAGTTTATCTATGAACAATATTTGAATCTTCTCTGAATTATTTTATGTATGATTGGTTATCTTTGCAAGTCTCTTCGAATTATCAGTTTGGTTTGTCCTACTAGATTGATCTTTCTTGCAATGGGAGAAGTGCTTAGCTTTGGGTTCAATCTTGCGGTGTCCTTTCCTAGTGACAGTAGGGGCAGTAAGGCACATATTGTATTGTTGCCATCGAGGATAACAAGATGGTTTTTTTTATCATATTGCATGAATTTATCCATCTACATCATTTCATCTTGCTTAAAGCGTTACTCTATTCTTATGAACTTAATACTCTAGATGCATGCTGGATAGCGGTCGATGTGTGGAGTAATAGTAGTAGATGCAGGCAGGAGTCGGTCTACTTGTCTCGGACGTGATGCCTATATACATGATCATACCTAGATATTCTCATAACTATGCTCAAATATGTCAATTGCTAAATATTAATTTGTTCACCCACCGTAAAAATACTTACGTTCTTGAGAGAAGCCACTAGTGAAACCTATGGCCCCCGGGTCTATCTTCCATTATATTAATCTTCCAACACTTAGTTATTTTTATTGCCTTTTATTTTACTTTGCATCTTTATCATAAAAATACCAAAAATATTATCTTATCATATCTATCAGATCTCACTCTCGTAAGTGACCGTGTAGGGATTGACAACCCCTTATCGCGTTGGTTGCGAGGTTTTATTTGTTTTGTGTAGGTGCGAGGGACTCACGCGTAGCCTCCTACTGGATTGATACCTTGGTTCTCAAAAACTGAGGGAAATACTTACGCTACTTTGCTGCATCACCCTTTCCTCTTCAAGGGAAAACCAATGCAGTGCTCAAGAGGTAGCAAGAAGGATTTCTGGCGTCGTTGCCGGGGAGGTCTATGCAAAAGTCAACATACCAAGTACCCATCACAAACCCTTATCTCCCGCATTAAATTATTTGCCATTTGCCTCTCATTTTCCTCCCCCACTTCACCCTTGCTGTTTTATTCGCCCTCTCTCTCTCCATCCTCCCTCTCTTTCTCTATTTGCCTCTTTTTGCCCGTTCTTCGTTTGCTTGTGTGTTGGATTGCTTGTTTGTCACGATGGCTCAAGATAACACTAAATTGTGTGACTTTACCAATACCAACAACAATGACTTTATTAGCACTACGATTGCTCGTCTTACCGATGCTGAATCTTGTGAAATTAATGCTGCCTTGCTGAATCTTGTCATGAAGGATCCGTTTTCCGGCCTTCCTAGTGAAGATGACGCTACCCATCTAAATAGCTTCGTTGATTTGTGTGATATGCAAAAGAAGAAAGATGTGGACAATGATATTGTTAAATTGAAGATATTTCCTTTTTCGCTTAGAGATCATGCTAAAGCTTGGTTTTCGTCTTTGCCTAAAAATAGTATTGATTCTTGGAATAAGTGCAAAGATGCTTTTATCTCTAAGTATTTTCCTCCCGATAAGATCATCTCTCTTAGAAATGATATTATGAATTTTAAGCAACTTTATCATGAACATGTTGCACAAGCTTGGGAGAGGATGAAATTAATGATACATAATTGCCCAACACATGGTTTGAATTTGTGAATGATTATACAATTTTTTTATGCCGTGTTGAATTTTGCTTCTAGAAATGTTTTAGATTCGGCCGCGGGAGGCAATTTTATGGAAATCACTTTAGGAGAAGCTACTAAACTCCTAGATAATATTATGGTTAATTATTCTCAATGGCACACTGAAAGATCTACTAATAAGAAAGTGCATGTGATAGAAGAAATTAATGTTTTGAGTGGAAAGATGGATGAATTTATGAAATTATTTGGTAATAAAAGTGTTTCTTCTAATCCTAATGATATGCCTTTGTCTACTTTGATTGAGAATAATAATGAATCTATGGATGTGAATTTTGTTGGTAGGAACAATTTTGGTAACAACGCATATAGATGAAACTTTAATCCTAGGCCGTATCCTAGTAATTCCTCTAATAATTATGGTAATTCCTACAACAATTCTTATGGAAATTATAATAAGATGCCCTCTGATTTTGAATCTACTATTAAATAATTTATTACTTCGCAAAAGAATTTCAATGCTTTGATTGAAGAAAAATTGCTTAAGATTGATGAGTTGGCTAGGAACGTTGATAGAATTTCTCTTGATGTTGATTCTTTGAAACTTAGATCTATTCCACCTAAGCATGATATCAATGAGTCTCTCAAAGCCATGAGAATTTCCATTGATGAGTGCAAAGAAAGAACCGCTAGGATGCGTGCTAAGAAAGATTGCTTTATAAAAGCGTGTTCTTCTAGTTTCCATGATAATAAAGATGAAGATCTAAAAGTTATTGATGTGTCCCCTATTAAATCTTTGTTTTGCAATATGAATCTTAATAATGATGGGACTTAATATGATCCACCTTTACCTAGACGGTGTTCCCAAAATTCGGAGTCTTTAGATCTTGATGCTAAAATTGTTAAGAGTGGGATTGAAGAAGTCAAAACTTTAAATATTGATGAACCCACCATTTTGGATTTCAAGGAATTCAATTATGATAATTTCTCTTTGATAGATTGTATTTCCTTGTTGCAATCCGTGCTAAGTTCTCCTCATGCTTATAGTCAAAATAAAGCTTTTACTAAACATATCGTTGATGCTTTGATGCAATCTTATGAAGAAAAACTTGAGTTGGAAGTTTCTATGCCTAGAAAACTTTATGATGAGTGGGAACCTACTATTAAAACTAAAATTAAAGATCCTGAATGCTATGCTTTGTGTGATTTGGGTGCTAGTGTTTCCACGATTCCAAAGACTTTATGTGATTTGTTAGGTTTCCATGATTTTGATGATTGCTCTTTAAACTTGCACCTTGCGGATTCCACTATTAAGAAACCTATGGGAAGAATTAATTATGTTCTTATTGTTGCAAATAGGAATTTTGTGCCCGTAGATTTTATTGTTCTTGACATAGATTGCAATCCTTCATGTCCTATTATTCTTGGTAGACCTTTCCTTAGAACGATTGGTGCAATTATTGATATGAAGGAAGGGAATATTAGATTCGAATTTATGTTAAGGAAAGGCATGGAACACTTCCCTAGAAATAAAATTAAATTACCTTATGAATCTATTGTGAGAGCCACTTATGGATTGCCTACCAAAGATGGCAATACCTAGATCTATCCTTGCTTTTATGCCTAGCTAGGGGCGTTAAACGATAGCGCTTGTTGGGAGGCAACCCAATTTTATTTTTATTCCTTGCTTTTTGATCCTGTTTAGTAATAAATAATTTATCTAGACTCTATTTTGGTTGTGTTTTTTGTGTTTAATTAGTGTTTGTGCCAAGTAGAACCGTTGGGAAGACTTGGGGAAAGTCTTTTTAATCTTGCTGTAAAAAACAGAAACTTTAGCGCTCACGAGAACTGCTGACATTTTTATTTGGAAAGTGCTATTTAGTTAATTATTTTTGCAGATGATTAATAGATAAATTCCTCACGTCCAGCAATTTATTTTAGAATTTTTGGGGTTCCAGATCTTTCGCTAGCTACAGATTACTACAGACTGTTCTGTTTTTGACAGATTCTGTTTTTTGTGTGTTGTTTGCTTATTTTGATGAATCTATGGCTAGTAAAATAGTTTATTGATACGTCTCCAACGTATCTATAATTTTTGATTGTTCCATGCTATTATATTATGAACCTTGGATGTTTTATATGCATTTATATGCTATTTTATATGATTTTTGGGACTAACCTATTAACCTAGAGCCTAGTGCCAGTTCCTGTTTTTTTTTCTTGTTTTAGAGTATCGCAGAAAAGGAAAATCAAACGGAGTCCAATAGACCTGAAACTTCACGGAACTTATTTTTGGACTAGAAGAAGCCCACGGAGTATCGGAGTTGGATCAGGAGAGTCCCGGGCTGCCCACGAGGGTGGGGGGCGCGCCCACCCCCTGGGCGCGCCCCCTGCCTCGTGGACAGCCTGCAGATCCACCGACGTACTTCTTCCTCCTTTATATATACCTATATACCCTAAAAACTTCAGGGAGCAGAATATATCGGGAGTTCCGCCGCCAGAAGCCTTCATAGCCACCGAAAACCAGTCTAGACCCGTTCCGGCACCCTGTCGGAGGGGGAATCCCTCTCCGGTGGCCATCTTCATCATCCCGGTTCTGTCCATGATGAGGAGGGAGTAGTTCTCCCTCGGGGCTGAGGGTATGTACCAGTAGCTATGTGTTTGATCTCTCTCTCTCTCTCTCTCTCTCGTGTTCTTGAGGTGGTACGATCTTGATGTATCGCGAGCTTTGCTACTATAGTTGGATCTTATGATGTTTCTCCCCCTCTACTCTCTTGTAATGGATTGAGTTTTCCCTTTTGAAGTTATCTTATCGGATTGAGTCTTTAAGGATTTGAGAACACTTGATGTATGTCTTGCGTGGGATACCCATGGTGACAATGGGGTATTTTATTGATCCACTTGATGTATGTTTTGGTGATCAACTTGCGGGTTCCGCCCATGAACCTATGCATAGGGGTTGGCACACGTTTTCGTCTTGACTCTCAGGTAGAAACTTTGGGGCACTCTTTGCAGTACTTTGTGTTGGTTTGACTAGATGAATCTGAGATTGTGTGATGCATATCGTATAATCATACCTGTGGATACTTGAGGTGACATTGGAGTATCTAGGTGACATTAGGGTTTTGATTGATTTGTGTCTTAAGGTGTTATTCTAGTACGAACTCTAGGATAGATTGAACGGAAAGAATAGCTTCATGTTATTTTACTACGGACTCTTGAATAGATCGATCAGAAAGAATAACTTTGAGGTGGTTTCGTACCCTACCATAATCTCTTCGTTTGTTCTCCGCTATTAGTGACTTTGGAGTGACTCTTTGTTGCATGTTGAGGGATAGTTATATGATCCAATTATGTTATTATTGTTGAGGGAACTTGCACTAGTGAAAGTATGAACCCTAGGCCTTGTTTCAACGCATTGCAATACCGTTTGTGCTCACTTTTATCATTAGTTACCTTGCTATTTTTATATGTTCAGATTACAAATACCTTTATCTACCATCCATATACCACTTGTATCACCATCTCTTTGCCGAACTAGTGCACCTGTACAATTTACCATTGTATTGGGTGTGTTGGGGACACAAGAGACTCTTTGTTATTTGGTTGCAGGGTTGCTTGAGAGAGACCATCTTCATCCTACACCTCCTACGGATTGATAAACCTTAGGTCACCCACTTGAGGGAAATTTTCTACTATCCTACAAACCTCTGCACTTGGAGGCCCAACAACGTCTACAAGAAGAAGGTTGTGTAGTAGACATCAAGCTCTTTTCTAGCATCGTTATTGGGGAGGTTAGCGCTTGAAGGTATATCTTTAGATCTTGCAATCGAATCTTTTTGTTTCTTGTTTTAGCACTAGTTTAGTTTATAAAAGAAAACTACAAAAAATATGGAATTAAGTTTGCCTCATACGCTTCATCTTTTTAATATATTTCGTGAGTATGATGGAAAGGAAAATTGTGCCAAAGTGTTAGAAGAAGAATGCATTAAAATGTTTGGCACTAAATCTTTGAATGATGAGCATGATTGCAATGTTGTTAGTATGAACTCCTTGAATATCCATAGTACTAATGATGATTGCACTAGTTATGATGAAAATGTCTCTTATAAACATGTCAATTTTTGTGGAGTGCATTGGGTTTGCAAGTACACACCAAATAGGGAAGATAGATATTGCAAGAGGCATAACCATTTAGAAACTAAATGGTTGCAAGAAAGGCTAAATGTTAGTGCCGAAAATTTAAAATTTCTTAGCCATACTTGTGAACTTTGCAATGAACATGGTCATTTAAATATCAAATGCAAATTGTTTCATGATCGGATCGTGTCCAAAAATTGTGATGACTTGATCTCCCTTGCACATCATAATGAACTTAGTTTGCTCTTGGGTTATGAAGAAATGAAACGTATAACTAAGGTTATTCGAGAATTTGCCCTTTATAGAGTTCTTAATTTTGATCTAGAAGAAATTTATATGTATTGTGTGGTGAATTGAATTGAAAATCCTTATATTGCAAATTACATAAAGAAAATAAAACAAATAGAATATGAAGAGAATACTAATGAAAGGTAAGAGACTTCCCAATATCCTCCTATTATTTCTTATGATGAATCAGGTAATGAGGAGGAGCCTTCTATTCAACCAATCTCATTAATAAGGAGCTACAAAAAGAGGGTTGAACCCACACATGATGTGAAGAAGAAAAAGAAAAGACAGAGAAGCAAAGGTAGAAAGGTATCTCTCCCAAATAATGTTGCTCCTATTACTCATTGTGATGATGATAATTGCTATACTATTGGTGCTATCCATACTATTAATGATGAAAGTGATTATGCTTATGATATGAAAAGGCCCAAGCTTGGGGATGCTATGTTTGATGAAGATGATGTTTTTGAGAATATATTTGCTGAAATTAATGTTAGCCCCAAGCTTGGGGAAGCTATGTTTAATGAGGATGATATTTTTAGTTTCTCAAGTTTCGATATGCAAATTTATAATGATGATAGCATGCCTCCTACTTATGATGATTATATTGATGAAAGTGGGTTTGGAAGAGTGTCAACTTTAGGATGTAATGATCCCACTATTTTGGTGATGTTGAATCTTATTATGATAATTATGAAAGTGTATTTGGAGAGGTCATGACTTTATTTAGTAATGATTCCACTATCTTGGAAGAGGTTTCAATTGATTACGATGAGAACAAAGTTGCTACTTATGATAATTATTGTGATGATACATATGCTATAAAAAGTAGTGATGATTGTATTTATAAAACTTGTCATGATTATGTTTCCCTTTTTCTGAACATTACTCTTTTAATGTGGAAACAATTTATAGTATTTGAGTCTCTTATGATACTCCCACTATTCCGAATGAGAAGAATTTTGCTTATGTGGAGATTAGTAAATTTTCTATGCTTGTAGATCATGAAAATAATGCTTTAGGTGCTGGTTATATTGTTGAATTCATTCGTGATGCTACTGAAAATTATGAGGGAGGAACTTACGCTTGTAGGAATTGCAATAATATCAAGTTTCCTCTCTATGTGCTTAAAGTTTTGAAGTTATGCTTGTTTTACCTTCCTATGCAAGTTGATTCTTGTTCCCACAAGTTGTTTTCTCACAAAATCCCTATTCATAGGAAGAGGGTTAGACTTAAATGTGCTATTCATATTCTTCATGATGCTCTCTTTTGTTACAATTCTTATCCTTTATGTGAGCATCATTGAAATCATCATGCCTAGCTAGGGGCGTCAAACGATAGCGCTTGTTGGGAGGCAACCCAATTTTATTTTTGTTCCTTGCTTTTTGTTCCTATTTAGTAATAAATATTTCATCTAGCCTATGTTATTGTTGTGTTTTTTGTGTTTAATTAGTGTTTGTGCCAAGTAGAACCTTTGGGAAGACTTGGGGAAAGTCTTTGCGATCATGCTGTAAAAAAACAGAAACTTTAGCTCTCACGAGAATTGCTGCCAGTTTTTATTGGAGAGTGCTATTTAGTTAATTCCTTTTGCAGATTACTAATAGATAAATTCCTCACGTCCAGAAATTTATTTGAGAATTTTATGATGTAACATCCCAAAATTCTAAATTTTGGAATGTTATAATACATAGATAGATTTGATTGATTGTCTGATTGATTGTCTGAAAGTGAGTGAATTCGAAACTTTTGAAAGTTAAATGAGAGGGAATAAAAGGACTTTACCAAACTTTCATATTTGCCTTCCGATCTCCATGAATTCAAATGCTTTTCAAACACAAAACCCTAGAGAGAAGATGACATGACTTCTTCCATTTAAAAATGAAAAGGGTGTTTGAAAAATAATTGAATTTCATTTTGAAATATTCCAATTCTGAAACTTTATGCAACTCAATGATTTTCACGAGAGAAGATAAAATGACTTCTTCAAATTATATGAAATATGAGTTGGGAGTTTCAAAGAATTAAATTCAAAACTCTTTTGAATTTATTTTCAATTTGGAATGTTATACATTAGATCATCATGCATATCTTATTTTCTTGCATTTTGGTCGATCCTAGAAATTTCACGCAACTCAAGGACCTTCGGAGAGAGTTGGAGATTTCATTATTTTCTTATTTGAGAGTTGTCTCGAATTGGAAAAAAGAGGATCATTTGATTTATTTATTTTATCTTCAATTATTTTTTCGATGTCAAAATATGAGAGAGGGAATAATATGACTTTCCCAAAATATAGGAAAAAAATGAAGATTTAATAAATAGATCAAGTTTTGGTTTTGCGGAGTTTATTTGCATTTTATTTGGATAGGGAAAAATGCGTGTTTTTGAAAATTGCATTTTAGGTCCGGAGAAAAGTTCATTTTGTTTGGCTCATTTTTAGGAGTCGGGGAATATTTACTTTAGAATTTTTGGAGTTCGTTTAGATTTTCTTTTCTTTTGTTTTCTGCGCACAGAACCGTTTAAAAAAAAATCCAGCCAAGGCCCAGCCGGGCCAAAGGCCCAAGCCAAGCCGCAGCCTCCCTGCGCGCGGCGCAGCGCCAGGCGCCAGGAGCGCCCCAGGCCGCCGCCTCTTGCTCTACGAATCCTAAAAGGATTCTAGGGTAGCCCCTTGCCCCTTTTTTCCTTTGTTTCGTATTCCTAGTCCTACTCCGTTTCCTCTTTTTCTTTCCTATTCCTACTCTATTTCTTGCCCCCTACCCCAAGTAAACCCCCCTCTCACCTATATAAATACCCCCATAGACCCCCCTCTCCTCACACCAAAAACCCAAACCCCTCTCCTGCCCAAGCTCTCCACCACACCCCACCATCGCGCCGCCGCCCTTGTGCCCACGCCGCCGCCGCACCTTGTGCCCACGCCGCCGCCCTATGCCACGCCGCCGGAGCCCCTCGCCGGAGACCTCGCCGGAGGTTGCCCCGCGTCTCTTTTCCTCGGATCGTTTTCTTCTAATCGTTCCGATTCTTTTCTTCTCTTCTAAATTGTTTTCTAGATCGGTTTTTCGTTTCCGTTTTCTTCTCCGAAACCCTAGATCGGATTCATTTTTTCCGATTTAGTTGCTTTTGGACCGTTCGCCGGACTGTTCGTCCTAACGAACGTGATCACCGGATTCTTCTAGGTTAACAAATGTCCGTTCGTTTAACCGTTCGTCTCTTTCTTTTCGTCGGATTTATTCCGCGATCATGATCCCAGATCCAATCTTCGTTCTAGTTTATCTTCTCGCCCGTTTATCGGAATCAGGTGATTCAAGCGCCTGGAGTTTCGTCTCGAAAATGCCGTTCCGTCTAATCAACTTGAACAAGTTTTTGCTATGATAAAATTTGACCTAGTTTCAACTTGCTAGAACCGAGTTGTTTTCTTCCGCCGTTTGTTTTCCGTCGTTTGTTCGATTCGTTCTTTCTTTGCAACCAGAGTTCTTAAGTTGAACTACCTGGTTCGTTCTCTCGTTCGAGTTTTACTTGTGCATTATATGAGTACTTATTGTGTGGTTACTATTGTTTCTTACGATAGATTGACCGGAGTGTGACGAGTAGATCTATCAAGAGTTTTGAGTGTGAATCATCTACATCAACCTTGCAGGCAAGTTCACACTTTGATCATACCTTTTCTACAACCCAGTTTTATTGCATTAGATCAAATCCTCTCACATTGCATGATTAGGATCTAATTAAATTGTGGGATGGGAAGTAGATGAGGTAGTACCTATTACCTGTATTATTATGAAACCTTTGGGAGTTACTTCTACGTTTGCTTATTATGCCATGCTATGCTAGTAGACGTGGATTGGGTGAGTGATATCCATGACAGATGTGAGTTGATAATTTTAATGGTTTATCTAAGGTGGCAACCTAATACACATCTGGGTGGATTGAGGCACCTGATGTCTATCAGGACTTGCCTGTTTTATTTTGGACCGCCACCCAGGCTCAAAGGGATCATAAGATTTTTCATGCTAGAAACTTCCGTGTGCAGCCACAAGCCATTATGGGCTCTGGCATAGTTGACTAAGTTGTGCGAACTCTTACGGGTAGACTAGCAGATGTAGGGGAAAGTAGGTGTACCAGTCTACCCACATGTAAGGTGCTAGCACTTCCGAAAGACTATGTCTCGGTCATCCGTCTTCTCAAACACCATGTAGTGCGAGAAACCAAACGGAGGCGATCGAGTCTTGTGGGGAAAAGTGCGCAAACCTCTGCAGAGTGTACAAACTAATCATGATTAGCCGTGTCCCCGGTTATGGACGACTTGAGTATCTAGTACTTGAATATCCTGTGAATCTCAACATGTTACTTCTAATTAATGTTGTTGGGTTTTAATTATTCACCTAATTGGGATTGAGAATGCTGTCAACCATTCTCAATGTTCAACAACCACCATGATAGTAATTAATCTTATTCCTTGGCAGTAGGGAAAAAATGGCTTTACGCAAAAACCTTATAACCATAGAGCTTTCCACCAGCCAAATATGCATGTAGTGATAGCCATTGTTCATCATTATCTATGGTGTGAATTTGCCAGTACATTCAATGTACTGACCCGTTTCGGGCTGCAACGTCTCATGTTGCAGGTTTTCTTACGACGAGTAAGTGATACGTTAGGGTTACGATTTCTACACTCAACTTTGCCATTGGTGTTGATGGGAATCCACAACCTTGTTGCTTCCGCTATATGGATTGAGGTAATAGTATTTACGTTACTTTATACATGTGATTTACCTCTGTTATAAATCCTTCGAGTACTATGTGTGTCAGCATACTGATCCAGGGATGACACATAAGCACAGAGACTTGATCCATTCGGGTCGGGTCGCTACATATGAGTTCCAGAAGTGGTCGAAACCTACAGATTACTATAGACTGTTCTGTTTTTGACAGATTCTGTTTTCATCTTGTTGTTTGCTTATTTTTATGAATCTATGAGTAGTATCGGAGGGTATGAAGCATAGAGAAGTTGGAATACAATAGATATTACACCAATATGAATTTATAATGAGTTCATTACTGTAACTTATGATGGTGATTTGCTTTCTTATACTAACGAAGCTTACGAGTTTTCTGTTAAGTTTTGTGTTGTGAAGTTTTCAAGTTTTGGGTAAAGATTCGATGGACTATGAAATAAGGAGTGGCAAGAGCCTAATCTTGGGGATGCCCAAGGCACCCCAAGGTAATATTCAAGGACAACCAAGAGCCTAAGCTTGGGGATGCCCCGGAAGGCATCCCCTCTTTCGTCCTCGTTCATCGGTAACTTTACTTGGAGCTATATTTTTATTCACCAAATGATATGTGTTTTGCTTGGAGCGTCATTTTATTTAGTTTTTCTTGCTGTTTGAATAAAATACCAAGATCTGAAATTATTTAATGTTAGAGAGTCTTCACATAGTTGCATAATTATTCGACTACTCATTGGTCTTCACTTATATCTTTCGGAGTAGTTTATCATTTGCTCTAGTGCTTCACTTATACCTTTTTAGAGCACGGTGGTGGTTTTATTTTATAGAAATAGATGAACTCTCATGCTCACTTATATCATTTTGAGAGTCTCTCAACAGCATGGTAGTTTGCTTTGGTTATGAATTTAGTCCTAATATGATGGGCATCCAAGAGGGATATAATAAAAACTTTCATACAAAGTGCATTGAATACTATGAGAAGTTTGATGCTTGATAATTGTTTTGAGATATGAAGATGGTGATATTAGAGTCATGCTAGTTGAGTAGTTGTGAATTTGAGAAATACTTGTGTTGAAGCTTCTGATTCCCATAGCATGCACGTATGGTGAACCGTTATGTGATGAAGTCGGAGCATGATTTATTTATTGATTGTCTTCCTTATGAGTGGCGGTCGGGGACGAGCGATGGTCTTTTCCTACCAATCTATCCCCCTAGGAGCATGCACGTAGTACTTTGTTTCGATAACTAATAGATTTTTCCAATAAGTATGTGAGTTCATTATGACTAATGTTGAGTCCATGGATTATACGCACTCTCACCCTTCCACCATTGCTAGCCTCTCTAGTACCGCGCAACTTTCGCCGGTACCTTAAACCCACCATACACCTTCCTCAAAACAGCCACCATACCTACCTATTATGGCGTTTCCATATCCATTCCGAGATATATTGCCATGCAACTTTCCACCGTTCTGCTTATTATGACACGCTCCATCATTGTCATACTGCTTTGCATGATCATGTAATTGACATCGTTATTGTGGCAAAGCCACTGTTCATAATTCTTCCATACATGTCACTCTTGAGTCATTGCACATCCCGGTATACCGCCGGAGGCATTCATATAGAGTCATATTTTGTTCTAAGTATCGAGTTGTAATTCTTGAGTTGTAATTAAATAAAAGTGTGATGATCATCATTATTAGAGCATTGTCCCAGTGAGGAAAGGATGATGGAGACTATGATTCCCCCATAAGTCAGGATGAGACTCCGGACAAAAAAAGAGGCCATAAAAAAGAGAAAAGGCCCAAATAAGAAAATAAAAAATAAAAAATGAGAGAAAAAGGGAGAAGGGGCAATGCTACTATCCTTTTACCACACTTGTGCTTCAAAGTAGCACCATGATCTTCATGATAGAGAGTCTCCTATGTTGTCACTTTCATATACTAGTGGGAATCTTTCATTATAGAACTTGGCTTGTATATTCCAATGATGGGCTTCCTCAAAATGCCCTAGGTCTTCATGAGCAAGCGAGTTGGATGCACACCCACTAGTTTCTTTTGTTGAGCTTTCATACATTTATAGCTCTAGTGTATCCGTTGCATGGCAATCCCTACTCACTCACATTGATATCTATTAATGGGCATCTCCATAGCCCTTTGATACACCTAGTTGATGTGAGACTATCTTCTCCTTTTTGTCTTCTCCATAACCACCATTCTATTCCACCTATAGTGCTATGTCCATGGCTCACGCTCATGTATTGCGTGAAGATTGAAAAAGTTTGAAAACATCAAAAGTATGAAACAATTGCTTGGCTTGTCATCGTGGTTGTGCATGATTTAAATATTTTGTGTGGTGAAGATATAGCATAGCCAGACTATATGATTTTGTAGGGATAGCTTTCTTTGGCCATGTTATTTTGAGAAGACATGATTACTTTGTTAGTATGCTTGAAGTATTATTATTTTTATGTCAATATTAAACTTTTTGTCTTGAATCTTATGGATCTGAATATTCTTGCCACAATAAAGAGAATTACATGGATAAATGCGTTAGGTAGCGTTCCACATCAAAAATTCTGTATTTATCATTTACCTACTCGAGGACGAGCAGGAATTAAGCTTGGGGATGTTGATACGTATCCAACGTATCTATTATTTTTTATTGTTCCATGCTATCATATTATCAACCTTGGGTGTCTTATATGCATTCATATGCTATTTTATATGATATTTGGGACTAACCTATTAACCTAGAGCCCAGTGCCAGTTCCTGTTTTTTCCTTGTTTTAGAGTATCGCAGAAAAGGAAAATCAAACGGAGTCCAATTGACCTGAAACTTCACGAAACTTATTTTTGGACCAGAAGAAGCCCAAGGAGTATCGGAGTTGGACCAGGAGAGTCCCAGGATGCCCACGAGGGTGGGGGCGTGCCCCCTGCCTCGTGGACAGCTCGAAGATGCACCGACGTACTTCTTCCTCCTATATATATACCCATATACCCTAAAAACTTCGAGGAGCAGAATAGATCGGGAGTTCCGCCGCCAGAAGCCTCGGTAGCCATTGAAAACCAATCTAGACCCATTCCGGCACCCTGCCGGAGGGGGAATCCCTCTCTGCTGGCCATCTTTATCATCCCGGTGCTCTCCATGACGAGGAGGGAGTAGTTCTCCCTCGGGGCTGAGGGTATGTACCAGTAGCTATGTGTTTGATCTCTCTCTCTCGTGTTCTTAAGGTGGTACGATCTTGATGTATCGCGAGCTTTGCTATTATAGTTGGATCTTATGATGTTTCTCCCCCTCTACTCTCTTGTAATGGATTGAGTTCTCCCTTTTGAAGTTATCTTATCGGATTGAGTCTTTAAGGATTTGAGAACACTTGATGTATGTCTTGCGTGGGATACCCGTGGTGACAATGGGGTATTCTATTGATCCACTTGATGTATGTGTTGGTGATCAACTTGCAGGTTCCGCCCATGAACCTATGCATGGGGGTTGGCACACATTTTTGTCTTGACTCTCCGGTAGAAACTTTGGGGCACTCTTTGAAGTACTTTGTGTTGGTTTGAATAGATGAATCTGAGATTGTGTGATGCATATCGTATAATCATACCCGCGGATACTTGAGGTGACATTGGAGTATCTAGGTGACATTAGGGTTTTGATTGATTTGTGTCTTAAGTTGTTATTCTAGTACGAACTCTAGGATAGATTGAACGAAAAGAATAGCTTCATGTTATTTTACTACAGACTCTTGAATAGATCGATCAGAAAGAATAACTTTGAGGTGGTTTTGTACCCTACCATAATCTCTTTGTTTGTTCTCCGCTATTAGTGACTTTGGAGTGACTTTTGTTGCACGTTGAGGGATAGTTATATGATCCAATTATGTTATCATTGTTGAGGGAACTTGCACTAGTGAAAGTATGAATCCTAGGCCTTGTTTCAACGCATTGCAATACCATTTGTGCTCACTTTTATCATTAGTAACCTTGCTGTTTTTATATTTTCAGATTACAAATACCTTTATCTACCATCCATATACCACTTGTATCACCATCTCTTCGCCGAACTATTGCACCTATACAATTTACCATTGTATTGGGTGTGTTGGGGACACAAGAGACTCTTTGTTATTTGGTTGCAGGGTTGCTTGAGAGAGACCATCTTCATCCTACGCCTCCTACGGATTGATAAACTTTAGGTCATCCACTTGAGGGAAATTTGCTACTGTCTTACAAACCACTGCACTTGGAGGCCCAACAACGTCTCAAGAAGAAGGTTGTGTAGTAGACATCATTTATAAACCATAGAGAAGTTGGAATACAGTAGGTTTAACACCAATATAAATAAAGAATGAGTTCATTACAGTACCTTGAAGTGGCGTTTTGTTTTCTTTCGCTAACGGAGCTCACGAGATTTTCTACTTTAAGTTTTGTGTTGTGAAGTTTTCAAGTTTTGGGTAAAGATTTGATGGATTATGGAACAAGGAGTGGCAAGAGCCTAAGATTGGGGATGCCCATGGCACCCCCAAGATAATCTAAGGACACCTAAAAGCCAAAGCTTGGGGATGCCCCGGAAGGCATCCCCTCTTTCATCTACTTCTATCGGGAACTTTACTTGGAGCTATATTTTTATTTACCACATGATATGTGTTTTGCTTAGAGCGTCTTGTATTATTTGAGTCTTTATTTGTTAGTTTTACACAATCATCCTTGCTGCACACACCTTTTTGAGAGAGACACACATGATTCGGAAATTATTAGAATACTCTATGTGCTTCACTTATATCTTTTGAGTTATATAGTGTTTGCTCTAGTGCTTCACTTATATCTTTTAGAGCACGTCGGTGGATTTGTTTTATAGAAACCATTGTTCTCTCATGCTTCACTTAGATTATTTTGAGAGTCCTACAAAACAACATGGTAATTTGCTTTAATTATTTGAGGCATTCAAGATTAATAAATAAAATTTTCTTATGAGTGTGTTGAGTACTGTGAGAAGTTTGAAATTTGATAATTGTTTTGAGATATGAAGATGGTGATATTAGAGTTTTGCTAGTTGAGTAGTTGTGAATTTGAGAAATGCTTGTGTTGAAGTTTGTGATTCCCGTAGCATGCACGTATGGTGAACCGTTATGTGATGAAGTCGGAGCATGATTTATTTATTGATTGTCTTCCTTATGAGTGGCGGTCAGGGACAAGCGACGGTCTTTTCCTACCAATCTACCCCCCTGGGAGCATACGTGTAATACTTTGCTTCTATAACTAATAGATTTTTGCAATAAGTATGTGAGTTCTTTATGACTAATGTTGAGTCCATGGATTATACGCACTCTCACCCTTCCACCATTGCTAGCCTCTCTAATACCGCGCACCTTTCGCCGGTATCATACACCCACCATATACCTTCCTCAAAACAGCCACCATACCTACCTATCATGGCATTTCCATAGCCATTCCGAGATATATTGCCATGCAGCTTTCCACCGTTCCGTTTATTATGACACACTTCATCATTGTCATATTGCTTTGCATGATCATGTAGTTGACATTGTATTTGTGGCAAAGCCACCGTTCATAATTCTTTCATACATGTCACTCATGAGTCATTGCATATCCCGGTATACCGCCGGAGGCATTCATATAGAGTCATATCTTGTTCCAAGTATCGAGTTGTAATTCTTGAGTTGTAAGAAAATAAAAGTGTGATGATCATCATTATTAGAGCATTGTCCGAGTGAGTAAAGGATGATGGAGACTATGATTCCCCCACAAGTCGGGATGAGACTCTGGACGAAAAAAGGGGCCATAAAAAAGGCCCAAATAAAAAAATGAGAGAAAAAGAGAGAAGGGATAATGCTACTATCCTTTTACCACACTTGTGCTTCAAAGTAGCACCATGATCTTCATGATAGAGAGTCTCCTATGTTATCACTTTCATATACTAGTGGGAATTTTTCATTATAGAACTTGGCTTCTATATTGCAATGATGGGCTTCCTCAAAATGCCCTAGGTCTTCGTGAGCAAGCAAGTTGGATGCACACCCACTTAGTTTCTTTTTGAGCTTTCATATACTTATAGCTCTAGTGCATCCATTGCATGGAAATCCCTGCTCACTCACATTGATATCTATTGATGGGCATCTCCATAGCCTGTTGATACACCTAGTTGATGTGAGACTATCTTCTCCCTTTTGTCCTCTCCACAACCACCATTCTATTCCACTTATAGTGCTATGTCCATGGCTCACGCTCATGTATTGCGTGAAGATTGAAAAAGTTTGAGAACATTAAAAGTATGAAACAATTTCTTGGCCTGTCATCGGGGTTGTGCATGATTTGAATACTTTGTGTGGTGAAGATGGAGCATAGCCAGACTATATGATTTTGTAGGGATAACTTTCTTTGGCCATGTTATTTTGAGGAGACATAACTGCTTAGTTAGTATGCTTGAAGTATTATTATTTCTATGTCAATATTAAACTTTTGTCTTGAATCTTCTGGATCTGAAGATTCATACCACAATTAAGAGAATTACATTGAAATTATGCCAAGTAGCATTCCACATCAAAAATTCTGTTTTTATCATTTACCTACTTGAGGACGAGAAGGAATTAAGCTTGGGGATGCTTGATACATCTCCAACGTATCTATAATTTTGATTGTTCCATGCTATATTATCTTATGTTTTGGACATTATTGGGCTTTATTATACACTTTTATATTATTTTTGGGACTAACCTATTAACCGGAGGCCCACCTAGAATTGCTGTTTTTTTACCTATTTTAGGGTTTCGCAGAAAAAGAATAACAAACGGAGTCCAAACGGAATGAAACCTTCAGGAACGTGATTTTCGGAACGAACATGATCCAGGAGACTTGGACCCTACGTCAAGCAACCAACAGGGAAGCCACGAGGTAGGGGGGCGCGCCTACCCCCCAGGCGCGCCCTCCACCCTCGTGGGCACCCTGTTGCTCCACCGACGTACTCCTTCCTCCTATGTATACCTACGTACCCCCAAACTACCAGATACGGAGCTAAAACCCTAATTCCACCGCCGTAACTTTCTGTATCCACGAGATCCCATTTTGGGGCCTGTTCCGGAGCTCCACCGGAGGGGGCATCGATCACGGAGGGCTTCTACATCAACACCATAGCCTCTCTGATGATGTGTGAGTAGTTTACCTCAGACCTTCGGGTCCATAGTTATTAGCTAGATGGCTTCTTCTCTCTTTTTGGATCTCTGAGGGAGTCCTGGATTAGGGGGTCTCCAGACAGCCGGACTATATCCTTTGGCCGGACTGTTGGACTATTAAGATACAAGATTGAAGACTTCGTCCCGTGTCCGGATGGGACATTCCTTGGCGTGGAAGGCAAGCTTGGCAATACGGATATGTAGATCTCCTCCCTTGTAACCGACTCTGTGTAACCCTATCCCCCGCTGGTGTCTATATAAACCGGAGGGTTTAGTCCGTAGGACAACAACAATCATACCATAGGCTAGCTTCTAGGGTTTAGCCTCTACGATCTCGTGGTAGATCAACTCTTGTAATACTCATATCATCAAGATCAATCAAGCAGGATGTAGGGTATTACCTCCATCAAGAGGGCCCAAACCTGGGTAAACATCGTGTCCCCCGCCTCCTGTTACCATCCGCCTTAGACGCATAGTTCTGGACCCCCTACCCGAGATCCGCCAGTTTTGACACCGACATTGGTGCTTTCATTGAGAGTTCTACTGTGCTGTCACCGTAAGGCTTGATGGCTCCTTCGTTCATCGGTAACGATGCGGTCCAGGGTGAGGTTTCCCTCCCCGGACAGATCTTCGTATTCGGCGGCTTCGCACTGCGGGCCAACTCGCTTGGCCATCTGGAGCAGATCGAGAGGTACGCCCTTGGCCATCAGGCCAGGTTCGGAAACTTAAACTACACTGCCGACATCCGCGGTGACTTGATCTTTGACGGATTCGAGCCCATGTCAGGTGCGCCGCACAATCACGACGAGCATGACGTAACTCTGCCATCGGATAGTGTTCGGGAGATCACACCTGCAAGTATTCCGGCCCTCAATCCGGAGCAAATTGCGCCATCCGAGGACGGGGGGATAGACCCCGCCATGGAGGCCGCACTCTCAGTGGCGATGGAGCCGGATACTGACTTCACCCCTTACGAGAGCCGTGTTGCCGAACCACTGGATTCGTCTCTGGCCACGGACTCCGAGCCGCCTGCGTCCGTGCCTATCAAATCTGATTGGGCTCCGATCATGGAGTTCACCTCCGCAGATATCTTTCAGCACTCACCTTTTGGCGACGTGCTAAATTCATTAAGGTCTCTCTCCTTGTTAGGAGATCCTTGGCCGAACTATGTCCAGCTAGAATGGGATGCAGACGACGAAGAAATTCGCTGCCCACCCACCACCCACTTAGTAGCCTCTGTCGATGATTTAACCGACATGCTCGATGTCGACTCCGAAGACATCGACGACATGGACGACGATGCAGGAGAGGAACAGGAACCAGTGCCCACAGGGCGCTGGACAACCACTTCACCACATGACATATACATGGTGGATACACCCAAAGAAAGCATGACAAAGAACGGCATGATGCATCAAAGAATAGCTCCCTCGAGAAGCAATCACAGCGTCGGCATAGGCGCCACTCAAAATCCCCCCTCGGCAAAAACAACGATAACAGCGCAAGAGAAAATAACACTCCAGTCGACCCCAGAGGAAACGACGACCACATTGACCCAGCGGCAGAGCACGATGAAACTGCAAACGGCGAACATAGTATGGATCCAATGTCCGAACACGGCGACGCCAAGGATAAACCTCATCAAACCCCCTCTGGGGAGGAAAACAGTCCGGATGAAGATGCACACATCATCCCGGAAACGCACTTGGAACAAGAGGACCTCCGCACAAGGCTTATTGCCACAGCGAGGATTCTGAAGAAGCAGAAGCAAAGGCTTAAGGCCGCACAAAATACGCTCAACAGCAGGTGGAACAAAGTTCTTGACAACAAAGAAAAGTATGATGAAAATTACCACACAAAGAGCTATCCAAAGCGCAAGCTATTACCTGAATTCAACAATGAGGCCTTAGAGCCCACACAGCCGAAAAATAAAACGGCCAACCGGCCAGATCAACCACCTTGTGACCGTGATAGAGCGGCTAACAAGGCCGCACATAAGTCAACACACGATCTACGTGAGGACTTGCGCCAAAAATCCAGTATGACCAGATCCATCTATGGATCTAGGAAGCACGCTCCGGCACAAAACCAAAACCGAATACTACAACCGTGTGAAGCCATGATACATCCAAATACAGGGGTGCTGCACACCCCCTATGTTTCACCGATGAGGTGCTGGACCACGAATTTCCAGAAGGATTCAAACCAGTGAACATAGAGGCGTACGACGGGACCACAGACCCTGGGGTCTGGATTGAGCACTTTATCCTCCATATCCATATGGCTTGCGGAGACAATCTCCACGCCATCAAGTACTTGCCCCTCAAGCTTAAAGGGCCAGCTCGACACTAGCTGAAACGCCTCCCCGAAAACTCAATTGGAAATTGGGAGGAGCTCGAGGTTGCTTTTTGGGCTAATTTTCAAGGGACCTATGTCCGACCTCCGGATGCAGACGATTTAAGTCATATAATTCAACAGCCCAGAGAGTCAGCCCGAAAGCTTTGGAACATGTTTCTCACTAAGAAGAACCAAATCGTCAACTGCCCGGATGCTGAAGCCTTAGCAGCTTTCAAGCACAGCGTCCGAGACGAATGGCTCGCCAGACACCTCGGCCAAGAAAAACCGAGAACAATGGCAGCCCTGACAAGCCTCATGACCCGCTTTTGCGCAGGCGAAGATAGCTGGTTAGCCCGCAGTAGCACCAGCGACCCAAGCACATCCGAAGTCAGGGATGGCAATGGAAAACCACGACACAGTAAAAGCAAGCGTCGAAATAAAGAAGACAACCTAGGTAACACGGCAGTAAACGCCGGATTTAGGGGCTCTCGACCAGGTCAGTGGAAAAAGCCTTTCAAAGGCAGCAGAGATGGACTGTCCAGCCTAAACAAGATTCTAGACAAACTATGTCAGATTCATGGAACCCCCGATAAACCTGCAAACCACACCCATAGAGAATGCTGGGTCTTCAAGCAGGCCGGTAAGCTAAACGCCGAACACAAGGGGAGGGAGACACCAAGCGAAGACGAGGTCGAACCTCGCCAGCAAAGCACTGGAGAACAAAAAAAGTTCCCACCAGAGGTTAAAACACTAAACATGATCCACGTGACGAAGAGGAGAAGCAAACATGCACTCCGAGACATACGCACCGTAGAGCCCGTCACCCCTAAGTTCAACCCCTGGTTGGCCTGCCCGATCACTTTTGATCGTAGGGATCACCCGACAAGCATCCGACATGAAGGATTGGCTGCCTTGGAGTTAGACCCAATAATAAACGGATACCATCTCACACGAGTCCTTATGGACGGCGGCAGTAGTCTAAATTTGATATATCAGGACACAGTCCACAAAATGGGGATAGACCCGACAAAAATAAGCCACAACAATACTACCTTCAAGGGAGTAATACCAGGCCGAGAGGCCCGCTCCACGGGCTCTCTAATACTAGAGGTTGTATTCGGTTCATTCGACAACTACCGAAGTGAGAAGTTAAACTTCGACATTGCTCCAATCCGAAGCAGCTATCAAGCACTACTCAGAAGAACAACTTTCACCCGTTTTAATGCGGTACCACATTACGCTTCTCTTAAGCTTAAGATGCCTGGTCCACGGGGCACCATCACAGTTAGTGGAAATATTGAGCGTTCTCTATGCGCGGAAGAACGTGCGGCGGCTTTAATAGCCGAGCACTAGACGGCCTCACCAACCAGAATAAATGATAGGTCGTCAAGACCGCGGACACGGTTAGATGAGTCCGGCGCATCACTAGATATACCTGAGATTGGTTTGATGGTTAAACCCTCATAGACAGTACCAGGGGCTTCCCGTGTGTAATCAGGGCTAGTTCGGCTCAACTTGACTTATTATTGAAATTTTAATGGTTATCGGGAACAACCAATTGTTTTTGGCACGACAACTTTCACCTAAGTTCTTCTCTTTTACAGATGACAATCGTGCTACACCTGTCTAGGACACGACACAATGAAGACACAGGCGCAGACGTGCAACAGGGACCCGCTCAAAGGTTTATTTTCAGATTAAGACCCTGTGTAAACCTTTTTTTACTGTCTCTTGTTGTTCACATCCTCCGGATACTCAATACAACCAAGAAGAATGCTGGCGTTATTGGCATTTCACCATGTCAGAATATTGCACGTACATGGACACTCGGGGCTTATTTTTAAGGGTATTGTTCAGCCCGGAATATGTTATAAAGACCGAATACCTTAGGGAGTGTTCGGCGTCGCGAGTTTGGCCTTATATGCATCAGCTCCGAATCATGTCTTTGGTCAAATGTTGGGTTTGCTTGGCTCCCGTGTTTTGCTACCTTATGTTCCGCTCTATCGGCTAAGGCGGCACCGGGAGAACTACTGCGATTGTGCCCTGGTTCATCCGGATGAGCACCTCAGTAGAGAAAATCGAAAACTGACTGTCATGATAAAGCGCGAGACTAGTCAACCACTCGATGACTTAGCGGAATCTTCAGGATTCCTCCGCATTAACGAAGGGCTGTTTCCTGGTCATGTACGTACGTGCATCGTATTCGGACGAGCGTAGAGGTACCAAGGGCTATATAGTAGCACCACCGTCAAACTCTCATGGCTAAGTGAAAGTGTTAAAGCAATATAGTATGATTGCCTCGTTCACTGCGCCACCACCTCCTTAATGGACCAAGACGTTGGATCAAGTGTGAATACATGTTTTTTGCAAAGACCCCCGCATTATATGCGTGGGGGCTGAAGCCGACGACTGCAAACTTTCAGGTTATATACATAAACGGCCGCACAGGAGGCATCATAATACTTTCAGGCAAAAGTATAAACACAACCTTTATAATTCAATAACACATTGTTTTTACAATGGGAATACATGTCACTAGAACATAATATTCTTCGAGCACCGAGCCTCTATTGAACGAGCGCCTTCAAGGACTTTTTCAAACAAGTGCTCGGCCGGTACCCGGCCTACGACGGAACTCTGGGTTGCAATAGCGGTGTCCTCCATCTCTGCCCAGTATGTCTTGACATGGGCAAGTGCCATACGCGCACCCTCTATGCACGCCGACCTCTTCATAGTGTCGATGTGCGGCACAACACCAAGGAACTGTTGCACTAAACTAAAATAACTATTCGGCCTTGGCCCTTCCGGCCACAGATGATCCACAACAGACCTCATGGAAATCCTGGACAACCTATGGAATTCGGCCCACTCGGTCATTCGCTCATTTAACAGCAGCGGATGCACTGGAACATGGAACTGTGACCAGAATAGCCTTTCCACTTCACGATCTTTTTGATCTCTGAAGTACTCGGCCGCATCAGCAGCACTGGCTGCCAAATCCACGTATGCGTCTGCCGAACTCCATAGTTGATCAAGAGGGGCATACTCCGGATCTCCAAACTTCGTCCGCAACAAAAATGGCTTCCCAGCCGCAATATCCCCAGCTTGATGAAGCTCCTCCTTCGCCGCTCTGATTTTAGAGCGGGCTTCCTTGGCTGCTACCTTGGCCTTCTCCAGGTCCGCCGCCTTCGCCCGACTTTCTTTTTCAAGAAGCTGGTAATGGTCGGCGGCATCTTTCAACTCAACGGCCATATTGGCTATTCTTTCCTTGCTTTGGCAATGCACAACCTGTTCGGCCCTCAGCTCTTCGACCGCCTTTAGAGTGGCCGCATCACTATTCCTGGCTTGTTCCTTGGCTCGGGCAAGTTCCGCCCGAATGGTCTCCACGGTGGCGGCTCCATCTGCAGTCACAACATATTAAAGATACTAGCATCATGCTCCTCTTACTATGTGTTGATCACTGGAGAAATCACATACCCTGTGCCTCGTCGAGTCGCTTGTTGACAAGCACGATGTCGGCATCTACCGCATCAAGTTGCCGCTTCAGCTCGGCAAACTCACCAGTCCGGCTAGCCACTGGACCTTCATCCATCTGCACATAAAGGCAGCCTAATTATTACCTGGGACTATGATCCTCTGTTTTCCGCCATTCTCGACAGCAACCAGAGTCTCAGGGGCTACTATCTGCATAGGGCACACCTAACGTGTGCGGTACTGTCAAAAACATACACTATTTCACGTACCTCAAAGCCTTTCAGCAGACTCATAAAAGCTTCGTGCAACCCGCTTTCAGTGGATGAAATCCTCTCAATCATCGTACCCATTAGCGTACGATGCGCTTCTGAGATGGCCGCTCGCTCCAGAAGATCCTTCAGTGCGTCCGATTGCACACCAGACGGTTCCGGACTCTTTCTGTTGCTCTCTTTAGGAGCAGAATACTGAGGACTTCGGGTGGCCGAAGGATTACCCTCTGGCCTTGGCGGATCAGGAGAAACCCTCTGCGACGACACTTCAGGGTCGCCCGCCTCATGAGACGGGGTGGCATGGGGAGGTGTTTTGCTCTCCATCATCTCCGGAAGAAGATCCCCCGAAGACGAACTCTGCCGAGAAGGGCTACGATTCGAACTACAAAGATATATGCTCCGGTTATTGTCTTCAGAAGTAATGTAGGATATTTTTACTATTAAGTACTTTTTGGTTACTTACAGCTCGGTAGAGGGCTGATCCAATTGCGGGCATTGTGCGGCAAAAGTACCCTCCGTGGCAGGACCCTCTGGTGAAGATTTCGTCCCCCGTTTGGAAACCTTTGTTTCCGGGTCTTCAGAGGTGGTGCTCTTCCTTCCTTGGGGAGAGGGTATTTCAGATTCTTCTCCCTGGTTATCCTCCTTCGCGGAGGCGCTAATTCCCCCGGTTTGGATGAATAATGAGTGAGGCCTGTTTTCAGCCTCTTTATTCCCCCCTTTATCTTCCCCTGAGGGCGCCTGATAAGCCGCCAGCTCGAGCATTCTGTCTAGTACTGGATTAGCCGAGCCTTCGGGAAGGGGGGCCGAACACCTGATCATCTTCTTCTTTGTTACCCAGTCCTGGTCAAGGAGCGACTTTTCAGAATGATGTTATGATAAATAAAAAGACAGCGTGTTCGGCCACGGGATTACTTACTTGGGTATCTGGGCGATTACAGCTCAGACCCGCATCCTTGGTGGTGTCCGGACACTTTATTTGTGGTCCGAAGAACAATTTGTACATCTCTTCGAGCGTCATGCCGAGGAAGTGCTGAATAGTTCGCGGTCCTTCCGGGTTGAATTCCCACATACGGAGGGGTCGACATTTGCAAGGCAGGACTCGACGAACTAGCACAACTTGCATTACCGTGACCAGGCTGACATCTCTCTCAAGGAGACCACGGATGCGACTCTGCAATATCAGCACATCATTTACTGGCCCCCAGTTCAGCCCCTTGTTGATCCATGACATCAGTTGTGGTGGGGGGCCCGAGCGAAAGGCAGGGGCAGCTACCCACTTGGTACTTCAGGGATCTGTGATATCAAACCACTCCCGTTGCCATTAATCGGACACCTCTAGGAAGGAACCCTCTAGCCACGGAACATCAGCACTTCTGCTTATTACGGAACCTCCGCACTCTGTGTGTCGCCCCTCTATCATCTTCGGCTTCACATTGAAAGTCTTGAGCCACAGGTTGAAGTGTGGGGTAATGCGGAGGAAGGCCTCACACACGATGATGAACGACGTGATGTGAAGGAGGGAATCCGGGGCCAGGTTATGGAAATCTAGCCCATAATAGAACATGAGCCCCCTAACAATGGGATCCAGAGCGAGGCCTAGCCCTCGGAGGAAGTGAGAGATGTATACAACGCTCTCGCCGGGTTCGGGAGTGGGAATGACCTGCCCTCGAGCAGGCAGCCTGTGCGAGATTTCGAGGGTCAAATACCTGGCCTCTCTTAGCTTCTTGATGTCTTCCTCTATGACAGAGGAAGGCATCCACTAACCTTGGAGGTTGGATCCGGACATGGTTGAAGGTCCGAAGCGCCTGACCTGAGCCTTGGGTGTTGGAACACGAGGCGGGGGAAGGATTCGATTGAGCACGAGAGGGAAAAAGGACAGGTGTTGGCCTATTTATAAAGAGGGTGAATATCAAGCGTCCTGCTCGTGGCCATTTGGGACTTGCCTAAAATTGAGGAGTCATACCAACGGGCACGATTGGGTTACCCACGTCCGTATTGATGAGAATCTCGTAATAAGGGGGACACGATCTCTGCTTCGACAAGACGTGTCAAGAAAACCGCCTCGCGATATGTGCAGCGCTGGTTGAGAAAAATGGTTTAAATAATGACCAGGCCATGGCATGATGTCATGTTGCTAAACGTGTCAGCAGATTAGATTTGTGGAAATATTATTCTCTCTATCATCGTCATTGAAGCCTGGTTCAGGGGCTACTGAGGGAGTCCTGGATTAGGGGGTCTCCGGATAGCCGTACTATATCCTTTGGCTGGACTGTTGGACTATGAAGATACAAGATTGAAGACTTCGTCCCGTGTCCGGATGGGACTTTCCTTGGCGTGGAAGGCAAGCTTGGCAATATAGATATGTAGATCTCCTCCCTTGTAACCAACTCTGTGTAACCCTAGCCCCCTCCGGTGTCTATATAAACCGGAGGGTTTAGTCCGTAGGACAACAACAATCATACCATAGGCTAGCTTCTAGGGTTTAGCCTCTACGATCTCGTGGTAGATCAACTCTTGTAATACTCATATCATCAAGATCAATCAAGCAGGACATAGGGTATTACCTCCATCAAGAGGGCCCGAACCTGGGTAAACATCATGTCCCCCGCCTCTTGTTACCATCTGCCTTAGACGCACAGTTCGGGACCCCCTACTCGAGATCCGCCGGTTTTGACACCGACAATCTCAATACAAAGTTCTCCCCCTCTCTTGTGGAGATCTATTCGATGTAATCTTCTTTTGCGATGTGTTTGTTGAGATCGATGAATTGTGGGCTTATGATCAAGTTTATCTATGAACAATATTTGAATCTTCTCTGAATTCTTTTATGTATGATTGGTTATCTTTGCAAGTCTCTTCGAATTATCAGTTTGGTTTGCCCTACTAGATTGATCTTTCTTGCAATGGGAGAAGTGCTTAGCTTTAGGTTCAATCTTGCTGTGTCCTTTCCCAGTGACAGTAGGGGCAGCAACAGACGTATTGTATTGTTGCCATCGAGGATAACAAGATGTTTTTTTATCATATTGCATGAATTTATCCCTCTACATCATGTCATCTTGCTTAAAGCATTACTCTATTCTTATGAACTTAATACTCTAGATGCATGCTGGATAGCGGTTGATGTGTGGAGTAATAGTAGTAGATGCATGCAGGAGTCGGTCTACTTGTCTCGGACGTGATGCCTATATACATGATCATACCTAGATATTCTCATAACTATGCTCAATTCTGTCAATTGCTCAACAGTAATTTGTTCACCCACCGTAAAATACTTATGTACTTGAGAGAAGCCACTAGTGAAACCTATGGCCCCCGGGTCTATCTTCCATGATATTAATCTTCCAACACTTAGTTATTTTTATTTCCTTTTATTTTACTTTGCATCTTTATCATAAAAATACCAAAAATATTATCTTATCATATCTATCAGATCTCACTCTCGTAAGTGACCGTGTAGGGATTGACAACCCCTTATCGCGTTGGTTGCGAGGATTTATTTGTTTTTTGTGTAGGTGCGAGGAACTCGCGCGTAGCCTCCTACTGGATTGATACCTTGGTTCTAAAAAACTGAGGGAAATACTTACGCTACTTTGCTACATCACCCTTTCCTCTTCAAGGGAAAACCAACGCAGTGCTCAAGAGGTAGCACCCGTGCACGCCCCTCCACCCACTGTGGCGCTGGCCCCCGTGTGTTTGCTGCACCTGCTGCGCCCGTGCATGCCCCTACACCCATCGCGGCGCCGGTCCCCGTGCATTTGGCTGCACCCGCCGCGCCCATGTCCGTGCCCATGCGTGTCCCCCAGCGGCATGGGACGCTGCCGTTGATCGCTACCTCTCAGCGGCGCCAGTTGCCGTCCTCTCGTGCCCCGCCCGTTGATCGCGCGACGACATGATGTTTGATTTGCAAGTGAAGAACATTTTGTGCTGCCTGAAGACTTCAACAACGGCGTCCCGGAGGACGACAACGACAGCACGGCACGCCGCCACCGCCACCGCTGGAAATAGTTTTTTTCGGGTTTAGTACTGTATCTCGAATTCTTGATCATATGAATATAAATTCAAAGTGTGACTGAATGAAAGATATGGTTTGAACGAACTTGCATTTTTCTCTCTTAATGTATAGACTTATCAAACGGTTTCTTTTGAAAAAAACGTCAATGGTTTTTAAATATAAATAACTCATCGCAAAAGTTTTAGTTAGAACACCCGTATGCAAAACGATAGCTTCCCCAGGAAGCCAAGGGAAAATATGCCGAGTAGGATTTCTGCATCCCTTCAACACAAATGGTTGTTTTGCATGACCCGGGTGCAACCACGTACAAACAATTGGGTAAGATTTGCATATCTGTCATTTTCGGTATGTTGCCATTTCTCAATCTGGAAAGATTGACATTTGTTTATCTAGTAACATTGCCATTTGTCAACCTTGTAACACTGCGATTTGTTAAAACATGCAGCTACAAATCACTAGCACTATCTAATTTTTGCAACTAAAATCACTAGCACTTTCATATGGACACAACTAGCAGGCGTGAGTTCATGGACGCATATGCAAATGTACCATTGATTACATACAACAAGTCATCAACCCACAACGACAACGAGGATACACATTGGATTATAGATCATTTCTAACAAAACATTCTAGTAAAGTTTTTCTCACACAACAAATAACAAAGCGATGAAATGAACTTCAGATCAACCACTCGTCGGCGTTCGAAACGCTAGCTTTGAACAAGAAGTGATTCTCGAAGGGCCAGCTACTGTCAATCTCAAGACCAACGCAGGACTGATCATCCAGGCTGACGCAGCCTACTATATCACGACTAGGGTAGGGAACCACCGCAATGTCCGAGGTATAGATACAGTTGCTTCTCATAAATGGTAGTAACGTTGAGTCAACAGCAGCTGGATCGCCTTCCACCATCATTGGATAGTTTTGTCCAAGGAAGAGCGAGTTTCCTCCAAGACTTTAAATACTAAACCAAGGAGAAGGTGTTGGCGCTAGTACACTAGTATCCATCCCAAATACCCTGCAACAGATGTTGGAATAGGTCCGGAGAGTGCGAACATATGAGACAACACATGCTTCCTTAGTAACATCAGCAGTGCCCCGTATACAGACAAGAAGGTGATCCATCAGAATAAGTTGCCAGGAGCCAATGAGTATATGGGTCCTTCTCGTCCTCATGCTCGTGAATAAAATTTTCAAGTATAGGTGGTGGAATGTCCACAGGACCTTGGACACACAAGAAGGTTAATTAGTAAAGGGAAACTAGCTAACCCGCATGCATTTGGAGGAAACAGTTATAATTATAGTGGAAGACAAACGTACCAAAATCATGAGGATTCCATGCAAAAATAGTGCCACGAGTGGTGGCAGCAAACACAAGATCCTCATATTGAATTGCATCATGGTACTCATCCATGTATAGAAACTGATTTTTGAGCAATATCCATCGAGGAGTGGAAGTAAGGAAGGCAACAAGCTTGTCGAAGATAGCATCAACTTCATAGTTCGTGTAATCCCAAGAGCGGTTGGGAACTCGACAAATTGCTATCTTTCGTAGATGACAGTTACCATGATCGTATTTGAACTCATGTAGACCATCTATGTGCTCAACCTCTGGGCAGTCTAAGATTTTTGGAAGTGGAACCCGGTGACGAGTGTACACATTCACAAGTTCCCACTCGCAGTTGTACCCAATATAAACAACCCAATCTCCATTTGTGCCTGCCCAAGCCTTTCCCTCAAGTGATGGCATCTTAACATCATACGTATCATTATCAAGCGGCATCAACTTACACAAGGCGAGGCTTCCCTCATCCCCACGCCAGTCAGTAGGGTCACGACAAAGAAGATAAGGGAGATCAAACCGCTCCTGGACCCTTGGGTTCACTACAAAAAAATACACTTCTGTGATGATACGTGTTTGTCACAGTAGGTCACGTTTTCTGTCATGCATGTACATCCATGACAAATTTATGACAGAATGAAGATAGTCATACCTGTGCTGTCGTACAAGTGTTCCATGACATTACCAAAATTATCATCACGAAAGAGTCCACTTCCATGATGATAAATCATGCGTCATAGAAGTGCTTTCGTCAAGGGTGACCGACATGTGGCATCCACCGTAACGGGACGTCGTTAAGCTATCGGGTCCGGTTTTGGATCTGATAACCCGCTAACAGCCACGACCAACGCCGATTTTCCACATGTAAAATTCTCATTGGCCGACGAAACCACGCATCAGCTCCGCGTTGGCATAGGTGTCACTCATCCAACGGTCGAGATGGGCCTATGATATGTTGACACGTGGGCGGGCCCAAAAGTGGCCGATAAATTTTAAATGGGCTGGCCCAACTAAAGGCCCACAATATTTAGCGGACCATAATGGGCCAACCCAGCTAAAGGCCCACAAGATTTTGCAGACCATAATGGGCCGGCCCAGCTAAAGGCTCACAAGATTTAGCGGACCACAATGGGCCAGCCCAGCTAAAGGCCCACAAGATTTTGCAGACCATAATGGGCCGGCCCAGCTAAAGGCCCAACATTCTCAGTTAAGGCCCGTACAGCTCGTGTCAAATCGGCCCATCAATGGCCTGTCCTAAACATGTCATCATCGCGGCCCATGGTCACTTCTAGCTCGTTAACAGTCCGCTAAGTATATGGGCCGAATTATGGCCGTGTGTATTTCCGGCCTGTTAAAGGTCCCGCTTCATTTGGGCCCATTTACATTCCATTGAAACTTTTGTCCCATAAACGACTGTGAAGGATTTGGGTCATATTCGGCCATGTCTGACATTCGGCTTGTTAGATGCCCACTATAGATTTGGGCCACTTTCGGCCTGTTATGATTTTCGGCCTGTTAACGTCGGACGAAATCCATGGGCCATATGTGTCCCAACGTCACATCGGGCCCATTAACAGCCCATATAAAAATGACGATAATCTAGCCCGACCGAACTTCCGGCCTGTTAAAGGACCGTGTATTAGGTCGGCGCATTTACGGCCCGTCTGAATTTCGGCCTGTGAAAGATCCACATCGTAAATGGGCCACCATTTCGGCCTGCTAAGACCAGTGGGTTATTTGGCACAATCAGGGCCCATTCTCACTTTTGGTCTATTAAAGGCCCATGTTTTTTATGGGCTCGAGATATTTACACCTGTAAACGGCCTATTGTTATTGAGGGCCCAAATTATGTTTAGGCATGTTAAAGGCCCACTATGGGCACATGCCTACCAGAAAAATATGAAAGCTTATGCTGATTTAGGCCGAGATATTTTTAATGGGCTACATGCAAATTTCGACCCATAATCGTTTTTAGCCCAATTGGAATGGGCCCGACGAATGTTGGCATGTTGGGATCCTACGATGCTTTCGGCCGAATACATTACTAAGATAAACCTACACCATACAAAAATAGCATCGTAATTACTGCAGCCTTTGGCAGCATCATAAATGCTGTATCACAACAAAATAAATTCCAACCATACAACAAAAGGCATGTTGGCATAAAGTTTACAGTCCTTGCAGATAAAAGCACCATCAGATGTATAGAAGCACAGATCATTTGACCTGAGTGCTAATGTTTCAGGCTATAGAATCTGATGGAGCAGCACGATCTTCACCTTTTTCCGCCATTGCTCTTGAACAACGAAGCGAATGTCTGATAGTATGGTTTCAAAACCATTCATATCTTGACGACAAAGTTTTCCCATGGAACAAATGATATATTAAGACAACTGTGTATAAAAGTGAACAGAGTAACTGACATTGGCTGCAAACCAAGTAGTTAAATGAACACAGCTCAGTACCAATCAGTTCAAAGGCATGAGAAGTAAGGACTTACAGCAGCGGCTTGGTGTGGCAATCCTTAAAGATTTACACTGCATTCAGTCTAGGTTCTTTTTGGTCTGCATAGGCTTTCCTTCGTATTTGGAACAAGTCAATATAGATAGGATAATATGGCATAGAAAAAAAGAAGGAAGTAGCAGCTATTTAGAAGAGCATCGCAGTGTGCAATATAGCTACGAGATCGTGTTGTCTGTTCGAATTTCACTTTAGAACGGTTGGTCTTGTTCTTCAAACAGTTAGCCTACAAGAAGATACACTTGTAAGGCACATACATAAATACAAGTTCAATATGTGGTCTGATCAAATACATATAGCCTACTTGATACTTTGGATCAGACCAGCGTTTAACGAGGGCCGTCTAGTCTTCATCTATAATATATTCCACTGGAGATGTTTGGGCGATTTCATTGTTAGCCTTGCCTTCAAAGTGAGATTTTCTAAGGGAGTACCGATACTGTCGCAGAGCAGACTGAAAAACATGAGTGCATGCTTGTTTAGTTGCATCATCTTTCGGATCCAACTCGAACCTCATCTGTTGAAAAAAGAATGTGAGTCTTATTAGGAGGAAGCTAGAAAGTATGGGACAAAGCAAGACAATATTACTAATTATGATGAATAACATTACTTATGGATAAATGGTCAAGGAAGGTGTTAAACTGGGTATTGTCTTTCTCAATCCTATACTGGATCCACGTTGGGAGGATACGTGCATGACACCTAACGGCAACGGCTGCCTCTGATACTAACTTGGATGACTCTGTAGCATCACGTGGCCTTTTTAAACATGCCTCAAAATGGATCTCCATTCTTCCTCCTTTAGATTTTGTTAATTTGTCAAGCATTATCCCTGATGTCTGTTTCCGCTTGCGCCGTGGTGCTAGTTCAACAACGAATATGGAAACTGTTAGTGTACATCAAACTGTGAGAGTACATATAAAGGAGCATGCAACTGCAACTTGACTCGGTCAGGTATTGTCTTGGTGTTGATGCTCATGAGGTTCATCTGATCTTGCCAAGTCCTGTTGTGTCAGCAGTGCTTCAGAAGTAGTGTTAGGTGTGAAGGAAGCTTGGGAACTGGCCAGTTCCGGAGCAAACGAACAAGTAACTCGTTGAGATGCTGGTATAGTTGAAGCGGATGCTGCAGCTGGTGGAGCAGGTGATACTATGTTTGTAGATTTAGCCGATGGACTTGGACCTTCTACTGCACAATAAGTACCAGCAGAATCTAGACAACAGATCCTTTTCTATTTCGCCCGACGAGTAACAACACTCCCTACTATATTATTTTTCTTGCTCTTTTTTGACTTTGCTATGTCAAGCCGTACCCACAACACAAAAGAATAAAATTGCTCTTCAAAACTCATTGATGCATGATACAGGCAAGCAATACTTTGATGTAAGACAACCGTATGAGGATGGAATATGTAAGAAAACAGGACGGCATGACATATTCACAGCTACGATGTGTAAACTAAGCAGAACGAATTTCAAGAAAATAGAAGTAATGCAAGCTAGACACCATGTGAAAGATGCAACCAATATTACTCTGCCAAGTTAAAAGTGTCTTGTCATAAGTGGCAATTCGAAAAATTAGAAGTAGTACAACGTAGAAATCAATGCAAGATGCAACCACTATCAAACTGCCATGTTAAAAGCGTCCAATCATGAGTGACTGATGCGGGATACACAACAACAGTACTTTGATGTAAGAACATGGTATGATAGATAGATGCAGTGTATTCTAGACACAGAACGCCATGTCATATGCACATTTATAACGTATAAACTCAGCGGGTGCAATTTAATCAAAATAGAAGAAATAGAGGCTAGACAACATATGCAACATGAAACCAATTATCACACTGTCAACTTAGAGCAAGCACCTGCGATGGTGGAGTACGGGAGATGAACTCATCATGTAGACTTGGGACTTCAACTTCATTAGCAGTAGCAGTGGCAAATCTAGAGAGTCTCTGTTTGCGTCGGTGCGGAGGACCACCAACATCCCCTACCTTACTATTTTCCTTCCTATTTTCTGATATTGCCTTATGAAGTCAAAACCACAAGAAGATGAATAAAATTAGCACTGCATAACTGGTTCATGCATGATACAGACGAACACTACTTTGATGTAAGGCAAGCGCATGATAGGAGGATGGACTATATACAAAAAAGACAGCGTTTCATATTCACACGTACAATAGGAGGATGGAATATGTATGAAAAAACAGTAAACGGAAGGCATTTCAACAAAATTAGAAGAAATTAAAGCTAGGCTCCATATGAACATGCAACCAATATCACTCTATCAGGTAAAAAGTGTCTCGTCGTAAGTGCCATTACAAGAAATTAGAAGCAGTACAAGCTAGAAGACAATGCAAGATGCAACCTACATCACAGTCCCAAGTTAAATGTGTCTTATGGGTAAGTGATCGTTGCAGGTATAAGTTGTAAGCTACACAGATGCAATTCAACATAATCAGAAGCAATACAAACTAGACATCATACGGAAAATGCAATCACGTGTAATAGTTCCAAGTTAGAGCAAGCACCTGTGATGGTGGAGGAGGGGAGATGTGCTCATCATGTACACGTATGTTCTAGAAACAGGAACACATGTCATATTCACAGGCATTATGTGTAAAGTAAGCAGATGCAATTCAACAAAGTTAGAAGCAATACAAGCTAGACATCATACGCAACATGCAACCACATATAATAGTGCCAAGTTAGAGCAAGCACCTGTGATGGTGGAGTAGGGGATATGTGCTCATCATCTACACAGCTACGTTGACTGTCCAGCCTTGTGTTGTCTTGCGAATCTTGTTGGGAGGATGGCGGAGTAGAATCTGTAGAGACCCCTTATTTGAGTTGCTCCGAAGGACCACCATCATCCACTGCTGGACTAATTTCCTTCAGCTGTAATGATTTTGCATTGTGAAGTCAAACCGATAAGAAAAAGGAATAAAATTCGCTCTTCAGAAGTCATTCATGCATGATACTGATGAACACTACTCAGATGAAAGGCAAACACATGATGCGAGGATGGAATATGTATGAAAAACAGGATGGCGTGACATATTCACACCTATGATGTGGTAACTAAGCAGAAGGCATTTCAACAAATTAGAAGCACTGCAAGCTAGACACCATATGAAAGATGCAATCAATATCACTCTACCAAGTTCAAACTGTATGGTGTTTCAAGAAATTAGAAGCCGTTCATGCTAGAAATCATATGCAAGACACAACCAATATCATAGTGGCAACTTAAAGGTGCCTTATCATAAGTGACTGATGCGGGATATGCAAGAACAGTAGTCTGATGTAAGAACATCGTGTGATCAGATGTAGTATGTTCTACAAACAGGAACATATGTCATATTCACAGGCATTATGTGTAAAGTAAGCAGATGCAATTCAACAAAGTTAGAAGCAATACAAGCTAGACATCATACGCAACATGCAACCACATATAATAGTACTAAGTTAGAGCAAGCACCTGTGATGGTGGAGTAGGGGAGATGTGCTCATCATCTACACAGCTACGTTGACTATCTAGCCTTGCGTTGTCTTGCGAATCTTGTTGGGAGGATGGCAGAGTAGAATCTGTAGAGAACCTCCGTTTCAGTTGCTTGGAAGGACCACCATCATCCAATGCCTTGCCAATTTCCTTCAGCTTTATTGATTTTGCATTGTGAGGTCAAACCGACAAGAAAAAGGAATATAATTTGCTCTTCAGAACTCATTCATGCATGATACCGACGAACACTACTCTGATGAAAGGCAAAGTCATGATACGAGGATGGAATAGAAAATGGACGGATTGACATAGTCACACCTATGATGTGGTAACTAAGCAGAAGGCACTTCAACAAATTAGAAGCACTGCAAACTAGACACCATATGGAAGGTGCAATCAATATCACTCTGCCAAGTTAAAAGTGTCTCGTCATAGGTGGCATTCATCAAACTAGAAGCAATACATGCTAGAAATCATATTCAAGACGCAAACCAATATCACACTGCCAACTTAAAGGTGTCCCATCATAAGTGACTGATGCAGGATACACAAGAAGAGTAGTTTCATGTAAGAACATTGTGTGATAGATAGATATAGTATGTACCAAAAACAGGAAAGCGTGTCATATTCACACGTATCATGTGTAAGCTAAGCAGATGTAGTTTACACTAATTAGGAGCAATACAAGCTAGACACCATATGCAACATGCAACCAGATATCACACTGCCAAGTTAGAGCAAGCACCTTGGATGGTGGAGTAGGGGAGCGGAGACTTGGACCTTATAATGCACTATCAGTACAAGGAGAATCGGTACAGATGCTCCGTTTACGTTGCTGCAGAGGACCACCATCATCGCCTTCCTTACTCTTTTCCTTCCTCTTTCTTGATTTTTCCTTGTCAAGTCAAACCCACAAGAAAAAGGAATAAAATTTGCTCTTCAGAACTCATTGATGCATGATACTGACGAACACTACTTTCATGTAAGGCACCCGCATGATAGGAGGATGGAATATGTATCAAAAATAGGACGGCGTGACATATTGACATGTATGATGTATAAAGTGTAAACTAAGCGCAAGGTGCTTGAACTTGTTAGAATTAATGCAAGATAGAAACCATGTGAAAGATGAAACCAATATCACTCTGCCAAATTAAAAGGGTGCCCTAACAAATGTATTTGACCAAATTAGAAGCAATACATGGCAACAAGCTAGAAATAATATGCAATATCCAATGAGTAAAGGTGACTCATCGTAAGTGATTGATGTAGGATACATAAGAGAGGTAGTTTCATGTAAGAACAAGGTTAACACATAGATGTAGTGTGTACCAAAAATAGGAAGGCATGTCATATTCACAGGTATAATGTGTAAACTAAGAAGATGCAATTTACCCTAATTAGAAGCATTACAAGCTAGACACTGTATGCAACATGCAACCACATATCACACTGCGAAGTTAGAGAAAGTACCTGTGATGGTGGTGTGGGGGAATTGTGGTCGTCAACTAGAGAGCTATGTTGACTATCTTCATTTAGCCTTGCTGTTTCTTTAGAATCATGTGGAGAGGATGACACTGCACTATTTAAACGAGTATGGCGTCTCACAGTAACCCACTGGGGTGACTGTCTCATCATAAGTGATTGACGAGGGATACAAAAGAGCATTAGTTTGATGTACGAACATGGTTAATTGACATATGTAGTATGTATCAAAAATAGGAAGGCATGTCATTATCAAAGGTATAATGTGTAAAGTAAGCAGATGCAATTTAACCAAATTGGAAGCAATTCAAGCTACACACCTGATACGTATCCAACGTATCTATAATTTTTGATTGCTCCATGCTATATTATCTACTGTTTTGGACATTATTGGGCTTTATTATCCACTTTCATATTATTTTTGGGACTAACCTATTAACCAGAGGCCCAGCCCAGAATTGTTGTTTTTTGCTTGTTTTAGGGTTTCGAAGAAAAGGAATATCAAACGGAGTCCAAACGGAATGAAACCTTCGGGAACGTGATTTTCTCAAGAAACAAGACCGGGGAGACTTGGACCCTACGTCAAGACACAAAAGAGGATACCACGAGGTAGGAGGCGCGCCTACCCCCCAGGCGCGTCCTCCACCCTCGTGGCCCCCCTATTGCTCCATCGACGTACTCCTTCCTCCTATATATACCTACGTACCCCAAACGATCAGATACGGAGCCAAAACCCTAATTCCACCGCCGCAACTTTCTGTATCCACGAGATCCCATCTTGGGGCCTGTTCCGGAGCTCCGTCGAAAGGGGCATCGATCATGGAGGGCTTCTACGTCAACACCATAGCCCTTCCGATGAAGTGTGAGTAGTTTACCTCAGACCTATGGGTCCATAATTATTAGCTAGATGGCTTCTTCTCTCTTTTTGGATCTCAATACAATGTTCTCCCCCTCTCTTGTGGAGAACTATTCGATGTAATCTTCTTTTTGCGGTGTGTTTTTTGAGACCGATGAATTGTGGGTTTATGATCAAGTCTATCTGTCGCGGGTTTCTCACGGCAGATGTCCTCGTGAAAGGACTTAGTCGTGGAGCCATCGCAACGGGTTAGCTTAAAGGGGTTAAACCGGACAAGGGGACACGGGGAATTTATGCTAGTTTGGCCCCTTCGATGAAGGTAAAAGCCTACGTCTAGTTGTGTTTGGTATTGCTGGGGTTTCGATGACCAGGGAGCGAATCCGCTTTGACTGGTCCTCGAGTTGTTGTTTTTCTGTCTTCAAACCGTGGCCGGGTCGTCCCTTTATATACACAGGTTGACGCCTACCGGTTTACAGAGTCCCGATGCCAGATCAAGAGGTGTCCGACTCGGTCTCTATTCCTCTAATTTACAATACAAGTTTACATGATAAAGTCGGTTTACATCTACAAGCTTTAATCCGTCTTTGGGCCTTGGGCCTTCTTAAAGCGCTAGTATCTTCTCATCTTCATGGGCTTCAATCTTCATGGAGCTAACCCGGCCACTCCTAGCCGGTTTACCTCCAGTAACCATATCCCCAACATTAGGCCCCAGATTGATTTGAACTTATTCATGTCAATCTTCAATACTTAGAAAAATTCTTGCCCTGGCACCTTCGTATAAATCTGGTAAATCACCGTGACGTCATCCTTCAAATCCGCAGTAAATCATTATGACGTCATCTACCCGTTGAAGCCGAAGATACCCTTCATTAATGAACGTTCAACCCTCGAGGCGACATCATTATTAACTATCCATTTCCAGCTCCTCGATTTACGCACCCGTCGCTTATCGGTTCACCTTATAAATAGGACCACGGGCCCTTCTCTTTTCCCCTTCATCTCCTTCACATCTTCTTACTCCTTCCGACATCTCTGTCCCTGAGCACCGCCGCCACCACCAAGCTTTGCCTCTGTCTCTCCGCCGGCCGCTGCATCAACCTGGTTGCGCCAAAAAGCTGTGGTGCTCCTTCGCTGCTTCAATCAGTCTCTGTAAGTCTTTCCCTTCCCCCTTTGTAGATCTGTTTAGGGTTCCCTCATTCTTCTCAGTTCGTCGAAGTTCTTCAGGGCTCCAGTACGGCTCTTCCCTATTCCTCTTTATCTATGGATAAAAAACTTCAAGCTTGATATATTGCTCATAATGGTTCACCTTCCGCTACCACAACATACCTTTTGTACGCGAAAAACTGATCTGAACCATTATGAACTGCTTTGGGTCCAACCCTTTTAGGTCAAAATATTTTTGCCTTCCTGTCTTTCAGTAGAACCAAAATTTCCATGTCCCCTTGTGGAACCTGTTTCACCTTACTTAGTCATTTTGACCTTGGATCTATATCCTCTTTACCACATAGGCGGTTTACCTTTGTGTAAACAACCTATCACATACCATTAGTCCCCTAGTGAACCGGCAAGCCCTATTTACCTCCATTGTTATAATCCGGTTTAACAACATGTGTATACATTTGTTCTGATATTACCTTGTCATTCATTATTGTATCAGCCTCCGGTTTACGCAATCTTACACAGCTGTATATCTTTATTCTGTCGCACCTTACGTATCACCATGAATGATTTGTAAACCGTATTTCCTTTTCAGCTGTTCGTTTGCAATGGCCAAACAGTTTTATGCTTGCAATTGGGCTCCTTCCCGGGTTACCAAAGAAGAGTTGAATGGAATGGTCAACATTGGCACTTTGCCCAAAAAGACTGAGATTCAGTGGCGAGTCCCAGGAACAGAGAATCCACCTACCCTGATATAGGGTGAGGTGGTGGTTTTTGTTGACCACATAGGCCGTGGTTTCAAACCGCCCGGGTCGAAGTTTTTCCGAGATATTCTTGCCAGTTTCCAAATCCATCCTCAAGATATCGGACCCAACTCGGTGTCCAATCTATGCAACTTCCAAGTCTTCTGTGAAGTGTACTTACAAGAAGAACCAACTGCTGAGCTGTTCCGGGACTTTTTTCATCTGAACCGGCGTACAGAATTTATAAATGGTCCCAAGACTGAACTTGGTGGTGTCTCTGTTCAAAAGCGGAAAGAAGTTGAATTCCCTCATGCCAAACTGCACGGTCACCCTAAGGAATGGAACCAGATTTGGTTCTACTGCATAGATACCTCTCCTGAAGATGAGAACCCTCTTCCAGGCTATCGTGGTCACCGGCTTTCCAACACTTATCCATTGCCGCAACGTTTAACTTCTATGGAACGGGCCAAATATGCCCCTCAACTCACCAAGCTCCGGGCCTTTATGGACAACGGTTTATCAGGCGTTGATTTTGTGCGTTGCTGGATATCTTGGAGCATCTTGCCACTAAGCCGCCGCCCCGGTTTAATGTGTGAATACAGTGGTGAATTAGAAGACCCCCAACGCCACATCAACATTCAGGTAACCGATGAAGAGGTCACTGAAGGCGTTAAGAAAATTTTGAATGAAATGGAATCAGTCTGTCGCCAAACCGACTTGAACCCCTTCTACACTCAAAATAAACCGCCTACTATAAGCACTATGCTTCCTTTTTATCGTTGATATCTTTAAATTGTTCAAGTTGTAAACTTTCTTCTGTTTGTGTATAAACATGGTGATGATCCTTTCTGGAAGCGGAAATCCGCAGATAAAGCGGCAAAGCCATCCCGTCCAGAAACCAAAGCCGTCAAGCGAACCTCAAAGTGGAAAACAGCCGAACGTATCAACATGGAACTTGATGAAGATGCAGAGGAACCGGAAGTTGAGGTAGAACTTGACTCCCTTGGCTCCCTTTTCATGCATCTCATTAACAATGATCTTTATCAGGAGGACGTAGAAGGCAGCCAGGCTAATGATGTAGAGGTAATTACCCTTTCCTCCGGTTCAGACTCTATGCCAACACAAAAAACCTGTCAAGCGGTCCGGAAAGTAAGCTTTTCTCATCCTCTTGCTTACTTGGATCCAACATTTATTTTGAAGACGCAGCAGCTTGAAGCTCGCCGGACAACCCTGCACAGCGGCCAGCAGGTCACTTCGGCCGGTTTACCTGATACCCCGGTTCGGAAGGGGCGATATGAGGTCTCCCCCACTTCTGACAATTCTTATCCCAAGGCAGGTTATTTTAGACAACCTCTTAATCCGTCCAATTCAAATTATCAGGTGACACCTCCCTCATCCTCTGGCGAGTCAACAACAACCCAACTCCCGCCTCTCAAAACTGTAGCTGGGTAAGTACTCAAAACCCTTTCTTCGAATGTTTTACATATTCTGAGTAATATGCTAAATTTCACCTCTTTTATTTTTGTTTGCAGAGCCAAAGCCAGACCCAGCAAAAAAGCTCGGGTGAACAAACCGTCTGAAGACCAGGTGGTTCTTGAACAGGAGCAAACAGATGAACCGGACCAAACTCGTGAACCGGAGGGTCCCCATCCTGACGCTACCTTTGATGAACCACCCCCTTAAGACCGGAATATTAATGAACAAACTGAAGTTGATACTGCTGTTCCTGATACTGAACCTGCAGCTCCAATCCAGGCTAGTCCGGTGAGAGTTACTAGCACTCCACCATCACCCACAAAAACTACTGGAGGCCCAGGAGATGACGTTATCATTACTGGCATGGGCCACAACTCTCCTGTCCATCCTGTAATCTTGGCCAAACATAGCGCCAAAGAAGAGCGTGCTCCCATGGAGAAGGGTAAATGGAGCACTGATTTGTCAAGTTATGCTCATCTCAGCGCCGAAGAACTCCATTCCGGTTTTTTAAACAGTCTGCACTCAAACCGAGATTATGAGGCCGGTTTGGTGAACTTGATGAAGGAACGTTATGAGGTATTTTCATCTCCCTTTATTTCTTGATTCCGAAGTTGAAACACTAGCCCAAGTAGCACCCAAGGGACGTTTTATGATGTTAATCTTAAACCGGGACTTTGTAGTACTTTAATCCTCTCCTGCTGACCCTCAATATGTCAGGTCCTTAGTGAAAACAAAACCGATACTTTACTAATGTAGTTATGTAGCTTTCATCAGTGTAGCCCCCAATGGCCGGTTTAGCTTTGCGAGGTAGTCCGGGTCTTGAATCCATGCATCAGTTTTGAACAGATGTACATTAGCCCCCAAGTGTCAAGGATAATGCTTGCATTGTTCTTGAGATTTATAAAAGACGTATTGATAATAGATCAAATATGCATTAGCCCCCAAGTACGAAGTGCATAACTTGTTATACGCTTAGTACTTAGAAAATACATATCCTGTTGTTGACATATCTTCACTGTTACAGGCCGAGCTAAGCAACAGAGATCCCCAAACCGCTGACCTGCAAGAGAACGTGAAGTCCCAACAAGCAGAGGCTCTGAAAGCCAAGGAGGAGCTGACCAAAGCCCTGACAGCTATGGAAAAGCTAAAGGAGACTTTTAACAAGGAGCGTGCTGTATGGGAAACCGAAAAGGCCGGTTTAACCAAAAGAGCTGAGGATGCCGAAGCAGCCCTGAAGCCAGTTGTAGATGAACTAACTGGCTTGAAGCGGCAAATCAACGCCATGACGTCCGCTGTATTTGGTAAGTATCTCCTTATGCTGTTTGTCCAATTCATGAGATCTTATTGTTTACCAGTCTGGCTAATATTAAACCATGACAGGCACTCGCATTACTCATCTGGGCACAGATATGCGGATGAAGCTTAAAGCGGCTTACACCTTAATAGAACAGCTTTACTCTGGATCCTAGCATGCTATATGCACCGTAGCCTACAATAAACCGGCACCAACTCTGATAAAAGAAACCCTTGAGAAGCTGGCCATGCTACCAGCCTGGATTACTGAACTGAAGAAGGCAGCCGCAAGAGCAGGAGCACTGACCGCACTAATCCGGGCCAAAGCATGGATTCCGGATCTTGAAGTGGATGACATCATTAAAGGATATCCAGGTGTGAAGGAGGACGGTTCAAGCTTCAACAATGATGATCTCCGAAGGCTGACAAAGGAGATGCGGCCAATAGCCAGCAAACTGGCAGAAGCCACAAACTTATCTCATTTCCAGCCGTCTTACGACACTGAAGGGAAGAGACAGCCTGCCGAAATCCATGAAGTCGAAGAACTTGTGCCTCCAATCCATAAGCATACTTACGCTCCTGACATTAACCCCTCCAGCCTTATCAATGAAGAAGCCGTGTTTCAAGCTTTAACTGGAATCGATTGGTCAACGGTTGATTTCCAGCGTTTGGGAGGGATGAAGAAGAAGTGATTGCACCAAATGATCCACAACCGTCAAGCCGTCCATACGAAGCATCTTAAACCGACATCCAGTTTACCAACTATTGTGTGCCACTGCTTTGAAACAATTATTCAATTGGAGCCGTTTTGAAGCTTCTTGTAATAGGATAGCAAAACCCCATTATCTGTCATGCCCTCGAGCATGTTTATGTTGCTTTGACATGCGGAAAACTTGTTTCACTTTTTTGGGATCTATTTATGCATAGCCCATGATGATTTGTGTTCCTGGATGCAAGAACTTGAAAGTGTCCTAGTGGTTTACCACTGGATGGGTCATGATGCCCAAAAATATACAATACTTGGATGGACAATCAAAGTTTATATTAAAAATAACATCTGCAACATACCACGTTGGCTGACCAACTACTTGTATGGTAAAGGTGAAAACACCAATCCGGAGCATTGACAACTCCTGGCTCTCTTACCGTTGCATGTAGAAATCATATTGGGCTAAAGAGTCGTTGAGTTGTTTGTATAAGAATGGTGACATCTAGTCAAAACCAGACTGGAGTAGGGTGCTACCGGTTTAGAATCTGATCATGTACTGACAACTAAGCGTTGAAAGTCAAGCTGGGTTGTAAAGAACACCGGTTTGTCAGAAAAATGTTTATAAATCCCTTATCATAAAAATAGCAAAAAGAAAAGAATATGCAAGGATTTTCATGGGCTGCCAGGCCCTAAATCAAGGCTTTTCATGGGCTGCCAGGCCACTGAGTTAAACCATTTTGCAAGGCCTTTTTAAGATGGACCTCAATCTTTAACCAATCACCGATTTAACATTGACAAGTTCAGGGTCCATGGGATTGACTTGTCAAACGTTCGATGGGTATTACCAGGTTTACCTGGACGGAGTGACTTACTTAAAGAGGCAGGATAACCCGGGGTTTTAGGTGAATACACCTAGCTTCCAAGCCTGGCTTGATAGCCTATTACAAGGGTTCAAAACTCATTGTTCTTTGAGAAGAAAAGAGCCCCTAGGTAATATGTGAGCTGTGCTCGGTGGTTACCTATGTTTGTACTGTGCTTAATGCAACAGACTCTCTTTGGCTCCACACAATTTCCTTGTGGCTTAACGCCTATCAAGTGGTATATCTATGGTGTGACAACAACCAAGCCCCCTAGTGATATCCCTTTATGGTGTTAATACCATCAAGAGGTGTAGCTATGGTGTGAGAACAACCAAGCACCCTAGTGATTTTCTTTATATCCGTGCAGCCACAGAAGCCGGTTTAACAAAACTCCGATTTGTCAGTAGAAACTCTTGTAAGCTCACACATGATGTAAAAAGAACAGAGACCCCACTTTATTCGAGGCTCCGGTTTATTATAAAATACATACATTGTCATAAATATGTAGATACGAAGAGCCTGTGGCTCAAGTATAGTAAGGTCGAAGAAGGGCTATATTCCACGGCCGCTTGGTCTCCTCCTCCGATTTACGCGAGTCTTTGTGCTCTCGAACATCAATGAGGTAGTATGACCCGTTGTGCAGATTCTTGCTGACCACAAAAGGTCCTTCCCAAGGCAGGGATAATTTGTGCATATCAGTTTGATCCTGGATGAGGCGGAGCACCAGATCACCCTCTTGAAAAGTTCTGGTCTTAACCTGACGGCTGTGATAACGTCGGAGATCTTGTTGATAAATCGCCAAACGTGATGCTGCAAGATCACGCTCCTCATCTAACAGGTCCAGTGAATCCTGACGTGCCTTCTCATTATCAGCTTCGACATAAGCTGCCACACGGGGCGAGTCATGACGGATGTCACTAGGAAGAACCGCCTCTGCTCCATAAACCATGAAGAAAGGTGTGTAACCCGTAGATCTGTTAGGTGTGGTGTTGATGCTCCATAACACAGAAGGTAATTCCTCCACCCAGCAACCCGGTGTCCGCTTCAAAGGAACCATAAGCCGGGGTTTAATACCTCTAAAAATTTCTTGATTTGCCCTCTCCACTTGACCATTAGATTGGGGGTGAGCCACCGATGCTATATCAAGCCGGATGTGCTCACATTGGCAAAATTCCTCTATCTCTCCCTTTGACAGATTAGTACCATTATCAGTTATAATACTGTGTGGAAAGCCAAACCGGAATATCACCTTTTTGATGAACTGAACCGCCGTGGCTGCATCACACTTACTTACTGGCTCTGCTTCCACCCATTTGGTGAACTTGTCAACTGCCACTAATAAGTGGGTCTTTTTGTCCTTGGATCGCTTGAAGGGTCCAACCATATCAAGCCCCCAAGTCGCAAACGTCCAAGTTATTGGAATCATCCTCAACTCCTGAGCCGGAATATGAGCACGGCGTGCGAAATTTTGACAACCATCACATCTTTTGACTAAATCCTCCGCATCAGCGTGAGCTGTTAACCAATAAAAACCATGGAGAAAAGCTTCAGCTACCAAAGACTTTGAACCGGCATGGTGACCACAATCCCCTTCATGGATTTCTCGCAAAATCTCACAACCCTCTTGAGGAGATACACAATGCTGAATTGCCCCTGAAACGCTGTAATGATGTAACTCTCCGTTGATTATGGTCATCGACTCGAGGTTTCATCCTCCGATAACTCGCCCCGGTTCATGTAAGCCAGGTAAGGGGTTGTCCAATCCGGTATGACATGCAAAGCTGCCACCAATTGAGCCTCCGGATCAGGAATAGCCAACTCCTCCTCTGTTGGTACCTTGACCGACGGATTATGCAGCACGTCAAGGAAGACATTTGGTGGGACTGGTTTACGCTGAGAACCAAGGCGGCTTAAAGCATCCACCGCTTCATTCTTTCGCTGGTCTATATGGTCAATTTGATAACCCTTGAAATGGCCAACCACCATGTCTACTTCTCGTCGGTATGCCGCCATGAGTGGGTCTTTTGAGTCCCAAGTACCAGACACCTGTTGAGCCACTAGATCCGAGTCACCAAAGCACTTAACTCGTCTTAAGTTCATCTCCTTTGCCATCCTAAGACCGTGGAGCAAGGCCTCATATTCAGCTGCATTGTTAGTACAAGGGAACATTAAAGGAGGACATAACAAAACTTGTCACCTCGTGGGGAAGTTAGTATGACTCCAGCCCCCGAGCCCTCCAACTGTCTGGATCCATCAAAGTGAATAGTCCAATACGTGTTATCTGGCTTTTCCTCTGGTGCCTGCAACTCTGTCCAATCATTGATGAAATCCACGAGCGCCTGGGATTTAATTGCTGTGCGAGGTGTGTATTTGAGCCCGTGAGGTCCAAGCTCGATAGCCCACTTAGCAATCCGGCCAGTTGCTTCTCTATTTTGAATGATATCTCCCAGGGGGGATGAACTGACCATTGTGATAGGATGACCCTGAAAATAATGTTTGAGCTTCCGACTTGCCATAAACACTCCATACAACAGCTTCTGCCAATGTGGATACCTCTGCTTTGATTCAATGAGCACCTCACTGATATAATAAACTGGCCGTTGAACCGGATATTTCTTTCCAGCTTCCTTGCGCTCCACCACAATAGCCACGCTAACAGCTCGGGCATTAGCAGCCACATACAGCAATAACGGCTCTTTATCAATCGGGGCTGCAAGCACAGGAGGTTCAACGAACTGCCTCTTCAGATCCTCAAACGCTTTATCAGCCGCCTCGCTCCAGACAAAATCCTCTGTTTTCTTTAGCATCTGATATAAAGGGATAGCCTTCTCCCCAAGACGACTGACAAACCGGCTCAAAGCCGCAATCCGGCCGGCCAAACGTTGAACGTCATTGATACACGCCGGTTTAGCCAAAGATATAATTGCTGAGATTTTTCCGGATTAGCCTCAATGCCTCTGTTTGACACCAGAAAACCCAAGAGCTTGCCTGTCGGGACACCAAAGACACACTTTTCCGAACTGAGCATCGTCTTGTAAACTCGGAGGTTGTCAAAGGTTTCTCTCAAATCATCTATCAATGTTTCCTCCTTCCTGGACTTTATCACAATATCATCTACATATGCATGAACATTGCGCCCAATCTGCTTATGAAGACAATTCTGAACACAGCGTTGATAAGTCGCATGGGCACTCTTGAGCCCAAAAGGCATGGAGACATAGCAGAAGGCTCCAAAAGGAGTTATAAAAGCTGTCTTCTCCTGGTCCTTAACTGCCATTTTGATCTGATGATAACTAGAATAAGCGTCCAGAAAACACAAACGGTCACAACCCGCCGTAGCATCAATAATCTGATCAATACGAGGGAGGGCAAAGGGATCTGCAGGGCAAGCCTTGTTCAAGTCTGTGTAATCTACAGACATGCGCCAGGTGCCGTTTTTCTTAAGAACCAGCACTGGATTAGCCAACCACTTCGGGTGAAAGACCTCCATAATAAACCACGCGGCCAACAACCGAGCTACCTCTTCACCAATAGCCTTGTGCCTTTCTTCATTGAAGCGGCAGAGAAACTGCCGGACCGGTTTAAACTTAGGATCAATGTTAAGTGTGTGCTCAACGAGTTCCCTCGGTACACCTAGCATGTCAGAAGGTTTCCATGCAAAGATGTCCCGATTCTCACGGATGAACTCGATGAGCGCGCTTTCCTATTTGGGATCCAGGTTAGCGCTGATGCTGAACTGCTTGGATGAATCACCAGGAACGAAATCAACCATCTTAGTATCTGTGGCCGATTTAAATTTCAATGCCGGATCATGTTCCGTAGTTGGCTTTTTCAAAGAGGTCATATCTGCCGGATCAACCTTGTCTTTATAAAACATCAACTCCTCCGTGGCACAAACCGACTCAGCATAAGCCACATCACCTTCCTCACATTCCAAAGCGATCTTCCTGCTCCCATGTACTATGATGGTCCCCTTATGACCTGGCATTTTAAGCTGTAGATAAACATAACACGGCCTTGCCGTGAACTTAGCATAAGCCGGTCGCCCAAACAAAACATGATACAGACTTTGGATTTTTACCACCTCAAAGGTCAATGTTTCTGATCTTGAATCATGATCATCTCCAAAAGCCACCTCTAAGGCTATCTTTCCCACTGGATATGCAGACTTACCAGACACCACACCATGGAAAACGGTGTTTGATGGTTTAAGATTCTTATCTGTCAACCCCATACGACGGAAGGTATCATAATATAGAATGTTGATACTACTTCCCCCATCCATGAGTACCTTAGTGAACTTATATCCCCCAACTTGAGGGGCCATCACTAAGGCCAGATGACCCGGATTGTCAACCCAGGGCGGGTGGTCCTCTCTACTCCACAAAATGGGTTGCTCAAACCAGCACAAATACTGAGGCACCGCCGGTTCAATAGAGTTTACCGCCCTCTTGTGAAGCTTCTGATCACGCTTACACAAGCTAGTGGTGAAGACATGATATTGCCCACTGTTTAACTGCTTAGGATTGCTCTAATAACCCGACTGCTGCTACTGGTTCCCCTGATGGTTGTAACCTCCCTGGTTGCCCTGGTTCCCTTGATTGTTGTTTTCGGTTTGATTTCCCTAAAATCATGAACCAGAGCTGCCGCCTCCGTAACCCGGCCCATGGAAACCACCTCCTGAACCGCCGGGCGGGCCATTATCCTACTGAAACATATTGGAGTTCTTGAAATCTCGCATGATATAACAATCTTTCCAAAGATGCGATGCTGGCTTCTCCTTTGATCCATGCTTTGGACATGGTTGATTTAGCAGGCGCTCCAAATTGGGGCCTGAACCTCCGCCCCTCTGGGCTGCTTTCCCTTACGGTGCTGACCATTCTCCTGAGCATTGGTGTTAGCCACAAAGTCCAACTGTTGTCGGCCTTGCGCTTACCATTATCCCGTGACCTGCCGGATTATGCTGCTGACCCTTGGTGTTGCCGTTTTTTTCCTTTCCCCGGTTTGTCCTGCTCCGAGTCAGTGTCTTTGGTATTATCTGAATCGGCGTACTTCACCAAAGCGTCCATATGCGTTGACATATCATTGCAGTGGCGTTTGAGCCTTCCTAACTTCTGTTTGAGCGGCAGAAAACGGCAATTGCCCTCCAACGTTAGCACTGTGGTGTTTGCATTGATATGATCCGATGAATGCAAGATAGCTGAAACCCGCTTTACCCAATGGGTCGTGGACTCCCCATCCTCTTGGACACAAGCGGCCAAATCTACAATTGACATGGGCTGCTTACAAGTATCCTTGAAGTTCTGGATAAACCGATACTTTAATTCGGCCCATGATCCGACAGAGTTAGTTGGTAAGCTCTTCAACCAAGTACGAGATGTTCCTTCCAACATCATGGTGAAGTATTTAGCACATACTTCTTCATCCACATCTAACATCTCCATTGCCATCTCGTAGCTTTCAACCCATGCCTCTGGTTACAGATCGGCGGTGTGATTGGGTACCTTACGAGGTCCCTTGAAATCCTTGGGCAGTCGCACATTACGCAAAGCGGGGTGAGACACGGCACCCCTAAGGAACTGAATACCACACCTGGCTCTACTCAAGCAGTAGGGTGAACCAGAGTAGGTTGACGGGCTCCCTGCAGAGCTGCTAACTCGGCCTCTCGACGTGCACGACCATGATCCACCATGTCCTGCGCATTGGCACCTCCTCCTACCGGGTTGTGCCTTCGCGGCGAGTTACGGCGACGTGCACTGCTTGACACGGCCGGTTCATCCTCAACGTGCCTGCTGTAGCTCCGGCTTGGATGGGGGGGGGGGTGGAATGAATCCTCTCACGACTGTGCGAATAAGCCTGCTGCTAGTTTAGAGCTGTTTGGTGGAGATCCCTGGCCCGTCATGCCTCAATCACAACTGGTGATTCGCCGTCGGTTGGGAGGGCTGCCAACCGTGAAGCGGTGGCCACAATGTTGTCCAACGGGTTGGAGTAATGCCCGGGGGGTGTTGGAACATACTGTAGTAAAATGTTGTTCTGACGAGGCGGGTCCATCGTGCGCGGCTGAACCGGCGCTCCTGTTCCTGGTGCCTCCGTCCGGTTTAATATTGGCTGGTTACTAGTTCCTGCTCCTGGCGTGTTGAAAAGATTTCTTGGCTCATAACTCGGTGGGAGATGTGACTGGTATCTTCTTCTCATGACTTCCTCTGAAGCATTTTGATCCAGCCTAAGCCGGTAGGCCTGAGCTTCCAACTCGGCCCGTTCTGTAGCCATCCTAGCGTTCTCTGCCACCAAGTCCGCTTTAGCCTGAGTTATCTGATATTTGACCTTTGCGATCTCCGTGTTGTGCTGATCCCGGGCTGCTGCGTCCACCTCCGCGGCCATCAATGCTGCCAAGGCGTCGAACAAGTCAGACAGAACTTGAGCCAGAGGTGGCGCAGAGCTCCCTTTCCCCGCCGGTGTGGTTGTTGCTAAACCGGAGAGCATTGCTGCGGCGGTTGATGAGTGGGGCGCTGATTGTGTACCGGCCATGAAGATAGCGGCCCGATTTGGCAGATCAAGGGAGTTCGGAATATTGTTGCCCTCGGAACCTCCACTAATCCGGCCATCCTGCCGCTAATAAAGCGATTCGGTTTCTCCAGAAGATTCGTCATCAGAGCCAACAACGGTTTCTCCATTGGATGTCGGTCCGTCCTCATATTCTGCTCCATGGATGACACCTACGAAAACATGCTTTGCCCTGGGCTGAACCGGAGAAGGGCTTGCACGCTGAGCCATCTCGATGATGTCGGTGCAGGTGTCCGGCTCAGGGCCAGGTTCACCAATCTTGCCGATGAAGATGTGAGTCCCACGAAAGGGAACCCGGTACCCATATTCGATTGAATCGGCCTCGGGGCCCCATCCCGCGTTGTCGATGTAGAGCTTGCCGCGACGACTCTTCATCATCCGGCCCATAGCGTATCCCTTGAGTCAATCAAAGCTGCCCTTTAAGAACTCGAAACCATCATGCGATAGCCCCACGGTGGGCGCCAACTATCGTGGGTTTGTCACGGCAGATGTCCTCGTGAAAGGACTTAGTCGTGGAGCCATCGCAACGGGTTAGCTTAAAGGGGTTAAACCGGACAAGGGGACATGGGGAGTTTATACTAGTTCGGCCCCTTCGATGAAGGTAAAAGCCTACGTCTAGTTGTGTTTGGTATTGCTGGGGTTTCAATGACCAGGGAGCGAATCCGCTTTGACTAGTCCTCGAGTTGTTGTTTTTCTGTCTTCAAACCGTGGCCAGGTCGTCCCTTTATATACACAGGTTGATGCCCGCCGGTTTACAGAGTCCTGATGCCGGATCATAGAGGTGTCCGACTCGGTCTCTATTCTTCTAACTTACAATACAAGTTTACATGATAAAGTCGGTTTACATCTACAGGCTTTAATCCGTCTTTGGGCCTTGGGCCTTCTTAAAGCGCCAGTATCTTCTCATCTTCATGGGCTTCAATCTTCATGGAGCTAACCCAGCCACTCCTAGCCGGTTTACCTCCAGTAACCATATCCCCAACATTAGGCCCCAGATTGATTTGAACTTGTTCATGTCAATCTTCAATACTTAGAACGATTGGTGCAATTATTGATATGAAGGAAGGGAATATTAGATTCGAATTTCCGTTAAGGAAAGGCATGGAACACTTCCCTAGAAATAAAATTAAATTCCCTTATGAATCTATTGTGAGAGCCACTAATGGATTGCCTACCAAAGATGGCAATACCTAGATCTATCCTTGCTTGTTATGCCTAGCTAGGGGCATTAAACGATAGCGCTTGTTGGGAGACAACCCAATTTTATTTTTATTCCTTGATTTTTGCTCCTGTTTAGTAATAAATAATTTATCTAGCCTCTGTTTTGTTGTGTTTAATTAGTGTTTGTGCCAAGTAGAACCGTTGGGAAGACTTGGGGAAAGTCTTGTTACACTTGCTGTAAAAAACAGAAACTTTAGCGCTCACAAGAACTACTGCCATTTTTATTTGGAAAGTGATATTTAGTTAATTATTTTTGCGGATGATTAATAGATAAATTCCTCACGTCCAGCAATTTATTTTAGAATTTTTGGGGTTCCAGATCTTGCGCTAGATACAGATTACTACAGACTGTACTGTTTTGACAGATTCTGTTTTCCGTGTGTTGTTTGCTTATTTTGATGAATCTATGGCTAGTAAAATAGTTTATAAACCATAGAGAAGTTGGAATAGAGTAGGTATAACACCAATATAAATTAAGAATGAGTTCATTACAGTACCTTGAAGTGGTCTTTTATTTTTTTTCGCTAACGGAGCTCACGAGATTTTCTACTTTAAGTTTTGTGTTGTGAAGTTTTCATGTTTTGGGTAAAGATTTGATGGATTATGGAACAAGGAGTGGCAAGAGCCTAAGCTTGGGGATGCCCATGGCAAGGACACCTAAAAGCCAAAGCTTGGGGATGCCCCGGAAGGCATCCCCTCTTTCGTCTACTTCTATGGGTAACTTTACTTGGAGCTATATTTTTATTCGCCACATGATATGTGTATTGCTTGGAGCATATTGTATGATTTGAGTCTTTAATTTTTAGTTTACCACAATCATCCTTTCTGTACACACCTTTTTAGAGAGCCACACATGATTTGAAATTTGTTAGAATACTCTATGTGCTTCGCTTATATCTTTTGAGTTATATAGTTTTTGCTCTAGTGCTTCACTTGTATCTTTTAGAGCACGGTGGTGGATTTGTTTTATAGAAACTATTGATCTCTCATGCTTCACTTAGATTATTTTGAGAGTCTAAAATAGCTTGTTAATTTGCTTAAAATCCTAATATGCTTGGTCTACAAGATTAATAATAAAACTTTCTTATGAGTGTGTTGAAAACTATGAGAAGTTCAATGCTTGATAATTGTTTTGAGATATGAAGATGGTGATATTAAAGTTGTGCTAGTTGAGTAGTTGTGAATTTGAGAAATACTTGTGTTAAAGTTTGTGATTCCCGTAGCATGCACGTATGGTGAACCGTTATGTGATGAAGCTGGAGCATGATTTATTTATTGATTGTCTTCCTTATGAGTGGCAGTCGGGGACGAGCGATGGTATTTTCCTACCAATCTATCCCCCTAGGAGCATGTGCGTAATACTTTTATTTAATAACTTGTAGATTTTTGCAATAAGTATATGAGTTATTTATGACTAATGTTGAGTCCATGGATTATACGCACTTCCCTCACCCTTCCACCTTTGCTAGCCTCTCTAATACCGCGCACCTTTCGCCGGTATCATACACCCACCATATACCTTCCTCAAAACAGCCACCATACCTACCTATTTTGGCATTTCCATAGCCATTCCGAGATATATTACCATGCAATTTTCCACCGTTCTGTTTAGTATGACACACTCCATCATTGTCATATTGCTTAGCATGATCATGTAGTTGACATCGTATTTGTGGCAAAGCCACCATTCATAATTCTTTCATACATGTCACTCATGAGTCATTGCATATCCTGGTACACCGCTGGAGGCATTCATATAGAGTCATATTTCGTTCTAAGTATCGAGTTGTAATTCTTGAGTTATAAGAAAAATAAAAGTGTGATGATCATGATTATTAGAGCATTGTCCCAGTGAGGAAAGGATGATGGAGACTATGATTCCCCCACAAGTCGGGATGAGACTCCAGACGAAAAATAAAAAAAGAATTAAAAGAGGCCATAAAAAAGAAGGAGAAAATGCCCAAATAAAAAAACGATAGAAAAAGAGAGAAGGGACAATGTTACTATCCTTTTACCACACTTGTGCTTCAAAAGTAGCACCATGATATTCATAGTAGAGAGTCTCTCATGTTATCACTTTCATATACTAGTGGTAATTTTTCATTATAGAACTTGGCTTGTATATTCCAATGATGGGCTTCCTCAAAATGCCCTAGGTCTTCATGAGCAAGCAAGTTGGATGCACACCCACATAGTTTCCTTTTGAGCTTTCATACACTTATAACCCTAGTGCATCCATTGCATGGCAATCCCTACTCACTCACATTGATATCTATTGATGGGCATCTCCATAGCCCGTTGATACGCCTAGTTGATGTGAGACTATCTTATCCCTTTTTTGTCTTCTCCACAACCACCGTTCTATTCCACCTATAGTGCTATGTCCATGGCCCACGCTCATGTGTTGCATGAAAATTGAAAAAGTTTTGAGAATGTCAAAAGTATGAAACAATTGCTTGGCTTGTCATCGGGGTTGTGCATGATTTAAATATTTTGTGTGGTGAAGATGGAGCATAGCCAGACTATATGATTTTGTAGGGATAACTTTCTTTGGCCATGTTATTTTGAGAAGACATAATTGCTTTGTTAGTATGCTTGATGTATTATTATTTTTATGTCAATATTAAACTTTTGTCTTGAATCTTTCGGATCTGTATATTCATACCACAATTAAGAAGAATTACATTAAAATTATGCCAAGTAGCACTCCGCATCAAAAATTCTGTTTTTATCATTTACCTACTAGAGGACGAGCAGGAATTAAGCTTGGGGATGCTTGATACGTCTCCAATGTATCTATATTTTTTGGTTACTCCATGCTATATCATCTACTGTTTTGGACATTATTGGGGTTTATTATCCACTTTTATATTATTTTTGGGACTAACCTATTAACCGGAGGCCCAGCCCAGAATTGTTGTTTTTTGCCTGTTTTAGGGTTTCGAAGAAAAAGAATATCAAACGGAATGAAACCTTCGGGAACGTGATTTTCTCAACATACAAGACCCGGGAGACTTGGACCCTATGTCAAGACACAAAAGAGGAGGCCACGAGGTAGGGGGGCGTGCCTACCCCCCAGGCGCACCCTCCACCCTCGTGGGCCCCCTGTTGCTCCACTGATGTACTCCTTCCTCCTATATATACCTACGTACCCCCAAACAATCAGATACGGATCCAAAACCCTAATTCCACCGCTGCAACTTTCTGTATCCTCGAGATCCCATCTTGGGGCCTGTTCAGGAGCTCCGCCGGAGGGGGCATCGATCACGGAGGGCTTCTACATCAACACCATAGCCCTTTCGATGAAGTGTGAGTAGTTTACCTCAGACCTCCGGGTCCATAGTTATTAGCTAGATGGCTTCTTCTCTCTTTTTGGATCTCAATGCAATGTTCTTACACTCTCTTGTGGAGAACTATTCGATGTAATATTCTTTTTGCGGTGTGTTTATTGAGACCAATGAATTGTGGGTTTATGATCAAGTATATCTACGAATAATATTTGAATCTTCTCTGAATTCTTTTATGTATGATTGGTTATCTTTGCAAGTCTCCTCAAATTATTAGTTTGGTTTGGCCTACTAGATTGATCTTTCTTGCAATGGGAGAAGTGCTTAGCTTTGGGTTAAATCTTGCGGTGTCCTTTCCCAGTGACAGTAGGGGCATCAAGGCACATATTGTATTGTTGCCATTGAGGATAACAAGATGGGGTTTTCATCATATTGCATGAGTCTATCCCTCTACATCATGTCATCTTGCTTAAAGCGTTACCCTGTTTTTAACTTAATACTCTAGATGCATGCTGGATAGCGGTCGATGAGTGGAGTAATAGTAGTAGATGCAGGCAGGAGTCGGTCTACTTGTATCGGACATGATGCCTATATACATGATCATACCTAGATATTCTCATAACTATGCTCAATTCTGTCAATTGCTCAACAATAATTTGTTCACCCACCGTAGAATACTTATGCTCTCAAGAGAAGCCACTAGTGAAACCTATGGCCCCCGGGTCTATCTTTATCATATTAATCTCCTACTACTTGGTTATTTCCTTTGCTTTTTTACTTTGCCTTTATTTTACTTTGCATCTTTATCACAAAAATACCAAAAATATTATCTTTATCATATCTATCAGATCTCACTCTTGTAAATGGCCGTGTAGGGATTGACAACCCCTATTCGCGTTGGTTGCGAGGATTTGTTTGTTTTGTGCAGGTACGAGGGACTCGCGCGTAGCCTCCTACTAGATTGATACCTTGGTTCTCAAAAACCGAGGGAAATACTTACGCTACTTTGCTGCATCATCCCTTCCTCTTCGGGGAAAACCAACGCAATGCTCAAGAGGTAGCAACACCATATGCAATATGCAACCACACTTCACAGCGCGAAGTTAAAGCAAGCACTTGGGATGGTTGTGTGTGGCAATTGAGATCATCAACTGCAGAGCTACGTTTACTATCTCCAACTGCTGACACTGCACCCTTTAGAGCGCTGAAACGCTTAGTGCTTATCTTCGAATTACACTGGAGCGACTTCTGTCTTTTCTTTTCTGCATTCATCAACACCGCGTCAGAGTCTGAAATACCCATGCATAAAAAAAATAGTGCGAGTATGGGTGAAGTGTGTGCATAGTTAGTACAGCGTTAAGGTAGCAGATAGCAGGTCGGTGAGAAATAAATGATGGGAGACATATGATAGCTCTACAACATGCATGGCACACTAAATTACTACATGATTCTATGACAATAACAGTCGACTGAAAACAAATAGGTCAGTTAATTTTTTTGCACCGTCCGATGTACAAAGAACGAGCAGATCGCCTTCATCTACCTCCAGCCAGTCAGTGTTGATGATCTTCCTGGAAACTCCAGCGACCACCGGCCCAGTCCCCTACCTGCGCCCTCCCCTCGACCTAACCACACCGCCGTGCTTGGCACCGCCCTCGGCTATCCATTCAAGCCCCCCGACCTCCAGATCAGGCGCAAGCAGCTCCTGCGCCCCACACCCCTATGATAGACACCGATGCGCCGCTTCCCCGGCGAACAGGCGGACTAGGTGCTCCACGCGCCTAAGCGGGTGCGGCTTCTTTTGATTGTGGTTCGACAGATCATCTCGCTTCTCCCCACCAAGGATTGCTGCCGCACCCAAGTCTTCTCAATTCGGTGGCGCCCTCTATGGCGTGTCGTGCCCCTTAATCTCGACTCTCGTCAGCTATCTCTCTTCAATGATTTTGAAATCCCTAGAGCCATCATCTCCTCCCACAAGGGCTCCATTAAAAGCCTCTGCATCCCGTCATGCTAGCTGAGCAAGCATACCATGCCCTGCATGGTGGACGCCTGGCTGAAATCCCCTGAATTCGCAGAACTACAGCTGCTTGAGTTCTACTATTCCCCTAGAAATCACCTACCAGATACCGAACGCCATCTACCTGTGCCCTCAGCACCGATGTCCATCTCACGGTTTTCCTCCTCTCTCCACACCACCACCTTTGCGCTGACAATCTGGTACTAAACCTTTGACTCCCATTTCTCAAATAACTTTCACTTGAACGGGTTCGTATATCAGAGGCCTCATTCCACAACATCATCCACTCCATTTGCCCCGCTCTGGAGTGCTTTGTGCTTGTTTTCACAGTTAGAATTGGTTGTCTCCAAATAAAGTCGCCTAACCTTGTAAGAATTGGAATTTCTTTTGACGGAACGCAGCTCATCATCCAAGACGCCCCTTCACTTCAAAGGTTGATCCTTGATTCTAGTTATTCACCGTTGCAAATAACCGTCCTCTCCGTGCCTAAACTAGAGACCTTGGGTGTAATACATGATCTCTGTGCTCATTTCAATATGGTGTTTGGCTCTCCATAGTTCTTCAGGTACTTTATATTATCATCTACACTTGTAACCATAAGCTGCATTTCAAATTTCTGCGCATAAGTTATATGTCATCTTGGAGTACACATTTTGCACTAATATTATGTTCTATGCTCAATGAAGAGTTTATCCATGGATGGCCTATCAATGGTGCTGGATTCTGTCAAGATCTTATATATCCAAAGAATAGTTTTGATCTGAACAAGATTATTGGCTTGCTGCAATGCTTTCCATGTCTGGAGAAGTTGTATACAAAGGTGATAATTTCACGCACATTGGAAGCCCGCATATAGTGTACTAGAATTAACCATTCAGCAGTTGCTCTTTCGACACTCTTTTTTTAGAGCTTAACTGTTTTCAATCTTCATGTCTATTTAGGCAATAGGACGGGGTAAGAAAGTTATAACCAATCGGTGGATTCGTAAGCATCGGGATTTTCTCACTTCTCATGAGATTCGATTGAAGACAATAACGCTAGAATGATATGTAGCCAACCGTGCAAACACTAGATTTCTCACATTCTTCCTGCTAAATGCGAGGTTACTATTGTCCATCAGGCTTAAGTTTATCAGCAACATGGTTTTGACGGACGGGTATGTGGAAGAGCAAAAAAATGAGTTTCAGGTCGGCAAAAGGGCTTCTGAACGTGTCGAGCTTCTATTTACAACATATTATGGTCATAATCCAGTAAATTTTACGACCCAGGATGTTCATTCTATGAACCTGATCGATCCATTTGACTGTGACTGTCGAAAACAGTGCTGGAGTTAGATGTTGTTGCCCTTTTCAACCTGGGTTTTTTTGTAAATCTGATGAACAATTAACCCTCGTGCTTTTGTACAGTTTGTAAGCTGGAGTTAGATGTTCTTGCCCTTTTCAACTCGGTTGTGACTGTCATATTTTCTTTGAAGCAAGGAAAATGGCTTGCCAGTCGTTTAATTTAGAGTGAAATATTGTAACAACTAACAAATCCCAACCAAGGGAAATAACATCACTCTCGCCGGCTGCTTGAGCTCATTGTGCATTACAGAAGCCAAGTGATTAGCCCCCACCAGCACCCACAAACTTATTTTGAACTAGCACATCAAATGGGCTGTAAATTTTCATAGGAAAGGCTGCATGACCGTGACAGGTTTGGATACTGACAATTGGGACCCGCGAGGAAATAGCCTATCCAAGGTGGTGTTGACTTACTAGCCAGCCAACAAACAATTCTGCCTACCAGCCGTTGGATTGACATCCAACATATTTCGTGTATCTTCTATCTCTTGTCTTCTTCTTCCTCCAACCGCCCAAACCAAACCAACCCATCGGCTCCGCCTGCTCCCGCCTCCCATGGCTGGCTGCGCCTCCGCCGCCCTACCGTACGTACCCTCCAACGTTGGCTAGTCCCTCCCTCTATTCCCCCACACGTACTGTTATTCTCCGGCGATGTCAGCCCCAACACGCACCCGCACCCGAACCAGTCAACCCTCGTACTCCCCTCCGCCTGTGACTAGACCGACACATATTCCACGGCTCCTGTTCGTTCCGTCCGAGGCCTTGCTATTGTCCTCCGCCTTGCGGCCTTGGTTCGCTCGCCGTGCGCGGTGCGCCGCCCTCTTGCATTGTCAACGTCGTCAATAGCCGAGAGGAACAAGGAGATGATTGTACGTGGAGAGGATGACAGAAGGGACCCACCGACGTCATGGCAGTACGCAAGCAAGTGCCTCTATATTACAAGCCAAAAAATATGGTTCTCCTAATGGTTGGACATCTGGGCTCACACCATTGTCAACATAGTCAATAAACGAGAGAATTACACTACGAGTGGCTGACACAGGGATCCAGCAGGTCACGCAGTTTTTTTTGATGAGCAAGCAGTTGTTATTTATACTAGTTTTAGCAACGGATCAGGGTAACAACGGGGCTGTGCGGGGGCTGTGACCCGTCTAGCCAGGATTTTATTTATGTTTACCACATCATGAGCCCAGTTGTGTTTTTTTCTTGCTGAAAATGGCTAGCCCAGTTCTATTTTTTTAAAAGAAATACCCAAACGAGGCCTACTTGCTTTATCAGCCTTGCTGGGCTGCAAATCTTTCAAGATGAGGAGAGTTTCATTCGTTTGCCCAGAAATGGGATGTACATTCTTAAAACACATCAAACCGGGAATTAGTTTCAAATTTTTTTCATTACAAGATTTTAAATTCCATTGATTTTTATGCGTGGACAATTATTTAGATTTTATATCTATATAAATTATTTTTCAAAATAGTTTCAATGTGAATCGATATTTCGGGATTAAAAATAGTTGACCGCACCGAAATATGCACAATTTCATATACTTTTTAACCGTGGCCACAATATGGGGTGTAATGCTAACAAAAGGAAGATGGGCTCCAAAAAAATTCTTAAGAATTAGCAAATGTGCTGTACATTATTAGAAATAATACACACGAGACCAGTGACTGTTGGATGTCCATCCAACGGCTGCCGTGCATCTTCAATCTCTGCTCTTTTTGCTCCAGCCGCTCAAACAAGCGCCGGCGGGACTGCCTGCTCCCTCCTCCCGCGGCCGGCTATGCTGCCGCGCAGGCCTCACCACCCCATCATACTCCCATCGCTGGCCAAGCCATCCCTCTACTCACCCACACCTGCTGTTATTTTCCGGGGACGGCAGAACCAGTAAACCCTCGTACTCCTCCGCGTGGGAAACAACTGCCGAGTCTTCCCTAGCTCCGTGTTGTTCCCTTCCTAGGCCTCGCCATCGTCCACCGCCCCGGTGCTCTCGGCGCGGCCTGGTCAACATGGTCAATGAACGACATCCATCGAAAGTGGATGTACGTGGAGAGGCTGACAGCTGGGTCCACGGCCGCACACAAGGAAGTGCCTCCTTATTACGTGCAAAATAATGATTCCTCCACCTGACAGCTAGGACCCACAGGAAGGGCTTCTGCATTTTGCGAAAAAACGTTCCCCCGCTGACCGGTCGGACCCACTACCTATATCTTCGCACGCAAGGAAGTGCCTCCTTATTATGCACAAAAAATGAATACCCCCTGCTAGCTGGGACCCACCTGTAACGCCCTCGATGCGGCTATATCTCCCACGTGTCGAAGCATGACTTAGAGGCATAACCGCATTGAAAGCAATGTCGCAAGTGAGGTAATCTTCACACAACCCATGTAATACATAAGGGAAAAGATACATTGTTGGCTTATAATCGCCACTTCACACAAATACATCAATAAAGCATTACATCATCCAAATACAATCAGGGCCCGACTACGGAGCCAAAATAAAAGAAGACTACCCCAAATGCTACACAGATCCCCGAACGACCCCAACTGGGCTCCACTACTGATCAACTAGAACGAAACAACACAAAGGACAGGATCTTCATCGAGCTCCTCCTTGAGCTTGGTTGCGTCATCTGGACAGTTCAACGGCACCTGCAAGATGGTTTTGGAAGTATATGTGAGTCACGAGGACTCAGCAATCTCACACACTCACGATCAAGACTATTTAAGCTTATAGGAAAGCCAGGGTAATATGTGGAGCTGCAGCAAGCGACTAGAATATATGGTGGCTAACCTGTTCACAAAAGAGAGCGAGAAAAGAAGGCAAAGCACGAACGAAGAACTAGAGAACAACCTACGGCAAACATTACTCCAACACCGTGTTCACTTCCCGGACTCCGCCGAGAAGAGACCATCACGGTTACACACGCAGTTAATTCATTTTAATTAAGTTAAGGTTCTAGTTATCTACAACCGGACATTAACAAATTCCCATCCGCCCATAACCGCAGGCACGGCTTTCGAAAGTTCAAATCCCTGCAGGGGTGTCCCAACTTAGCCCATCACAAGCTCTCATGGTCAACGAAGGATATTCCTTCTAGCGGGAAGACCCGATCAGACTCGGAATCCCGGTTACAAGACATTTCGACAATGGTAAAACAAGACCAGCAAAGCCGCCCGATGCGCCGACAAATCCCGATAGGAGCTGCACATATCTCGTTCTCAGCGCACACCAGATAGGTCAAGCTACGAGTAAAACCAACCCTCGAGTTGCCCCGAGGTGGCCCCGCAGGCTGCCCGTTCCGGACCAACACTCAGAGGAGCACTGCCCGGGGGGTTTAAAATAAAGATGACCCTTGAGTCCGCGAAACCCAAAGGAAAAGAGGCTAGGTGGCGAATGTAAAACCAATGTTGGGCATTGCTGGAGGAGTTTTATTCAAGGCGAACTGTCAAGGGGTTCCCATTATCACCCAACCGCGTAAGGAACGCAAAATCCAGGAACATAACACCGATATGACGGAAACTAGGGCGGCAAGAGTGGAACAAAACACCAGGCATAAGGCCGAGCCTTCCACCCTTTACCAAGTATATAGATGCATTAATTAAATAAGAGATATTGATGATATCCCAACAAGTAAACATGTTCCAACAAGGAACAACATCTCCATGTTCCAACAAGGAACAAACTTCAATCTTCACCTGCAACTAACAATGCTATAAGAGGGGCTGAGCAAAGCGGTAACATAGCCAATCAACGGTTTGCTAGGACAAGGTGGGTTAGAGGCTTTGTTCAACAATATAGGAGGCATGATAAGCAAGTGGTAGGTATCGCAACATAGGCATAGCAAAAGAGCGAGCAACTAGCAAGCAAAGATAGAAGTGATTTCGAGGGTATGGTCATCTTGCCTGAAATCCCGCAAGGAAGAAGAATGAGTCCATGAAGAAGATAAATGGACATAGTCGAACGGTTTCTCACAAACACGACGTTATCGGAACCAACCTGAAGAAGCAACACCGGAAAGAAGCAAACAGTCATAGTAAAACAACCACCACATAAACATGGCATGATGCAAAATCAAGTACGATGCATGTCCGGTTTAATGAGGCATGGCATGGCAAAGTGCACAAACAATCCTACAAATTAAGTGGAGCTCATTATGCAACGGAGTTACATATTGACGAAACACCACATGACTTATTTAGTTCTCTCTCGGTTATGTACCCAACAATATTAAATGTTGTTAAACATGGCAAGAGGGTGAAGCAAAGCAAAACTACCTATCTAGTCAAGGTTAAATGAGGCCGGAAGCAACGAACAACAATTCCGGTAATCCCCATATGCATATATTAGGTTCGGTACTGTTCTGCCCTAAACCATATTTTATAGTTGTTAAACATGCAAAGTGATGCCACCATGTTAAACTATGCAAAATTCTACCCCATTTACATATAAAGATTATTAAATTCCGAGTTACGGTTATTTAGTTATGAATTAAACCATTTAGCATGGCATATGGACAAAGTTACACAAACAGCATTTTAAACATTTTACACATGGGTGAAAATGACATATTATGAAACTATGAAATTCTAAGCATTTTACATATTTAAATTGTTTTAATCCGATGCACCATTTGTGAGTTATTAAATGCATGAACTCTAGGGACTATTCTGCAAAACGGGTAGTACTCAAGAAATTAGCTAAAACGTTCTGCGGAAAAAAATACATCTCGGGCCGGATCTGGTGTGCGCAATAGTGGGAGGGGGCGCAGCAGTGAGGCTCACCCATGGGCTTGGCCCGTTCGGTGGAGAGGAGAGAGGCTGGCAGGCTGGGCCTTGGAGAGGCAAGGAGGCCCACGCGCGGCTAGATTGAGGCCCAGGAGGCGAAGGAACTGGGCAGGCCGTGGTCAACACAGGCACTGGAGACGCGCTGCTCTCGTCCTGGAAGCAGAGGACGCAGGCGGCGGACTTGACGACGGGGGGGCCGAGGCTGGGCCTGGCGACGCGGGAGCAACGACGCGGTCAACGGACGCCGCTGGTGCGCTCGTTCACCTCGCGTGGATGGAGCGGAAGGGGCCGGGGCGACGCGAGCGAAGCAGCACAGCAGAAATCAATGGGCAAGGCAGCGACGGGGTGCTCAGGGACATGGGGTGACGGCGGCGCAGGTACGATGGGGAGGCCATGGTGTTCCTGTGGGCAACGGGAGAGAGAGCAGAGAGATTAGAGAGAGAGACGGTGAGAGGAATCGGAGATCCAATAAAAGGAGAAAAAGGGTGCAAGGCAGGGGACCTTCTGGGTTCACCGGCGACGTTCATTGGAGGCGGTGGGGTTTGGCGAAGATGAAGGAATGGTGGGGCGTCGGGGAAGCTCGGGATCGGGCTCCTCCTGATCCGGTCGAGCAGAGCAGGGGCGCGCAGAGTCGAGGAGGGGGCGCACGAGGAGGAGCGCGCAGAGAAGGAGGAGCTCGGGGTCGAGCGTTCCTGCTCGAGACGGCGAACAAGTTCGAGGCCCGCGCGAGGTTAAACTCCAGCAGGCACTCGGGCATGGGAGCGAAGGCAGCGCCTTCATCCATTCAGGATCGAGCGCAGAGTCGATCTGAGAAGGAGAGATGGGGTTTTTTGGTTGGTGGGATGGGGAAAATGAGGAGAAGGCGGGATCGATTGGGTGGATCTGGTTGGGTGGAGGTTTGGAACAAGACGGATGCAGGGGTTGGTTCGGCGTGGAAACGGAGGAAGTGGGTGAGTTTCGGCGGTGGGATGGATCCCAAGGGGGAATTTGGCAGCTGAGGGGGACAAGCGACCTAGTTTTTAGGGTTTTGTCTGATATATATAGCAAAAGGATTTTCGGATAGAGGCATTTGGTCCCTCCGATCTTAATCGAACGGTCGCGAAAAAAATAGCTAGGGATACCGAATAAGAAAAGGGTGACGTTTTGTAGATGTTTGGGGATGATCCGGACACAACGGTGGCGACAGTCCGGGTCGGGTTCGGGACAACTTCCGGACGCGCGCGAGGGGTTCGATGCACTGTGCAGAGATGGTAGGCATGGCCTAGGTGAACTGTGGCGAGGCTGAGAGGAGAGAAGAGAGAGAGAGAGAGAGAGAGAGAGAGAGAGAGAGAGGGAGGGCCCGACAGCAGTTTCCGGAGACTGAAAACGTCCGAGAATAGACCGGCTATATTGCCGCTATAGTTAACGGTTGGGCTATCAAACGAACTCCGAATGTGATGAAACTTGATAGGCGGTCTATCTACACTATAATAAGACCACACGCCAACTTTCATCCCATTCCAAGAACATTTCCCGACCACTTATAAAATAATATTTCAGACATGCCGCGGGCGCGTGCAAGTGTGTCTGGGCTCAGAACGGACAACAGACGGAACGAGGAGACCGGGACGGATGCAAGTTTCGAAAACATGATGATGCAATGCACATGATGACATGATAAGATGCAAAACGCAAGCAAATGACAAGGCAACACAGCGCATAACTGGAGGACACCTGGCACATCGTTCTCGGGGCGTTACAACACTCCACCACTACGAGAGGATCTAGTCCCGAGATCTAGAATGGCACCGGAGGGAAAAACGGAAGAGAAAGAGAAGAGGTAAAACTAAGTTGCTTCTTTGACAAACGAGTGAAACCAAAGAACCTTGAAAAGGTTAAGCCAATTTGAGAAAAGAATACAATGGAGATGAATGAAGTTAACAGTCTCCGTCAGAAAAGAGAAACAAGGAAGAACAACTTCGGGCAGCACTCCGATTGAAAAGAAAAGAAATTGAATAAGAACTTGATAAGATGAGAAGATACTTGATGACATTACAAAACACTGCCTCCAGAACTATTAAATGAATGGAGCGAGTAAGAAATATCTCAGACAGCACTCCGGTTGAAAGAGATGCAAGGCTTGATAAGGCGAAAAGAACTTGAGTAGAATGGCACACAATCCGGTTAAAGGATAAGCACGAAAAGAACATGATCCCCACCATTCGAGATGATGAGAGAAAAGAGCAACATCACAATGCCTCCGGATGAAGGAATAGAAGATAGATAATTGAAGTAAAATAATGGAGAGGAAAATGCCAACTTCTGTCACAAAGAGCTTGAGAAGGCATCCTTAGGAAACGGGTCGAGCGGAGTTGTTGGAAAACCAACAACGAAAGGATAATCTTGATATGGTCTTGTGGAGTACATATCAAATTAAGAGATGAAAACCTGCCACTCACGGGAAAAAGAATTTGATTGCTAAGAACAAGGAGACGAGAAACTTATTTCATCTGGAGGATAAATGAAGAACTTGGATCATTTATAAGCATCATAAATAGCATGATCCTTAGGGAAGAGTTTTAGGTGAAATATAATCCAAGATAATTCCAATGACGAGATGATGGATTTAAAATATCTCATTCTTAACAACATGGGAATCAAGAGACATGAACTCAAATTATCAAGAATGACATAATACCACCTCGAATGGTACGGTTGAAAGAATTGAACTCTGGATTGCAAGATGAAGAATGCTTGAACTCCACTGAAAAGAATGTTGATGAACGCTTCGAGAAGGAAATAAAACCTCGATGAACCATCATGTAGGACATCCGTGAGGAACTCCAGTAAATAAAATGATGATAAAAGAAAGAGAAGTTGAAAACACAAGGTGAAACCTTGTAATGATTTAGAAGGATCTTCGTGGTGAAATAATTGAGAGAACTTGGAACTCCAGGAAAAGAAAGATGAATCAAGTGAAACCGCGAATTTGATGAACCTCCGGAATAAGGAATTTAATTCGCTCGATGAAATAAGAATGAGAATTACATTATGGTTATCCTTCGCCAATTAAAATGATGACAAGCAACGGATTTGGCATACTACATATTCTCGTAGAAAAGATTAAGAGAGATATAACATAAACTTGAGAATGTCTTCGACGAACCGCCGGTAGGATTGGAACATCAAATAAATTGATAAATAAGAGAACTCTTGAACGAACCACCATTAGAATTAAAATGACCAAAGGAAAGATAGAGGAACACCGGGAAGAATTATGAAATGAACAAGGATACTTGAGAGAATTTAGATACAAGTGAACGAAGGGATCACGAACTGATTAGAGAATACTGAATGATGACCCGGTAAGATTTGGAGAACCACGGCTGAAAGCTGAGAATGAATAAATCTTAGATCATGGGCTCTGGATGATCAAACTGAGAAGAGTCTTGAATTTGCTCCGGATAGGTGAAAAAAATACTCACGATCGAAACAATTATGAGAGGATGGTAACAAGCTAGCACCACGAGTCTCTGAGAGAACGGATAAGATATGGAGGAAAACTCTTCTTCGGTCTTCAAATGTTGAGAATGACGACGAGAAACACCACCAAGAATTATTTAGACACTCCGGAAGAATGAAAACGAAGAGGTTGAGCCAACGATGAAAATAATTTAACAGATCTTGGAGAAATACATTTGATTGATGATAATTCATTCTTACGTCACACTTCGAAAAGAGATTTGGATAGCTTCGGGAAAATAAGAAGAGTCAGGTAAGATCCTGGGAAAAGACCTGTGGGTTAGGGCCCATTGAAAAGAGAATACCGTTGAAATGATTTAAAAGAGAGGTTGCACCGGTTGAATTAAAAGGCTTGAATGAGATAATCACCTCAAAAGATCTTGAACGAATGTAGAGTGGAAAACATGAATCTTCGAGATATCTTGAGCACTCCAAAACAATTGAATAGCAAATGAGGAATGATTGAGAGGTACGTCGGCAAGAGAAGACGTTTAAACGAGGAAAGGATGTGACCAACACAGAAAACTTGAATTGAATCCACCGGAGAAGAAAAAGAATGAAGAATGATGAACTTGAATCTCCGTTAGAATCTTCATGACAATCACCGGATAAGAATATTGATGGAGAAGAATGGAGAGACTTCATAACCAATAAGATGGATACTTGACTAAGAAAATCCGAGTCCTTGAAGAAAAAGGGTGGGTGGGTGGGAAAAACAAAGTCAACTTGGAACGGATGAAGACAACACCGTTGAGAAGAACTGATACTTGATCTTGCGGATGTTGAAATGATCGGATCCACTTGAAGAGAAACACACCGGTTGAAAGGATTGACAAGACAATCTCGATGATCAAGAAGGATTGGTATTCACATCGGAGTATGAGAACACCATTTGGGGAAAGGTATGGAATAAACACTTGACTTTGAAGCAACTCGAATACCACAACTCAAAACAAAAACAAAGGATTGGCTTGCAAAATAAGCCGGAACAAACATATGATAGAGATTTCGCCCGAAGTTTTCGTGGTGGGGCCTACACGGGCTCGATCGTACAACACCATCATGTACAAGGCAGTGCACATGACATACGAAGCGTCCCTGAGTCGGCATAGCCAAGGACTCTTTAAGACACAATGAGACCACTGTAAAACCAACCGTGAATAGGCGGACCACTAGACGTCGAACCCCAATTTCATATCATACATCTGTCGGAAAGATATCCTAAGAGCTACTTGAATTCCCACTTATGAACTCCCGAAATTTTCCGGTTATGCAATCAGGTGTTGGGGATACAGGGGAAGCATAATATCTCACCCAAAACTAGCAAATCCTACATCCAGCTGTATCCATCCTTCAACACATAACCAAGAAACCTTCGGAAATCGTCTACCTCAACCTTCGAAAAGCATCCGTTATAAAAGTTATGGCAATACTCCCGAACTCCCGCCCCAGTACTGGGTGGCGTCGAGGTTATCTCACCAACAACTGCATAAAAGAGATTTTTGATGTCGGCGAAAGTAAACTCAGGTATTCCAGAACTGCAATGTTAAAATTGTGACGACAACACCTCGGAGCTCAACTCCCCGGGACACTTCCACAACCCCTAAATGTCAGGAGGCACCAAGAACAATGTTCCCGTCACAAAACCATCGGAACGATTCCAAGATACCCGCGTGATCCTAAAAATTGTTGTTAGTGAAATTTGAGAAGAGAAGAGTCAAAACTCTACGTCAGGATGCCTCACCAGAGCGATGAAGGGACTGGGGAGTAAAAAGAATTCCTAAACTCTCCGATATATAATTCCTAAATGACTCAAAACATTTTTCTAGACTCAACAACGTCCGCTAATTCGATCAAGCAGTGGGGGCTCCTAAGGTCGGGGAAGGCCCTGATACCAACTTGTAACGCCCTCGATGCGGCTATATCTCCCACGTGTCGAAGCACGACTTAGAGGCATAACCGCAATGAAAGCAATGTCGCAAGTGAGGTAATCTTCACACAACCCATGTAATACATAAGGGAAAAGATACATAGTTGGCTTACAATCGCCACTTCACACAAATACATGAATAAAGCATTACATCATCCAAATACAATCAGGGCCCGACTAGGGAGCCAAAATAAAAGAAGACTACCCCAAATGCTACATAGATCCCCGATCGACCCCAACTGGGCTCCACTACTGATCAACTAGAACGAAACAACACAAAGGACAAGATCTTCATCGATCTCCTCCTTGAGCTTGGTTGCGTCATCTGCACGGTTCAACGGCACCTGCAAGCTAGTTTTGGAAGTATATGTGAGTCACGGGGACTCAACAATCTCACACCCTCGCGATCAAGACTATTTAAGCTTATAGGAAAGGCAGGGTAATATGTGGAGCTGCAACAAGCGACTAGCATATATGGTGGCTAACCTGTTTGCAAAAGAGAGCGAGAAGAGAATGCAAAGCATGAACGAAGAACTAGAGAACAACCTATGGCAAACATTACTCCAATACCGTGTTCACTTCCCGGACTCCGCCGAGAAGAGACCATCACGGTTACACACGCAGTTGATTCATTTTAATTAAGTTAAGGTTCAAGTTATCTACAACCGGACATTAACAAATTCCCATCCGCCCATAACCGCGGGCACGGCTTTCGAAAGTTCAAATCCCTGCAGGGGTGTCCCAACTTAGCCCATCACAAGCTCTCACGGTCAACGAAGGATATTCCTTTTAGCGGGAAGACCCAATCAGACTCGAAATCCCGGTTACAAGACATTCCGACAATGGTAAAACAAGACCAGCAAAGCCGCCCGATGCGCCGACAAATCCCGATAGGAGCTGCACATATCTCGTTCTCAGGGCACACCGGATAGGTCAAGCTACGACTAAAACCAACCCTCGAGTTGCCCCGAGGTGGCCCCGCAGGCTGCCCGTTTCGGACCAACACTCAGAGGAGCACTGGCCCGGGGGGGTTTAAAATAAAGATGACCCTTGAGTCTGTGAAACCCAGGGGAAAAGAGGCTAGGTGGCGAATGGTAAAACCAATGTTGGGCATTGCTGGAGGAGTTTTATTCAAGGCGAACTGTCAAGGGGTTCCCATTATCACCCAACCGCGTAAGGAACGCAAAATCCGGGAACATAACACCGATATGACGGAAACTAGGGCGGCAAGAGTGGAACAAAACACCAGGCATAAGGCTGAGCCTTCCACCCTTTACCAAGTATATAGATGCATTAATTAAATAAGAGATATTGATGATATCCCAACAAGTAAACATGTTCCAACAAGGAACAACATCTCCATGTTCCAACAAGGAACAAACTTCAATCTTCACCTGCAACTAACAACGCAATAAGAGGGGCTGAGCAAAGCGGTAACATAGCCAATCAACGGTTTGCTAGGACAAGGTGGGTTAGAGGCTTGGTTCAGCAATATAGGAGGCATGATAAGCAAGTGGTAGGTATCGCAGCATAGGCATAGCAAAAGAGCGAGCAACTAGCAAGCAAAGATAGAAGTGATTTCGAGGGTATGGTCATCTTGCCTGAAATCCCGCAAGGAAGAAGAACGAGTCCATGAAGAAGACAAACGGACGTAGTCGAACGGTTCCTCACAAACGCGACGTTATCGGAACCAACCCGAAGAAGCAACACCGGAAAGAAGCAAACAGTCACAGTAAAACAACCACCACATAAACATGGCATGATGCAAAATCAAGTATGATGCATGTCCGGTTTAATGAGGCATGGCATGACAAAGTGCACAAACAATCCTACAAATTAAGTGGAGCTCATTATGCAATGGAGTTACATATTGACAAAACACCACATGACTTATTTAGTTCTCTCTCAGTTAGTACCCAACAATATTAAATGTTTTTAAACATGGCAAGAGGGTGAAGCAAAGCAAAACTACCTATCTAGTCAAGGTTAAATGAGGCCGGAAGCAACGAACAACAATTCCTGTAATCCCCATATGCATATATTAGGTTCGGTACTGTTCTGCCCTAAACCATATTTTATAGTTGTTAAACATGCAAAGTGATGCCACCATGTTAAACTATGCAAAATTCTACCCCATTTACATATAAAGATTATTAAATTCCGAGTTACGGTTATTTAGTTATGAATTAAACCATTTAGCATGGCATATGGACAAAGTTACACAAACAACATTTTAAACATTTTAAACATGGGTGAAAATGACATATTATGAAACTATATGAAATTCTAAGCATTTTACATATTTAAATTGTTTTAATACGATGCACCATTTGTGAGTTATTAAATGCATGAACTCTAGGGACTATTCTGCAAAACGGGTAGTACTCAGGAAATTAGCCAAAACGTTCTGCGAAAAAAATACATCTCGGGCCGGATCTGGTTGGCCCAATAGTGGGAAGGGGCGCAGTAGTGGGGCTCACCCATGGGCTTGGCCCGTTCAGTGGAGAGGAGAGAGGCCGGCAGGCTGGGCCTTAGAGAGGAAAGGAGGCCCACACGCGGCTAGATTGAGGCCCAGGAGGCGAAGGAACTGGGCAGGCCGTGGTCAACACAGGCGCTGAAGACGCGCTGCTCTCGTCCTGGAAGCAGAGGACGCAGGTGGCGGACTTGACGACGGGGAGGACGAGGCTGGGCCTGGCAACGCGGGAGCAACGACGCGGTCAACAGACGCCGCTGGTGCGCTCGTTCACCTCGCGTGGATGGAGCGGAAGGGGCTGGGGCGACGCGAGCGAAGTAGCGCGGCAGAAATCAACGGGCAAGGCAGCGACGGGGTGCTCAGGGACCTAGGGTGACGGCGGCGCAGGTACGACGGGGAGGCCATGGCGTTCCTATGGGCAACGGGAGAGAGAGCAGAGAGATTAGAGAGAGAGAGACGGTGAGAGGAATCGGAGATCCAAGAAAAGGAGAAAAAGCGTGCGAGGCAGGGGACCTCCTTGGTTCACTTTCGACGTTCACTGGAGGCGGCGGAGTTTGGCGAAGACGAAGGAACGATGGGGCGTCGGGGAAGCTCGGGATCGGGCTCCTCCCGATCCGGTCGAGCAGAGTAGGGGCACGCAGAGTTGAGGAGGGGGCGCACGAGGAGGAGCTTCGGGGAAGGAGGAGCTCGGGGTCGAGCGTTCCTGCTCGGGACGGCGAACAAGTTCGAGGCCCGCACGAGGTTAAACTCCAGCAGGCACTCAGGCACGGGAGCGAAGGCAGCGCCTTGATCCGTTCGGGATCGAGCGCAGAGTCGATCTGAGAAGGAGAGATGGGGTTTGTTGGTTGGTGGGATGGGGAAAATGAGGAGAAGGCAGGATCGGTTGGGTGGATCTGGTTGGGTGGAGGTTTGGAACAAGAGGGATGCAGGGGTTGGTTCGGCGTGGAAACCGAGGAAGTGAGTGAGTGGCGGCAGTGGGATGGATCCCTAGGGGGTATTTGGCGGCTAAGGGGGACAAGCGACCTAGTTTTTAGGGTTTTGTCTGATATATATAGCAAAAGGATTTTTGGATAGAGGCATTTGGTCCCTCCGATCTTAATCGGACCATCGCGAAAAAAAATAGCTAGGGATACCAAATAAGAAAAGGGTAACATTTTGTAGATGTTTGGGGATGATCCGGACACAATGGTGGCGACAGTCTGGGTCGGGTTCGGGACAACTTCCGGACGCGCGCGAGGGGTTCGATGCACTGTGCAGAGATGGTAGGCATGGCCTAGGTGAACTGTGGCGAGGCTGAGAGGAGAGAAGAGAGAGAGAGAGAGAGAGAGAGAGAGAGAGAGAGAGAGAGGGAGGGCCCGACAGCAGTTTCCGGAGACTGAAAACGTCCGAGAATAGACCGGCTATATTGCCGCTATAGTTAACGGTTGGGCTATCAAACGAACTCCGAATGTGATGAAACTTGATAGGCGGTCTATCTACACTATAATAAGACCACACGCCAACTTTCATCCCATTCCAAGAACATTTCCCGACCACTTATAAAATAATATTTCGGACATGCCGCGGGCGCGTGCAAGTGTGTCTGGGCTCAGAACGGACAACGGACGGAACGAGGAGACTGGGACGGATGCAAGTTTCGAAAACATGATGATGCAATGCACATGATGACATGATAATATGCAACACGCAAGCAAATGACAAGGCAACAACAGCGAATAACTGGAGGACACCTGGCACATCGGTCTCGGGGCGTTACACCACCATAGTGGGTGGCTGACTTGTGGGCCTACTAAGTTGACGGGGATGGAGGGCTTTGTCAACTTAGTCAATATGAATGATTCTAGCTCCAGTGACCATACGATGTCCATCCAACGGCCATAGTTCTTCTTCAACCTCTGGTCTTCTTGCTCCAGCCGCCCAAAGTAGTGCTGATCATGCCGCCTGCTCCTGCCTCCCGTGGCCGGCTGTGCTGCCGCAGAGGCCTCACCGCCCCCACACTACTCCCATAGCTGGCCAGGCCAGCCCTCCACTCACCCACACCCCCTGTTATTCTGCAGCGATGACAACCTCACACAGCAGCCGAACCAGTGAACCCTTGATGTCTACAACACAACCTTCTTCTTGTAGATGTTGTTGGGCCTCCAAGTGCAGAGGTTTGTAGGACAGTAGCAAATTTCCCTCAAGTGGATGACCTAAAGTTTATCAATCCGTGGGAGGCTAGGATGAAGATGGTCTCTCTCAAACAACCCTGCAACCAAATAACAAAGAGTCTCTTGTGTACCCAACACACCCAATACAATGGTAAGTTGTATAGGTGCACTAGTTCGGCGAAGATATGGTGATACAAGTGCAATATGGATGGTAGATATAGGTTTTTGTAATCTGAAAATATAAAAATAGCAAGGTTGCAAGTGAAAAGTGAGCGTAAACGGTATTGCAATGCTAGGAAACAAGGCCTAGGGTTCTTACTTTCACTAGTACAAGTTCTCTCAACAATAATAACATAATTGGATCATATAACTATCCCTCAAAATGCAACAAAGAGTCACTCCAAAGTCACTAATAGCGGAGATCAAACGAAGAGATTATTGTAGGGTACGAAACCACCTCAAAGTTATTCTTTCTGATCGATCTATTCAAGAGTCCATAGTAAAATAACACGAAGCTATTCTTTCCGTTCAATCTATCATAGAGTTCGTACTAGAATAAAACCTTAAGACACAAATCAACAAAAACCCTAATGTCACGTAGATACTCCAATGTCACCTCAAGTATCCGTGGGTATGATTATACGATATGCATCACACGATCTCAGATTCATCTATTCAACCAACACAAAGAACTTCAAAAAGTGCCCCAAAGTTTCTACCGGAGAGTCAAGACGAAAACGTGTGCCAACCCCTATGCATAAGTTCTTGAGGTCACGAAACTCGGAAGTTGATCACCAAAACATACATCAAGTGGATCACGTGATATCCCATTGTCACCACAGATAAGCACATGCAAGACATACGTCAAGTGTTCTCAAATCCTTAAATACTCAATCCGATAAGATAACTTCAAAGGGAAAACTCAATCCATTACAAGAGAGTATAGGGGGAGAAACATCATAAGATCCAACTATAATAGCAAAGCTCGCGATACATCCAGATCGTTCCGAATCAAGAACACGAGAGAGAGAGAGAGAGAGATCAAACACATAGCTACTGGTACATACCCTCAGCCCCGAGGGAGAACTACTCCCTCCTCGTCATGGAGAGCACCGGGATGATGAAGATGGCCACCAGAGAGGGATCCCCCTCCGGCAGGGTGCCGGAATGGGTCTAGATTGGTTTTCGGTGGCTACAGAGGCTTGCGGCGGCGGAACTCCCGATCTATTGTGCTCCCCGATATTTTTAGGGTATATGGGCATATATAGGCGAAAGAAGTCGGTCAGGGGAGCAACGAGGGGCCCATGAGGGTGGTGGCACGCCCAGGGGGTAGGGCGCGCCTCCCTGCCTCGTGGCTTGCTTGAAGCTTCCCTGACGTCTACTCCAAGTCTCCTGGATTGCTTCCGTTCCAAAAATAACTCTCCCGACGGTTTAATTTCGTTTGGACTCCGTTTGATATTCCTTTTCTTCGAAACACTGAAATAGGCAAGAAAACAACAATTTGGGCTGGGCCTCCAGTTAATAGGTTAGTCCCAAAAATAATATAAAAGTGTTTAGCAAAGCCCATAAACATCCAAAACAGATAATATAATAGCATGAATACTTCATAAATTATAGATACGTTAGAGATGTATCAACCCTCGTACTCCTCTCCGCGTGGGCATCCACTGCCGCCTCTTCCCCGGCTCCGCGTCATCCCCTTCCTATGCCTCGCCGTCATCCACCACCTTGGTGCTCTCGGCGCGGCGTGGTCAATGTAGTCAACGTCTGACTTCCATCGGAAGAGTACTGTATGTGGACAGGCTGACAGTTGGGTCCACGGCCACAGCTGGGTCCACGACCACTATTGACACCGATTTCAGCCAAAGTAAAATATGTCCCATAGATATTATTCAAATAAAATCATTTACATAAAATGCAAAAATACGAAGTTGCCGAATACGCGGATAAAAAATATCATGATGAATTTCCGCAGCGCTGCTCAATATAAAACAAAGGACCCAGAAATAAAAGAGAAGGAACAATATTGTCGTCTAAATTAGACGACATATGACTGTCATACACATATGCCATCATCAATGGAGAAATTCCAATATTGGCACAAATTCAAAGTTTTATAGACCACGCTAATATTGCCAAAATATTATCCTATTATCCTATTATCGCTAAAAGAAAATATTGGCACGATACTTCCATAAAATAATGTGATGCGCAACGATGTTTAAAAAAAGAACATCATATAATGAGCAAGGCCAAGTGCACTTACGTGAAAAGGACACATACATGCACCTACCTACATGCATGCATGCATGGGATTAATAAAGTAATTACCCAGCCCATGGCCCATCCAGCAGCGTCCTCCTCTATGCCTTAGGGCATCTCCAGCCGCGTCCCCAGGAAGGTCTCCCTAAACGATTTTTTTGCGCTGACGCCAAAAGAACGGTTCAGTCATGCCCCAGGAGCCCGATTTTCACCGGCCTGGGCCGAAAACAGCGTCGGCGGATCCAGGCCGAACCCGGCGCGCTGGGGGGCGCCCGGGGGCGCCAGGGCGAACTATTTTGACGCGAAATAGCCACGGGCCCGCCGCGTCGGTGACACGGCGCCTTGTCTTCCCCCAACAGCCTCGGTTCCCGCGGGGAATCAATGGCAAGGCTGCCGCCGGTCAGCCTTGCCATTGATTCCTCACGGGCGGCGCGTCACGGGACGACGCACCGACGCCTCCCCTCCCTCGCACGCGTACACACGGGTGCGGCGCGGCTATATAGCCGGTGGCCTGCACTCGCCTGTGCCCACACCAGCCCCGCCCCCTTGCCGCCGCCCAGCTCCTCCCTCTTCCTACCTCTCCTGTGCGCCGTCGTCCAGCCCCTCCCTCTATCTCTCTACCTCTCCCGAGCCCGTCGCCATGGCGGAACGCTACCCTGGAGATGAGGTGGCGGCCAACGGCTTCGGCTGCCGTTCGCTCCGTGACCAGGAGTCCTGGCTCTTGTTCCAGGCGAACATCCTGGCACCACCGGACATGCGCGCCGGGCCAACGGGGTGGAGGCTCAGCGCCAGGGGAGTGCCCATTCCCCCGCTGCCCGATGCCGTGGCGAAGCCGAAGTACTTCGCCGAGGAAGTCGAGGTCGTGCGCGCCTCCCTCACCGACGCCCAACTCTCCCTCCCCCAGTACGCCGCCGACAACCACGCGGCTTGGGCGGCGTATTTCAAGCGCCGCCAGCAGCAGCGCTTGGTGTCCACCAATGGCGCGCCGGTGGTCGGCGGCCGGCAGAACAACGAGGGGCGCCACCTGTGGTGGGCCGTCCCCAGCCGCACACTCAAGGGCGTACTGACGTACCTCGAGGGCGGCAACGACCCGCCGTTGGCGTACCCGGCGAGGGCGGCCGCCCCGGCGCAGCACCGACGCGCCGGGCCATGGGCGCCAAGGATGTTCGGTTCCTCCTCCTCTTCTTCCTCCTCCCGATCTTCATCGCACTCCTTCGGCACTCCGGCCCTACTCGGCGTCAAGGCCGAGCCCGCGGCGGAGACGTCGCTCGGCCGGCGCACTCGCAGCGCTGGCATCGTCATCAACGAGGGCGGCCGGCGCGCCTACTCGTCGGCTCCTCCTCCGCGCTTTGTCAAGCCAAAGACGGAGCCGGGGCTCGCGCCGGTGAAGACGGAGCCGGGGCTCGCGCCGGTGAAGAAGGAGCCGGCCGCGCCGGTGACGACGGAGCTCGACGACGATGACGCGGCCCTGGAATGGGTGCGCAGGGACTCCATAGCGATGGAGAAGGAGCGCCTGGAGAAGGCGAAGGAGCGCCAGCGCGGAGCCCTGCTTCGCTTCGCGGAGCGTCGACGCGGCCGCGACGAAGGCGGAGTCGTCGTCATCTGCGACAGCGACGACGATGACGATGCGCCGCCACCAGTTCGCCATGGCGACCCCGGGCAGGGGTCCAGCAGGGGCGCCCGCGTCAAGGAGGAGAAGGCCGCCGACAACGATGATGGCGATGGCGGCGACTTCAGCCAGTTTTTCCTTTAGATTAGTTTATGTATATATGCTATGTAATTAAAATCCGCGAACTTCGCCGAAATGTGCCGAAATTTTTTGTGTTTGGCTGAAATTTATCGTGTTTAAGCCGAACTTCGCCGAACTTTTTTTATTTTAAAACGTGCCTGGGATGACTCTAGGGCCGGCGGCTGGGGACCAACTCGTCTCCAGGTCCAATTTTTACACCGGCTCACCCCAGGCGGTGATTTTAGACGCCCCTGAGGGGCCAACGGCTGGAGATGCCCTTAGGCATGCATGCATTAAGTATTGATTAAACCAAAGGCCCATACGTGAGTCCAAGGGAGTGCATGCACGAAAGAAGAAAGGCCATACCTGCATGCAATTAGAGCCTAGTCATGTAATTAGATTTGATGGGGCCAGGCCTAGCTATGCTCCTGACGTCTCAATTAAACAAGACCAAGTCTCCACTATACGTACCGGCTAGCGACACCTCGCGCTCCCACGATCTGTACGATTGCGACGTGCCCGAGTGGATGCTTGGCGCGCACGGTAATCTTCCAAGGCACATCGATGCATCCACCGCTCCCCTATAAATACATGGTTGGCCAGCATAGAGAGGGCTGCTCACCTCATCCATCGATCGCTTATTCAGTCCATCACTACTAGCTCATTATTCATCCATCCATCCATCACTCATGCACATACATATGCTGCTAGCTTCGTCGTCGTCGGCCATCCGCTCGCCGCTGTCGTTGCCGTTCGCTCATCGCCATCGTCGCCTTCCGCTCGCCGCCGTCCACATACGTCTTCGGCCGCACTGCTCGTCATCTGCACCTCCCACAAGCTGCTACACGCTGGCGTTGCTCGTCCGCATCACACGTGCAAAAAAACCAAGGCAATGTGAGAATACATGGCTACCTTCTAGCTCCTTTCTTGATGCATTCCTCTTGCACCATATGTCTCAAAGTACTATTGGTGTTCTACGTCGCTCCATATAGCACACCTAGTTTGGTCTCATGGGATCTAGCATCCCTTGTTGATACAAACCATGGTTAAAATTATGCCCATCTTGTTTTGGTCTCATGGGATCTTGCATCTCATGTTGATACAATTCAAGAATAAAAAATATGATCCTTCTTGTTTTGGTCGCATGGTGATCTTGCATCCTATGTTGATACAGTTCAAGATTAAAATATATTCATCGATGATGCTTTATTTTCATCACATATCTCATATATATTCGGCTCTACCCACAAAATTCTTCTTGTTTTGGTCTCATGGTGATCTTGATCCCATGATGATACAAATCATGATAATGCATGAGATGCCTAGTGGTCATATATCACTCCTCAATCCTATAATGATGCAAACTAAGTGCACACGATGCAACTAAAATTCTTCTTGTTTTGGTCCCATGGTGATCTTGCATCTCCATGTTGATACAAGTCAAGACCAAAAATTATGCTCATCTTGTTTTGGTCTCATGGCGATCTTTCATCCCATGTTGATACAATTCAAGAATAAAAATATGTCCATCTTGATTTGGTCTCATGGTGATCTTGCATCTCCATGTGGATAAGTCAAGACCAAAAAATTATGCCCATCTTGTTTTGGTCTCATGGCGATCTTGCATCCCATGTTGATACAATTCAAGAATAAAAATATGTCCATTTTGATTTGGTCTCATGGTGATCTTGCATCCCATGTTGATACAGATCAAGGATAGAAATAGAAATAAAGCTTATATTGATTTGGTTTCATAAGGTCCTATTTTGTTGGAAATTCACACATGTTCTTCCATATAATTTATAGTCTAGCTAGACCCCTAAATGCATCAGTATAGGGTGTAAACTTGGAGCATGCGTCTATATGTTCATTAGTCTCAAGAAGTAGCATTATACGCTCGGATTTTGTACTAATGAAAACCCATGTGAAACAAAGCCATGACAACTCAATATACATGACTTTGGCTCTTCATAGTTTAGGGTCATTATCTAGGCTTTGAAAATTGTCATATACTTCATCATGTCCATGCGAAACATATACTGATACACACTTCTGTTTGGTTACACCATAAGCATACAATCTATGCTACGTGGTGATAATACAAGCAAGAAGAAGTTCTGACACTTCATTTGGTTATGCTACATATGGGCACGAAGTTGGTACATGATGTTAGTGCTAATACAAGTGAGGTGAAACTTTATAAAAGAAATATTCTCATTCAAACCCATATAAATATTTGACTAGATCCACTTAGTCGCATGCCCATATATGACATGTTTGAGACAAGCAAAACTAGTATTTAAGCATAACCAATATGTCATAATATAATCGCCCATACGGATTAAAATTGTACCATGCATAGAAAAGTAACTAGGGTCATAGCCTATGTTACTCGCACTAAACATAATACAGTGCGATCGAACATGATTATGAACAAGTTTCGCATATAATGGCTCGAGGCAACGCTATATACGTTGCTATAAAGTAAAACCAACTCATGAAAATAGTTATGCCCTATATTGCAAATACACCATTAGCCCGGCTAGTTAACCATTAAATAAGACAACTACTACATATTTGCGATGGTTAATGAGCTAGGCATAAACGTGATATATGAATGAACATTGTCAAATCATGAATGTTGTGCAACGCATATGTTAGCATAGACGAAGTTGAAGGCTCCCCGAGCACAACAACGTCGAAGACGGCGAGGAGGACTTTTCTTTCTACATTTTGTAGTCTTATTTTATTTCTATATTTTATAGTACTCATGTGTTGTGATGCTATGTAATAGATATGTTGGAATTCTTAATCAGGTTTTCTCTTCGGTGATGTAATTAACAGATCTTTCATGTAAATGTAAGAGTTCTGAAAATAAAGTACGTGCAATGTTTGATCTCCATTTTCTTTATGCATTTAAATTATTCACTCTGTATCAATGACGTGGACGCGTGTTCTCACGCCCGCCATTTTTCCGTCATCAGATTCTGGCACGCTTGGTGGGACCTATTTCTCCACTCGTCTTTGAATTCCAACAAATAATTGCAACATATGAATTTCCATAGTACATAAAGCATACCATGAGACCAAATCAAGAGCCACAACCTAGTTTTTTGTGATTTGCCAAGTAGGTCGCTTTGTCAGGCCTATTGGGCTGCAAATCTTTCAAGATAAGGAGAGCTTCATTCGGCTGGCCGAGAAAATGTCCTATCAGTAATGAGAAATGGGTTGTACATTTTTAAAATACATCAAACTGGCAATTAGTTTTAAATTTCTTTTTTTTCATTTCAAGATTTTAAATTGCATTGATTTTTATGCATGGACAATTTGTATACATTTATTTTTAAAACCAGTTTGAATGTGACTCGAAATTTTGGGATTAAAAATAGTTCGGAGCGCACCCAAATATGCAAAATTTCATATAATTTTTTAACCGTGGCCACAATATGGGTTGTGATGCTAACAAAAAGAATATGGGCTTCAAAAAACCTTAAGAATTAGCAAATGGGTTGTAAATTATTTGAAATCATGGTAGATGAGCTGTATGTTGTTTTCCACAGATTTGAGGTTTTCCTAAAAAAAGGTTGACGCACAAGCAGTGACTGTTGGGTGTCCATCCAACGGCCGTCGTGCTTCTTCAATCTCTGCTCTTCCTGCTCCAGCCGCTCAAACAAGCACCGGTGGGACTGCCTGCTCCCTCTTCCCCGCGGCCGGCTATGCTGCCGCGCAGGCCTCATCACCCCACCGTACTCCCATCGCTGGCCTAGCCATCCCTCTACTCATCCACACCTTCTATTATTCTCCGGCGATGGCAGACGAACCAGTAAACCCTCATACAGTCGTACTCCTCTCTGTGTGGGAAACAACTGCCGAGTCTTCCCTGACTCCGTGTCATTCTCTTCCTAGGCCTCGTCGTCGTCCACCACCCTGGTGCTCTCAGCGTGGCCTGGTCAACATGGTCAATGACCGACATGCATATGAAGTGGATTGTACGTGGAGAGGCTGAAAGTTGGGTCCGCGGTCGCACCCATGGAAATGCCTCCTTATTACGCGCAAAATAATTATTCCTCCACCTGACATCTGGGACCCGCCGAAAGGGCCTCTGTATTTCGCGTAAAAAATGTTACCGCCGCTGACAGCTCGGACCCACCAACTATATCTTCGCACGCAAGGAAGTGCCTCCTTATTACGCACAAAAAAATAAATACTCCCCCTGCTAGATGGGACCCAGTATAGTGACAGGATGACTTGTGAGCCAACTAAGTTGATGGGGACGGGGGGCTTTGTCAACTTAGTCAATATGCACGATTCTAGCTCCCGTGACCGTACGATGTCCATCCAATGGTCGTAGTGCTTCTTCAGCCTCTGGTCTTCTTGCTCCAGCCGCCCAAACCAGCGCCGATTATGCCTCGTGCTCCTGCCTCCCGTGGCCGGCTGCGATGCGGCGGAGGCCTCACCGCCCCCAACTACTCCCACCGCTGGCCAAGCCATCCCTCTACTGTCCCACACCCCTGTTATTCTGCGGTGATGGCAGCCTCACACTGCAGCGAACCAGTGAACCTTCATAGTCCTCTATGCGTGGGCATCCACTACCATGTCTTCCCCGGCTCTGCGTCGTCCCCTTCCTAGGCCTCGCCGTCGTCCACCGCCCTGGTGCTCTCGGCGCGGCGTGGTCAACGTAGTCAAGGAACGGCTTCCATCGGACGTGGATTGTACGTGGAGAGGCTGACAGCTGGGTCCACGGCCGCAGTAAGGAAGTGCCTCCTTATTACGCATAAAATAATTATTCGTCCACCTGACAACGGGGACCCACAGGATGGGCCACCGTATTTCGGAAAAAAAACGTTTCCCCCTGACTGCTGGGACCCACCAGCTACATCTTCGCACGCAAGGAAGTGCCTGGCAGTCGGGACCCACCTGGTCGAAGCGTACGTAGCGTTATCATTCTGATCGCAAACGTGTACATACATACTGGTCGATGTAGAGGTGCGCACGTGTCGTAGTAGAGGCGCTCACGTAGCATGTACACGTACGTACATCGGCCAGTGCGCAAGAAAGAAAATACGGCCATGTACGCACATACGGGCAGGGTCTCGAACGCCTACTCTCGCATACGTACGGCCAGAGCTCGTGTACATGGCTTGGTCGGAACGGAGAAACTGCGTCGTCATCGTGTTCATGGGGAGCCAACCGGCTGGGTCGAAACGGAATGCGTCGTCGTGTTCATCAGGAGGGCTTGGATGGAATAGCCGATGGAAACGAGGTCTAGCATACCGCAGAACGGAGGAAACGACCTTGTGTTCGACCGGCCATGTTCGAAACATGATCCTGTTCATCGGGAGGGGTCTGGCATACCACGAAACGGAGGAAACAGACCTCCTACGCTCGAAATGGGGTCATGTTGATCGGGAGGGGTGTGGCGTACCGCAAAATGGAGGAAACGGACTTGTGTTGGAGCGCTACGGTCGAAACGGGGGTCCTGTTCATCGGGAGGGGTGTGGTGTACTGCAAAACAGGACTCCACGGGATAATGTTCATCTCCACCGTCGACCCCCTCCAGCCTCCACAGGCTACTGTTCATCCACCGTCGACCTCCTCCAGCCTCCACCTATGACTGTTCATCCACGGGCTCCTGTTCATCCAGCCTCCACTGCGTGCTACTCCACCGGCTATTGTTCAACCAGCCCTCTCCAGTGGCTCTTGTTCAACCACCCCTCTACGGGCCACTGTTCATCCAGCCCTCCACCGTCTACTGTTCATCCAGCCCTCCACGGGTGGTCCTGTTCATCCAGCCCTCCACGGGGTCCTGCTCATCTAGCCCCAACCGGCTCGATCGATCGGGGTCCTGCTCATCCAGAGGCAACACCACAAGGTCCTGTTCATCCATCCCAACTGGGAATTGTTCATCCAAACCCCCCAGCAACGCTCACTGTTCATCGAGAGGCAACATCGATCGGCTTCAGTTAGCAGCAGTAGCGAAAGAATCGCTCGATCGGGTTCAGTTAACAGCCATCGATCGATCGCTCGGGTTCAGTAACGCGTAGCCTGCAGTGCAATCGCCCGAGTTTAGTAGGCGAACGCCTCGCTCGGGTTCAGTTAGATCCCAACGCCTTGCACCCACACGCGTGCGTGTACGAGAGAAACGTGCAAACCTCCGTGCATCGCTCGGCCCCGACCACCCACCGTAACCGGGAACACCCCGATATTTTCCTCGCCCTCGCTTCTACCATGGTTTTTTTCCATCATGGACGGCCCAAAGAATGTCATGCAGCTGCGTCTCCAGCCCTCCCAGGACGAAAAGCCCATTTTTGTCATGATTTTTTGTCATAGAAGTAGGAGCCCACCACATCTATGATGATACCGAGTTTTGTCACAATTATCGTCATAGAAGTGTCATAAGTATGACAATTTTTTTTTGTTCGGGCCAAAATGTCACGGTGTGTCTTTTTTTGTAGTGATTCCTTGTAATGATGTTATTAGTTGAGTCGAGAGTGGTCTTGAATGAACCTGCCATGCTAGCCGAGGTGATGACATTGCACCAATCAATGAGTTCCTCCACCGCGTCATCATTCAGATCGGGGCAAGAATAACAGGGTCATTTCCAGCTTGTTCCCTCCATGGAGAAGACGATCAAACAATGGCAGAAGGAAGGGTGAAGGCAAATGGAGAAGGGAGGAAGAGCTAGCGTGCGACAGCAGTTCCAAATCGAGAGGGAACGACGAAGAGTTGGTGGACGATTGCCATGGTACACGAAGAGGCGCCTGGGGAGCGAACGGTTGCCACAGAGGTCGCACACTGACGACAAGGGCCGAGTAAACCGCATGCAATCCCATGGCACAACACACACGTCTTGTTAAGTTGAACCGTTTCTGTACTCTTGTGTCAACGCAAACAGTTCATCCGAGTGAACCACATGCCGTATATTCCACACACCTTGATCTGGCTGACCGTTTCTTTTGTGTTGCCTAATCACAAACAGTTCATCCGAGTGAACCGTATGATGTATATCGCACACACCTTCATCTAGCTGCCCGTTTCTTTTGTGTTTCCTAATCACAAACAGTTCATTCGAGTGAACCATATGCCGTGTATCACACACGCCTTCATCTGGCTGCCCGTTTCTTTTGTTCCTCCTCATCACAAACAGTTAATTGAACTGAACCGTATGCCCTTCATTGCACACACAACTAAAATCTAAACCGTGTTTGATGCATCCATCATCGCAAACATTTTATATGTTTCTGACGATTTTCATACAACACCGTTTGCGGTTATGGCATCAGCACAGTTTCTCGAAGGGTCTCTGATCGAAGTGTCGCGTTAGCAGCATCCTGCAGTAGTGCCACCTCGGTCATATCATTGTAGAGCTTAGGCGAAGACCTGCGTCAGTAACTTCATCATCACCGTCATCATGCCGTCATGCTGACGAAACTCTCCCTCGGTCTCAGCTGGATCAAGAGTACGAGGGACATCACCGAGCTGAACGTGTGCAGATCGCGAAGGTGCCGTGCATTTGGTACTTGATCGGTTGGATCGCGAAGACGTTCGACTACATCAACCGCGTTTCATAACACTTCCGCTTTTGGTCTACGAGGGTATGTAGACATACTCTCCCCCTCTCGTTGCTATGCATCTCCTAGATAGATCTTGCGTGATCGTAGGAAATTTTTTGAAATACCGCATTCCCCAATAGTAGTTGTGACCACTAACAGATGTTTGTGCTGGACCCCACACATCGGAAAACACAAGTTCAAGAGGACTCTTTACTTCTCTAGTAGGTGAAACAAATGGTAGCTGATGACTTTTATCTTGTCGACAGGCATCACACACGGACATCTCTTTATTGCTAGACTCTAACGGTAGCTCATGGCGGTGGAGTATGTGGCGAACGATAGGTGTGGGAAGGTGACCAAGGCGAGAGTGCCACTGGGATGGCGACACACGAACACCGCTGAAGACTCGCGGGGCGGATGGATCCTCCAAACGGCACAAGCCTTGGCTCAAGCGGCCACTAAGCAAGACGACCCGGGTTGCTCGGTCCTTAACAAAAAGATCAAAAGGGTGAAATTCACATAGGACATGATTATCAAGGGTGAGCTTAGGGACGGATAAAAGATTACGAGTCACCGAGGGTACCCGCAAAATATTACGAAGATGGAGCTGCCTAGAGGGATGACTAGTTAAAAGAGATGCCTGGCCAATGTGAGAGATGGGCATACCTACGCCATTGGCGGTGTGAACCTGGTCGTGCCCGTAGTAGGGATGGTTGGTGGAGAGCTTGTTGAGCTCGTTCGTCATGTGATCCGTGGTGCCGGTGTCCATGTACCACACTGGATCAATGGGGTAGTACGGCGTGTACCCCGGCTCGACG
>NC_041382.1:158092401-158098858 GCF_002162155.2 Triticum dicoccoides | reverse complement strand
ACCGATGCCAAGGAAGCTCCTCTGAAACCGACGGTGACACTTGGAGGCGGCGTGTCTTTCACAGCCACACGACTGAGACAGCACCCGAGGTCGATGCAGAGGGCGGGGCGGCCTTGCCAGCCGACGGGGAGGCAGCCGAGCGCTGGCTGCGAGAGGCCCAGACAACCGGCGGCCTCGAAGCGCTGCTCGGTGAAGAGGAGGCGTGAGTAGAGCTCGTGAGGAGGCATCGGTGGCTTGGTGTTGTGAACGGCCTCCGCGAGATTGTCGTACTCAGTGTCGAGGCCTTTGATGACGAAGCCGGCGAACTCCTCGTCGCTAAGCGGCCGACCAATAGAGGTTAACATGCCTGCCAGGACCTTCATCTTGTTGAAGTAGGTCGTGGCGGAGGAGTCCAACTTCTTGATGTCGGCGAGCTCGCTGTGAAGGGCCATCGAGCGGGAGGTGGAGACCTGGGCAAAGGCGTGCTCCAGGGTCGTCTAGGCGTCCATGGAGGTGGTAGCGAAGAGGCAGAGGACGGCGACCCCGTTGCCCAGGGAACCCCGGATGGCGGAGAGGATCACCTGGTCATGTTGCACCCACACACGATGTTTCGGGTTGATGCTGGGCCGTGGATGGTAGGGGCGACCTGCGGAGGACATGGCAGGGAACCATCGACGTACCCAAGGAGGGAGCGGCTGCGGAGCGGCGGTAGGACCTTGGCGCGCCAGAACAAGTAGTTGTCCAGCGTGAGTCGGTTGGCCATCAGGTTGTCGAAGTGGAACGGCCCAGCTGGCGCGATGGTGTCAACATCCAGGGCAGCGGGAGGCACAGCCGCAACAGGGGGCCCAGCCGCGAGCGAGGCATCGGGGGACCCCGAGGCCGCCGGGAGGATGGCAAGTGTCGGGGACGAGTCGGAGGAGGCCGTGGGTGGCGCCGCGGGCAGGACTGCCCCCGAGGTCGCCGGGAGGATGGCAAGTGGCGGGGACGAGCCAAAGTAGGCCGCAGGTGGCGGCATGGGCAGGACCGTCAGCGTGACGACGGAGGTCACAGGAGGCGGCGGCGGGGGGATCAGAGCCGAGAACATGGATCCCACAACAGTGGTGCCGAAGAATTGGGGCACCGGCGGAGCAGAGGTGCGGGGTGGGAGGTTGAGGAGGGCGGCAAGCGACGCGGGGATGGACCCGGAGCTGGCGGCGCCTGAAGCGAAAGCGGACATGGCGGCGGCGGCGACCCTAGGGTTTATGGTTTTGGCGCGGCGGCGGCGGCGGGTGAGGTGTAGGAGGACCTAGGTTAGGCTCTATACCATATAAAACGTAGGATTTGGGGAGAACTGGCTCAACCCTTTGTGGGGTGGCCTATCACATATATATAATGATAACATACAATTCCTATACCAATATGGTATGAATTACACAGTTGGGCTACAATACAAAGTCTAACACCAAATCAAATTGCAACTGAAATTCTTGGGGAGAAGAATCGGTGGCTCAGACTACCAAATGTCATGATAGAGACATCCACCAGCATCACACTAGTAGGTAATAGCAGATCCAATACAAGATTACACAGAAGAAAGGTAACGTAGGGTTTGAGAGGAAGAGGAAGGATGATAGCACATGCAGGCGTGGATCACACTTTTGTTCATCGATGCTCCTCACTACTCTATCGTGAGCTACAAGAAGGTAGCGGTTGGTACTCCCCTCTCCACGATGTGAACCTTGTCACCCTTCAGTCCTTGCGTGTGCGCTTAATTACTGGCCCTTGTGTTGCACAGTAGTTGCTCTACACTATTGGTTACCGGGCCCCGCTTGTCTGGTATAGTCTTGGTCGTCACGTTGCGACGATTGCATCATGAAGTGGTTTGTTCCTGATGAGGCAACGTTGTGGTTGATACGCTGCTGAAGCTCGCCGAAGAAGGGCTCCATTGCAACCTACAACCTGTGTCTGGGTCTTTAAATTTGTTTATGCTCCAAGTTGTAATTTCTCGTTTTATGTCCTTAGAGAGTTGGAGAAGTGGTGCAGTTATGAAATTACCTCGGATAATTAGGACGCTCAGTTAACAAAAAGAAAGGAATGAACCACTTTCATCGTAGAAAACAAGCGGCGTTTCATCATAAAAACGGAACTTTTGCTAAGTGTTTCTTTCCAAAAACCAATCTCGACCAAAGTGGAAAGAAACAGCTACGTACATGTCTGAATCCGCGTTTACCTACAACCGCGCTTGGATGCCTAGGGGTCCAGCTTCATCATACTCAAACGCGCGAAGCGTCGCGCCTCTGAATTCCACTCGCGATCACTGCAGTCACAGGCCCCGCATTTCCTTCAAAACATAAGGACGCACAAGCATTTGCCGCCTCGCCCACTTCGCCCAGACCAAGGGCAGCGCTCGATCCTCCCGCAGCCGTCGTACGCCAGCAGCGTGCGCATCAACCCTGCCTGCGTCGCGATGGAGGACGCCGGCGCCATTGACCCGAAGCCGAGGAACCGCCGCCACGAGGAGCCCGAGCCACCACGTTCGCTAGACGCCCAACGCCGCGGACGTGACGATGCAAGGGTAGTGTCCGCGCGCTCGACGAAGAAGAGGAATACTGGCAAGGACAGCCGATCAAGGCGCCGACTGTTGTTGCCGCGGTCTCGCCTTGCCTCTCTCTCGCTGCACCTCCCGCTCGTTCTCTCTGTGACACAATGAAGAAGAAAATGAAGGAGGAAGAAGGATGCTGGACACAGGTGTTTCCCAGAGCACGTATTCTGCCCGCCGCACAAACGGCGTTGTATTCCACGAGCACGAACTCGTTCACCCCAGGCTACATCGCTACAACACCTTGACGCACACACCCGCGCTCTCTACAAACATGAACAGCCCAACCGGCTTTGTAGTGCAGCAGCTATGCAACGCCCAAGTCTTCACCGTGCATGCACCCACGCACACAGCCTTCATGCGAGCGATCCGTTCGGCCAGCACACACGACGCTTCGGCCAGCTAGCTAACTCACACACATCTACTTATCCATCTAATGCATGCACGCACGACTAGTCAATTCACTAACCAACTAACTACATGCAGCAAGATTAGTACTAACATTTTCCCTCTTAATCTTGACTTGCCGTGACCCCGACGACATACGTCGACCTCCATCTTCGCTGGCGACACATGCCTGGCGTCCCTCCGCGCCTCGCACGTACCGCTCGCATCCGACGAGCCCGACCGCACCAGTGCGTCCCGCATGTCCCGCGCGCATCCAACGCGTCCGACGAGCCCGACAGCACCAGACGCTCACCGCGTGCAGCCTCCGCGTCCGCCATGGCAGCCGCCAGTGACAAACGCCGGAAGGATGTAGCCGAATTCGAGCACGGACTCAAGCACCACGGCGACATACGCCTCCTCCCAACGTCAACTGCACGCTCGTACGCGCACCCGCGGTTCCGGCGCGCCCGACGCGTCCAGTGCGCACCCATAACACGCATCGGTCGCGCCCGGCTCGCCGCCGCGTCTTATTGCCCTGCACCGCCTCGGCCTCAACCGCAGCGCAACACCTCCATGCTACCACGCCGCGCCACCGCACAGGTCCGCCGGGGGCGCCACGGCTCCGTGCCACGCGCCTCCACGGTTGTCGCGCCGAGCCGCCGCGACCTCTGCGCCACCACGCAAGTCCTCCGCGACCTCCTCGTCTCTGCGACCACCGTGCTCTTCGCGCGCACGGCATCATACCGCACATCCGCAGACTCGCCATGCGTCGCCGTCGCCACGCACTCGCCGCGGGCCGCAGCCGATGCCTCCATGTCGGCCGACGCCGCATCCGCCGCGGCCACCGCGGCCTCCTCGCCGCACCGCGCACCTCCATAGACCGACACACGGCCCGGAGCTTCACCGCGCAGCTGCCGGCGAACGCCGCCACCGCCGCCACGCCTCCGACACGGCAAGCACGCCCAAGACACCAAGCTCATGATACCAATTGTTGTTGCCGCAGTCTCGCCTTGCCTCTATCTCGCTGCACCCCCCGCTCGTTCTCTCTCTGACACAATGAAGAAGAAGATGAAAGAGGAAGAAAGATGCTGGACACAGGTGTTTCCCGAAGCACGTACTCCGCCCGCCGCACGAACGGCGTTGTATTCCACGAGCACGAACTCGTTCACCCCAGGCTACATCGCTACAACACCTTGACGCACACACCCGCGCTCTCTACAAACATGAACAGCCCAACCGGCTTTATAGTGCAGCAGCTACGCAACGCTCAAGTCTTTACCGTGCATGCACCCACGCACACTTAGCCTTCATGCGAGCGATCCGTTCGGTCAGCACGCACGACGCTTCGGCCAGCTAGCTAACTCACACACATCTACTTATCCATCTAATGCATGCACGCATGACTAGTCAATTCACTAACCAACTAACTACATGCAGCAAGATTAGTACTAACACCGATGGCACGACGGCCCCCGTCGCGTGTCCCCCGATATGGCTATAAAGATGGACAGTGTGATGGAGGACGGAAGCGGACAGCGAAAACCAGTAGAGAGGGAAGGATGAGTCCAACGGCTCTGGTACGGACTGGCAACTCGGGTGGCGACGCGGCAGGTGGAGCGGCTCTGCTCGCTGGCCCCGGCGAGTCGGCGACCTCGTCGGTGGTGCGGACGCCGGGACGGTCGGCGCGGGCGTCCCTGGAGGCGGCCTCGGGTGCGGAGGCGGCGCCGCGCTGGACGGGGAGCCGTTTCTGGGCTCTGGCCGTGGGAAGCGACGATGAGGATTCGGAGGCGGAGGCGAGCGATGGCGAGGCTCGTTGTGCCGAGGCGAGACGACCGTCGATCGGCGCGTTCATGGCTCGGGCTGAGGAGCTAGGGGGCTCGCTCACAGCCGGGCGGCGGCGGGCCTTTGCGCCTGGCGGCCGCGGTGCTCGCCGACCAGGGGTGTCTGGTCGAGCGCCGTTGGTGCGCGCGGCGTTGTTGGGGGGCGTGCGGGCGGCCTCGGGCAGCATGCGGACTGCCCCCCCTTCGCGGGGATTGGGGCTTGCGCCGGTGGTGCAGGTGGTGCCTGGGGCGGTGGTGCCGGCGGGCATAGGGGCAGCGGCGGCGACGGAGGAGGCGACCGATCCCTGGCCTAGGGTTGGGGAGGCCGACCGGGCGGGGCCGGTGGGCCAAACCCAGGAAGTGAGTCAAGGGGGCCTACGTGGGCCGTGCGCGGTCCAGGGCGGTAGTTCCGCGGAGACGAGGCTGCGTCTGGAGGTGGGCTGCTCAGAGTCGCGGGGTTGCGCGAAGAAGCCCAGGCCTGGCCCGTCCTCGGAGCGGGCAGTACTTAAGTGGCTCTGGATCTGTCGCGGCGCCTCCGACAGCTCACTTGGGTTTCCAGCCACTCCATCTGAGGTGCGACGCTTCGGTGGATCCGTCCGCTCCCTTCCCCACCCCCTCCCCCACCTGTAACACCCTCGATGCGACTATATCTCCCACGTGTCGGGGCACGACTTAGAGGCATAATCGCATTGAAGGCATATGTCGCAAGTTAGGCAATCTTCACAACATCCCATGTAATATGTATAATAATGGGGAGATAGCATAGTTGGCTTACACTCGCCACGTCAATCAAGTACATAAATAACATTACATCATCCAAACACTCATGGCCCGACTACGACGCCAAAAGAAAAGAGAACCCAACATGCGACAACGGTCCCAATCACCCCCAACTGGGCACCACTACTGATCGTCGGGAAAGGAAACATAGTAACATTGAGAGTCTTCGTCGAACTCCCACTTGAGCTCATACGCGTCTCCTGGAGCGGAATCATCAGGCCCTGCATCTGGTGTAATAGTAATCTATGAGCCACAGGGACTCAGCAATCTCGCACCCTCGCGATCAAGACTATTTAAGCTTAAAGATACGGCAAGGTAAATATATGTGGAGCTGCAGCAAGCGACTAGCATATATGGTGGCTAACTTATTCGCAAAATAGAGCGAGAAGAGGAGGCAAAGCACGAGCGAGAAACTAGAGAGCAACCTGCGCAAACATTACTCCAACACCGTGTCCACTTCCCGGACTCCGCCGAGAAGAGGCCATCACGGTAACACACTCAGTTGATTCATTTTAATTAAGTTAAGGTTCAAGTTATCTACAACCGGACATTAACAAATTCCCATCTGCCCATAACCACAGGCACGGCTTTCGAAAGTTCAATCCCTGCAGGGGAGTCCCAACTTAGCCCATGACAAGCTCTCACGGTCAACGAAGGAATAGACCTCCTCCCAAGATGTTTCGATCAGACTCGGTATCTCGGTAATTCAAGACACTTCGACATGTTAAAACAAGACCAGCAACACCGCCCGAATGTGCCGACAAATCCCGATAGGAGCTGCACACATCTCTTTCTCAGGGCACACTCAAATAAGCAATCTGTACAACTAAAACCATCCATCGAGTTTCCCCGAGGTGGCGCTGCAAGGGGCTCTAGTTTGGACCAACACTCAGAGGAGCACTGGCCCGGGGGG
>NC_041382.1:158082501-158092066 GCF_002162155.2 Triticum dicoccoides | reverse complement strand
AACCCAAGGGAAAGAAAAGCCTAGGTGGCAAATGGTAAAACCAAGGCTGGGCATTGCTGGAAAAGCTTTAATCAAGGCGAACTATCAAGGGGTTCTCATTATAACCCAACCGCGTAAGGAACGCAAAATCCGAGAACATAATACCGATACGACGGAAACTAGGGCGGCAAGAGTGAAACAAAACACTAGGCGAGAGGCCGAGCCTTCCACCCTTTACCAAGTATATAGATGCATTAAGATAACATAGCAATATAATGATATCCCAACAAGTAAATAAAAGATGTTCCAACAAGGAACAGCCTCCAATCTTCACCTGCAACTAGCAACGCTATAAGAGGGGCTGAGCAAAGCGGTAACATAGCCAATCAACGGTTTGCTAGGACAAGGTGGGTTAGAGGTTTGACATGGCAATATGGGAGGCTTGCAAGCAAGTGGTAGGCATCGTAGCAATGGCATAGCAAAAGAGCGAGCAAACTAGCATAGCAAAGATAGTAGTGATTTCGAGGGTATGATCATCTTGCCTGCACAGTTGTCAGAGTTGACTGGATCCTCGAAAGCAAACTCAACGGTCTCCTCGTTAGCAAACTCGTCTCCCAGCTCTACCCAAACAAGACAAACAAGCAACAAGGACACAATCAACCACGTGCAAACTCAAACAACACAATGCAAAGATGATATGTTATGCGGGATGCGATGCGGGATGCAAAATGCAAGATATGACAGGAAATGCAAGAACCTGACCTCAACTTGGAAATCCAAGTGTGCCACTGGAAAGATGAGATGAAATCGCTTGAAAACGATATAAAGAACGCCGGAATCGGAGTTACGGTTTGGAAATGGCAAGCGATTCAAAAATGACACCGGTCTGTGATTTACAGCAAGTAGCCAACTAAATGCAATGAGATGAACATGCTACAGCAACCAAACATGACAAAAAAATACATGGCAGGTATGCACACAAGATGCTTAACAAAAGTCTAGCACTGAGCTACGGCCAATTCATCCATTAACAGGTTCAAACAAACATGGCAAAATGCATATGGCAAACAGATTTCAGACTTGGTGAAATTAACACTTGTCTGGAATTTCAGATCAGGTAGCACTCTTTGGAGCAACAAAACTACATGCTACATGACCTGAACATGGCAAAGTAAAGCATGGCATGGAGCTACTCAAAGAGCTTAACAAAAGTCCCTTAGTGACCTTGAGCCAAAAGGATCAGAAAATACAATTGCAAGCATGAGAACATAGCAAAAACATAATCAGTTTTCATACTTAGTGAAAACTGACACATGCTGAAATATAACTCAAGTAGGCATGTTTACGAGCTCGATGCACTCACTACGGTGCAAGTAATGGCAAGACAAGCATACACCCATCAAGAAGGCACAAAATGCAAGCTAGACATGGCAAGAACAATAGCATAGCATGCACGGATCAACTACAACATCATCGGCAAAATTGCAAACAAGTTGACAATCTGCCCAGATTCACAAAGTAGCAAAAGTAGAGCTCGATTGACTCAAGCTAGGGTGCTCCATAATTGCAAACAAAGACATGGATGGATAAAGCACTACAATATTAACAAAACATCCATACTGATCATCCTCAAAACAGGCACGGATCACTAGGAAACAACATGAACATATGGCATCATGAGATGAACAGCTCCAGGACTTAGTGAAATTACTAAGTCCCTGAAAACAGAATTACCGAGTGCACCACTTTGCAAGCTTGCACAAGTCACCACACACATCCTAAAAATACATGGGTTGCACCTATGGAAAGATGACAAAACCCTTAACAAAACACATGTAGAGCATCATGGCATATCATGCACACATTAATCATGGCAAAAATGACAAAGACCTAAAACAGATTAGCAGATCTGACAATTAACTCAAGTAGCCCTCTTCTAACAGCATTTCGGGCATGAAGATGAACTCAAATGAAAATGATGCAATGGAATGAAATGATGTACTCTCTGAGATGAATATTTTGATATGCTATATGCATGAATCGGAGCTACGGATGCAAAGTTACGGGGCCGCGAACATGAGCACTTGAACTGAAAATAACAGGGACTTAGAAAAAAAACCCTCAGATCTAGGGTTTGCACGGATTATGAGGACGGCGGCGCGCGCACTGTTCACGACGGAGTCGAGGTCGGCGGGGACGAGGACGGCGGCCGGCGGGGGCTACGTCGTCGGTGGCCGGGGGCGGCGGCGCAGGGGCCCGCGGTGGCCGGAGCTAGGGGCGACGCCGGCGCTAGGGGCGACGCCGGCGCTAGGGGCGACGCCGGCGAGCTCCTGCGGCGGCTCGGGGCGGCGACGGCGGCTGCGGCGGTCCGGGCGATGAGGTGGCGACGACGGTGGCAGGGCGGACCACGGCGGCGCGGCGCCGGAGTGGAGGGCGACGGCGGCCTCGGGCTGGTTGCGGGCCGGCCGGGCCGCGGGCGGAGACGGCGGCGGCTTGCCACGTGGCGAGCGCGGGGTGGCTGGCGGCGGCGGAGCGGACGCGTCCGGCCGGGGCGGACGTGTCCGGCCGGCGCGGAACTGGGATTTAGGGTTTCGGGGAGAGGGGGATCCGGAATTTCCGAGGAGGACCTATTTAGAGGCATAAAGGGAGCTAGGAGAGTCCAAATGAGGTGCGGTTTTCGGCCACACGATCATGATCGAACGCTCTAGATGATGGAGCGGAGTTAAGTGGGTTTTGGGCCAAATTGGAGGGGTGCTGGGCTGCGACACACACAAGGCCTTTTCGGTCCCTCGGTTAATTGTTGGAGTATCAAACAAAGTCCAAATGATACGAAACTTGACAGGTGGTCTACCGGTAGTAAACCAAGGCTGCTTGGCAAGTCTCGGTCCAATACGGAAATGTTTAATCCCCACACACGAAAGAAAGCTAGAAATGACCACCGGAGGGGAACGAAGCGCGGGAATGCAAAACGGATAACGGGGAAAAAGCTCGAATGCCTGAGACGAACACGTATGCAAATGCAATGCACATGATGATATGATATGAGATGCATGACAACGACAACAACACACGGAGACAAAACCCGAACCCGAGGAAATAAATATAACTTAACTCCAGAAACGGCAAGAGTTGGAGTACAAATTGGGAAAGTTACATCTGGGGTGTTACAACACTCCACCACTACAAAAGGATCTCGTCCCGAGATCTAGGACTGAATGAACGCTGGGTACTCAGAACGGAGGTGATCCTCGCGTTCCCAGGTAGCTTCACGGTCGGAATGGTGTGACCACTTGACTTTGAGAAATTTGATTGACTTGTTGTGAGTCTTGCGTTCAGTCTCTTCAAGAATAGCAACTGGGTGCTCACGATAAGAGAGATCTTCTTGGAGCTCAATGTCCTCGAAATTGACGGTGCGGTCAGGAGTCTTGAAGCACTTTCGAAGCTGAAAGACATGGAAGACATCATGAACATTTGCAAAGTTTGAAGGAAGCTTGAGTTGATAGGCGAGGTCGCCTCTCTTGCTGACAATCTTGAAAGGTCCCACGTATCTGGGGGCAAGCTTCCCTTTGATACCGAAGCGACGGGTACCTTTCATAGGAGAGACGCGGAGGTAAACATGATCTCCGATCTCGAAAGCCAAATCACGGTGCTTACTATCATAGTAGCTCTTCTGGCGGGATTGGGCTGCTTTGAGGTTATCACGAATGACTTTGCACATTTCTTCTGACTCTGTGATTAAGTCATTGCCCAAAAGCTGACGTTCACCGGTTTCAGACCAGTTGAGAGGGGTACGGCACTTCCTGCCATACAGAATTTCAAAAGGGGCCTTGCCCGAACTTGCTTGAAAACTGATGTTGTAGGAGAATTCTGCATAAGGAAGACAATGCTCCCACTTCATGCCGAAAGAGATCATACAAGCCCTGAGCATATCTTTAAGAATCTGGTTGACACGCTCGACTTGACAGCTAGTTTGAGGATGGAAAGTTGTGCTGAAGCGGATGTTGGTGCCCATGGCCTTCTGAAAAGAATCCCAAAACTTCAAGGTAAAAATGCTGCCACGGTCTGAAGAGATCACTTGAGGAATACCGTGCGGAGAGACGATACGAGAGGTATATAGTTCCGCCAATTGAGCTGCAGTGATCGACTCTTTGATAGGCAGAAAGTGAGCCACTTTGGTGAGTTTGTCGATGACAACGAATATAGCATCATTGCCACGCATGGACTTTGGAAACCCAGTCACGAAGTCCATTTTAATATGGTCAAACTTCCATTCTGAAATGGCAAGAGGTTAGAGGAGACCAGCTGGCCTTTGGTGTTCTGCCTTCACTCTTCTGCAGACATCACATTCATTCACGAATTGAGCAATCTCGCGCTTCATTCGAGTCCACCAATAAGCCTGCTTGAGGTCCTGATACATCTTCGTGCTCCCAGGGTGGATGGAGAGGAGAGAATTGTGAGCCTCGTTCATGATCACTTTACGAAGGTCACCTTTGGGTACAACAATACGATCCTCGAAGAAGAGAGTGTCCTTGTCATCAAGGTGATAGCACTTGTACTTGGACTGGCTCTTGGCAAGCCCAATCTTCACCTTTTTCACCATAGCATCAAGAAGCTGGGCTTGGCGAATCTGGTCTTCCAAGGTAGGAGAGACTAGAAGGTTGGTGAGGAAACCTTGGGAAACAACTTGTAGATTAAGTTTGCGGAAAGCTCGGGTTGATAAGGCTTGAGAATCAGACTATTGCAGTAAGCTTTCCTGCTCAATGCGTCAGCGATCACATTGGCCTTGCCTGGAGTATACTCGATACTCAGATTATACTCTTGAATCATTTCGACCCATCGAGTTTGTCTGAGGTTGAGATTAGGTTGAGTGAAGATGTACTTGAGACTCTTGTGATCAGTGAAAATGTCCACTTTTCTTCCCAATAGAAGATGTCTCCAAGTCAAAAGAGCATGCACAACTGCCGCCAACTCGAGATCATGAGTGGGGTAGTTCTTCTCATTAGGCTTCAACTGGCGAGATGTATAAGCAACAACTTTCTTCTCTTGCATCAATACTGCGCCAAGACCTTGGAGAGAGGCATCACAAAAGACCTCATACGGCTTGGATTCATCAGGCGGAGTGAGAACTGGAGCAGTGATCAATTTCTCTTTCAAAGTGTTGAAAGCAATGTCACACTCCAGAGACCAAACGTACTTGACGTGCTTCTGGAGAAGATTTGAGAGAGGCTTCGCGATCTTAGAAAAGTTTTCAATGAATCTTCGGCAATAGCTTGCGAGACCGAGGAAGCTACTGAGTTGCTTCATGTTCTGAGGAGGTTCCCAATTCACAATTGCAGACACCTTCTCAGGATTCACGGCAATGCCCTTGGCAGAGATGATATGACCAAGATAAAGAACCTCATCGAGCCAAAATTCACACTTGGAGAACTTGGCGTAGAACTGATGTTCCCTGAGCTTATCAAGAACCAAACACAAGTGCTTGGCATGATCTTCCTTGTTCTTGGAGAAAACCAGAATGTCGTCGAGATAGACCAAAATGAAGTCATTGGTGTAGGCGTTGAAGATGAAGTTCATCATGCGAGAGAACGTCGGAGGAGCATTGACGAGGCTAAAAGACATGACAGTGTATTCATATGAACCAAAGCTTGTCCTGAAAGCCGTCTTGGGAATATCTTGCTCACGGATTCGAATCTGATGATAACCCATACGGAGATCAAGCTTGGAGAATACTTGGGCACCTTTGAGTTGTTCGAACAGCTCATTGATGTTGGGAAGTGGGTATTTGTTCTTGATGGTCTTCTTGTTCACTGGATGGTAATCAACACAAAGTCGGTCCGTTCCATCCTTCTTCTTCACAAAAAGAACACCACAACCCCACGGAGAAGAACTAGGCCGGATGAGACCCATTTTCTCTTGAATATCGAGTTGCTTCTTTAGCTCCTTCAACTCTTTAGGTCCGAGCTTGTAAGGACGCTTGCACACAGGTTCCGTACCAGGCTCAAGATCAATAACGAATTCAACTGGACGGTGCGGAGGCATTCCTGGGAGCTCTTCTGGAAAGACGTCTTGATATTCGCAAACGACTGGAATTTGCGAGATGGCATCGAGTTCACCCTTCTCATTGAGAGAAAACAGACGGATGATCTTATCCCGAGCGGCAAACACAATTACATCCTCAGACGAATGAGTCAATTGAATCTGCCTGGCTGCACAATCAAGCTGAGCCTTGTGCTTAGAAAGCCAATCCATTCCAAGAATAAGATCAATATCCGAGTCACCAAGAACATTTGGAGAGGACAAGAACTTATAGTCACCCAAAGTGATAGTAACATCCGGAACGCATACTCAAGATGTTATTTGATGGGCCGGAGAGACAATAGCCAACGTTTTCGGCAACACTTGAGTAACATAATCATGCTTAGATGCAAAAGGTCTCGAGATGAAACAATGCGATGCACCAGTGTCAAAAAGAACTTTTGCAGGAATATCATTAACATGAAGGTTACCCATGATCACATCTGACGAGTCCTCTGCCTGAGCTGCATTCATCAAATTGACCTTGGCGTGCTTGGGGTTATGCTTGACCACAGCTGTACTTGCCGATCTGACAGGAGGAGGAGGAGGAGGAAGACGCCTCTGGTTGAAATACTTGTTGGCATAGTGACCCTTCTGTTGGCACTTGTTGCACGTGACCTCTGAAAGCGGACGGTGATACGGAGCACTCGATCTTGGAGCTTGAGACGAAGTCTTGTTCTGAAAGCCAGAGTTGGGTGGGTGGGAAGAACCACTGCCACCTTTGCTCTTCTGCTGATACGGCTGACGGAACGGAGGAGGAGGAAGCCAAAACTTCTGCTGCTTGGCCACTTGAGTAGAGGAAGAAGGAGTAACATCTCTAGCTCGCTTCTTGGAAGCATCACACCTCAATTGAGCAACCTCTTGCTTCAGTGCCATGTTGTAGAACTCATCGTATCTCAAGGGCTCAAAGAGAACAAGAGCTAGCTGAATATCTTCTCTGAGACCACCCCTAAACTGGTATATCATGCTCTTCTCATCAGGGACGTCCTGCTTGGCAAAGCGGGCGAGCTTCTGAAACAACTTTTTGTAGTCATAGACAGACAAAGAGCCTTGCTTCAGATTGCGGAATTCCTCACGCTTGCTTTCACCCACGCTCTAGGGAATATGATGAGCTCGGAAATCTCGAGGAAGTCATCCCAAGTGATAACACGTCCACCTCGGGAATCCTTGTACTGCTGGAACCATTTTGCAGCTTGATCTTTGAGTTGGAAGGAAGCGAACTTAACGAAGTCCTCAGGCCTGACGTTACTGCACTCGAAATGCTTGCACAGATCCACAAGCCAATCGTCAGCATCGGTTGCCTCAACACAATTGCTAAAAATCTTTGGCCCGTTAGCAAGGAACTGGTTGAGTGAAGCAAAGTGATTCTGATTGCTGCCTTGATTCCCTTGGTTGCCTTGATTGCGCTCTTGGAGAATTTGCATGATCAACTGTGTGTTTGCATTGGTTGCGGCCATCACAGCTTGTCATGCCTCCGGAGGAGGTGGAGGTGGTGGCGGATCAGGATTCGGAGTCGTGCGCATTGGAGGAGCCATCCTGAAGAGGTTGACCACCATTAGCACATTGACAGACAAATATTGAAGCTGAATCCAACGGAATGAAAATTGCAACATATAGTCTTCACATCCGAACAAAATGAACGAATGCATTCCTCTTGAAATGGTCACATATCCATAAATTGAGAAGCCACGTAGAATTAAGGTAGAGAAATAAATCAACAAGGTACGGATCAGGAACGAATACTCGGTAAGAAATCCCAATCTCAAACCAATATCCGTGGAAGAAGAACTAGAGCTACTAGAATTCCCACCTATGAAACTCCCGAACCTTTCCGGTTATGCAATCAGGTGTTGGGGATACAGGGGAAGCATAATATCTCACCCAAACTAGCAAATCCTACATCCAGTTGTATCCATCCTTCAACACATAACCAAGAAACCTTTAGAAACCATCTACCTCAACCTTCAAAAAGCATCCGTTATACAAGTTATGGCGATACTCCCGAACTCCCGCCCCAATACTGGGTGGCGTCGAGGTTATCTCACCTACGAACTGCATAAAAGAGATTTTCGATGTCGGCGTACTAACTCAGGTATTCCAGAACTGCAACGATAAAATTATGATGACAACACATCAGAGCTCAACTCCCCGGGACACTTCCACTAAACCCCTGACAGGAGGCACCAAGACAATGTTCTCATCATAAAACCATCGGAACGATTCCAAGATACCCGCGTGATCCTAAATTTTTTTTAGTGAAATTTGAGAAGAGAAGAGTTAAAACTCTACGTCAGGATGCCTTACCAGAGCGATGAGGAGACTGGGGAGTAAAAAGAATTCCTAAACTCTCCGATATATAATTCCTAAATGACTCAAAACATTTTTTTTCTAGACACAACTTGGCTGCTAAAAACGATCAAGCAATGGGGCTCCTAAGGTCGGGGAAGGCTCCGATACCAACTTGTAACACCCTCGATGCGACTATATCTCCCACGTGTCGGGGCACGACTTAGAGGCATAATCGCATTGAAGGCATATGTCGCAAGTTAGGCAATCTTCACAACATCCCATGTAATATGCATAATAATGGGGAGATAGCATAGTTGGCTTACACTCGCCACGTCAATCAAGTACATAAATAACATTACATCATCCAAACACTCATGGCCCGACTACGACGCCAAAAGAAAAGAGAACCCAACATGCGACAACGGTCCCAATCACCCCCAACTGGGCACCACTACTGATCGTCGAGAAAGGAAACATAGTAACATTGAGAGTCTTCGTCGAACTCCCACTTGAGCTCATACGCGTCTCCTGGAGCGGAATCATCAGGCCCTGCATCTGGTGTAATAGTAATCTATGAGCCACAGGGACTCAGCAATCTCGCACCCTCGCGATCAAGACTATTTAAGCTTAAAGGTATGGCAAGGCAAATATATGTGGAGCTGCAGCAAGCGACTAGCATATATGGTGGCTAACTTATTCGCAAAAGAGAGCAAGAAGAGGAGGCAAAGCACGAGTGAGAAACTAGAGAGCAACCTGCGCAAACATTACTCCAACACCGTGTCCACTTTTCGGACTCCGCCGAGAAGAGGCCATCACGGTAACACACTCAGTTGATTCATTTTAATTAAGTTAAGGTTCAAGTTAACTACAACCAGACATTAACAAATTCCCATCTGCCCATAACCACGGGCACGGCTTTCAAAAGTTCAATCCCTGCAGGGGAGTCCCAACTTAGCCCATGACAAGCTCTCACGGTCAATGAAGGAATAGACCTCCTCCCAAGATATTCCGATCAGACTCGGTATCTCAGTAATTCAAGACACTTCGACAGGTTAAAACAAGACCAGCAACACCGCCCGAATGTGCCGACAAATCCCGATAGGAGCTGCACACATCTCTTTCTCAGGGCACACTCAGATAAGCAATCTGTACAACTAAAACCATCCCTCGAGTTTCCCCGAGGTGGCGCTGCAAGGGGCTCTAGTTTGGACCAACACTCAGA
>NC_041382.1:158026142-158082296 GCF_002162155.2 Triticum dicoccoides | reverse complement strand
AAAATAAGATGACCCTTGAGTCTGCAGAACCCAAGGGAAAGAAAAGGCTAGGTGGCAAATGGTAAAACCAAGGTTGGGCATTGCTGAAAAAGCTTTAATCAAGACGAACTATCAAGGGGTTCCCATTATAACCCAACCGCGTAAGGAATGCAAAATCCGGGAACATAATACCGCTATGACGGAAACTAGGGCGGCAAGAGTGGAACAAAACACTAGGCGAGAGGTCGAGCCTTCCACCCTTTACCAAGTATATAGATGCATTAAGATAACATAGCAATATAATGATATCCCAACAAGTAAATAAAAGATGTTCCAACAAGGAACAGCCTCCAATCTTCACCTGCAACTAGCAACGCTATAAGAGGGGCTGAGCAAAGCGGTAACATAGCCAATCAACGGTTTGCTAGGACAAGGTGGGTTAGAGGTTTGACATGGCAATATGGGAGGCTTGCAAGCAAGTGGTAGGCATCATAGCAATGGCATAGCAAAAGAGCGAGCAAACTAGCATAGCAAAGATAGTAGTGATTTCGAGGGTATGATCATCTTGCCTGCACAGTTGTCAGAGTTGACTGGATCCTCGAAAGCAAACTCAACGGGCTCCTCGTTAGCGAACTCGTCTCCCAGCTCTACCCAAACAAGACAAACAAGCAACAAGGACACAATCAACCACGTGCAAACTCAAACAACACAATGCAAAGATGATATGCTATGCGGGATGCGATGCGGGATGCAAAATGCAAGATATGACAGGAAATGCAAGAACCTGGCCTCAACTTGGAAATCCAAGTGTGCCCCTGGAAAGATGAGATGAAATCGCTTGAAAACGATATAAAGAACGCCGGAATCGGAGTTATGGTTTGGAAATGGCAAGCGATTCAAAAATGACACCGGTCTGCGATTTACAGCAAGTAGCCAACTAAATGCAATGAGATGAACATGCTACAGCAACCAAACATGACAAAAAAATACATGGCAGGTATGCATACAAGATGCTTAACAAAAGTCTAGCACTGAGCTACGGCCAATTCATCCATTAACAGGTTCAAACAAACATGGCAAAATGCATATGGCAAACAGATTTCAAACTTGGTGAAATTAACACTTGTCTGGAATTTCAGATCAGGTAGCACTCTTCGGAGCAACAAAACTACATGCTACAGGACCTGAACATGGCAAAGTAAAGCATGGCATGGAGCTACTCAAAGAGCTTAACAAAAGTCCCTTAGTGACCTTGAGCCAAAAGGGATCAGAAAATACAATTGCAAGCATGAGAACATAGCAAAAACATAATCAGTTTTCATACTTAGTGAAAACTGACACATGCTGAAATATAACTCAAGTAGGCATGTTTACGAGCTCGATGCACTCACTACGGTGCAAGTAATGGCAAGACAAGCATACACCCATCAAGAAGGCACAAAATGCAAGCTAGACATGGCAAGAACAATAGCATAGCATGCACGGATCAACTACAACATCATCGGCAAAATTGCAAACAAGTTGACAATCTGCCCAGATTCACAAAGTAGCAAAAGTAGAGCTCGATTGACTCAAGCTAGGGTGCTCCATAATTGCAAACAAATACATGGATGGATAAAGCACTACAATATTAACAAAACATCCATACTGATCATCCTCAAAAGAGGCACGGATCACTAGGAAACAACATGAACATATGGCATCATGAGATGAACAGCTCCAGGACTTAGTGAAATTACTAAGTCCCTGAAAACAGAATTACCGAGTGCACTACTTTGCAAGCTTGCACAAGTAACCACACACATCCTAAAAATTCATGGGTTGCACCTATGGAAAGATGACAAAACCCTTAACAAAACACATGTAGAGCATCATGGCATATCATGCACACATTAATCATGGAAAAAATGACAAAGACCTAAAACGGATTAGCAGATCTGACAATTAACTCAAGTAGCCCTCTTCTAACAGCATTTCGGGTATCAAGATGAACTCAAATGAAAATGATGCAATGGAATGAAATGATGTACTCTCTGAGATGAATATTTTGATATGCTATATGCATGAATCGGAGCTATGGATACAAAGTTACGGGGCCGCGGACATGAGCACTTGAACTGAAAATAACAGGGACTTAGAAAAAAACCCCTCGGATCTAGGGTTTGCACGGAATATGAGGACGGCGGCGCGCGCACTGTTCACGACGGAGTCGAGGTCGGTGGGGACGAGGACGGCGGCCGACGGGGGCGACGTCGTCGGTGGCCGGGGGCGGCGACGCAGGGGCCCGCGTTGGCCGGAGCTAGGGGCGACGCCGGCGCTAGGGGCGACGCCGGCGAGCTCCTACGGCGGGTCGGGGCGGCGACGGCGGCTGCGGCGGCCCGGGCGACGAGGTGGCGACGGCGGTGGCAGGGCGGACCGCGGCGGTGCGGCGCCGGAGTGGAGGGCGACGGCGGCGGGCGGCGGCGGCCTCGGGCTGGCGGGGGCCGGTTGCGGGCCGGCCGGGCCGCGGGCGGAGACGGCGGCGGCTTGCCACGTGGCGAGCGCGGGGTGGCTAGCGGCGGCGGAGCGGACGCGTCCGGCCGGGGCGGACGTGTCCGGCCGGCGCGGATCTGGGATTTAGGGTTTCGGGGAGAGGGGGATCCGGAATTTTCGAGGAGGACCTATTTATAGGCATAGAGGGAGTTAGGAGAGTCCAAATGAGGTGCAGTTTTCGGCCACGCGATCGTGATCGAATGCTCTAGATGATGGAGCAGTGTTAAGTGGGTTTTGGGCCAAATTGGAGGGGTGTTGGGCTGCAACACACATGAGGCCTTTTCGGTCCCTCGGTTAACCGTTGGAGTATCAAACGAAGTCCAAATGATACGAAACTTGACAGGCGGTCTACCGGTAGTAAACCAAGGCCGCTTGGCAAGTCTCGGTCCAATCCAGAAATGTTTAATCCCCACACACGAAAGAAAGCTAGAAATGACCACCGGAGGGGAACGAAGCGCCGGAATGCAAAACTGATAACGGGGAAAAAGCTCGAATGCCTTAGACGAACACGTATGCAAATGCAATGCACATGATGACATGATATGAGATGCATGACAACGACAACAACGCATGGAGACAAAACCCGAACCCGAGGAAATAAATATAACTTAACGCCGGAAACGACAAGAGTTGGAGTACAAATTGGGAAAGTTACATCCGGGGTGTTACACCACCCCTTCTCCGATCTTTGGTAGAGGTGGTAGCCATGGGATCCAAGGCGGAGCGGCGTGCTGACAAGAGGGCGGAGCCGGATCTGGAGGCGGAGAGGCGTCGCGAGCGGGATCTGCGCGCCCAAGCGAATTCGCGTGCGGCGGAGCGTGCCGGCGAGGAGGGTGGCTGGGGGCCTCCCCCAGCTTGGTGGCTCAAGGAGAAAGAGAGAAAGCAGAAGAAGAAGGAGGCTTACAAGAAGAAGGGGCTGGAACTCAACCATAAGGAATCGTTCCCCCCCCTACGATGGTGACCGCGCCGGTGACCCCTACTCCAAGCAGAAGCTGAAGAAGCATAAGCCGGCAATGTTGGCTCCCTCCAAGGCCCCCAAGCCCTCTGCCTCCAAGGGCACGGCGGCGGAGCCCATTCCCGTCGAGGATGCAGGAGGGCCGGAGTGCTTCCGCTGCGGGCGCACAGGCCACTACCAGAGCGAGTGCGGCTTCAAGCAACTGTGCGTGCTCTGCAGCAACGAGGGGCATGCCTCGGCCTACTGCCCCACGCGCAGCAAGCAGCTCGTGCTCCAGACCATGGGCCACGCCTTTGCGAGTGGCGGTTTCTTCTGCCTAAAATACCCGGAGGAGGCAGATGTGGCGGCGGAAGGAATGCTAGGGGCCAACGCGGCCCTGGTGTCGGCGGCGCCCAGCATCCTGTCCAAGGAGATCCTCGAGGCCGAGCTCCCCCATCTTTTTGAGGGCGAGTGGGACTGGCAGGTGGCGCCGTTCGACACGGACTGCTTCTCTGTGGCATTCCCGGACCCTGTCTTGCTACGGATGGTGACGCGCAGCGGGAAGCTCTTCCTCTCCATCAACAACATCACCGCCGACATCCGTGACACGGTCCTCGCCGAGCCCAAGGCGCTGTCAATGTCGGAGGTTTGGGTGAAGCTATGGGGTGTGCCTCCGAAGCAGCGGCGTGTGGAGCGGTTGATGGCGGCCACGACTATGATCGGCCGGCCGTTGGTGGTGGATGAATTGTCCCTTATCTGTTCGGGCCCGGTGCGTATGAAGTTTGCGTGTCGTGCGCCGGCCAAGCTGTGCGGATCTGTGCAAATCTGGTTCAATGGCGAGGGCTACTCCATCAAGCTCGAGCCTGAGGTGGACCAACCGCGCCCGGCGGCCCCTACTCTCCCGCCCCCGCCGCCGCCCCCTGCGGGACGGGGACCGGGGGATCACGACAAGGACAAGCGCAAGGACAAGGAGCCGGAGCAAGATGCCAGCATGGAGGAGGACAACTCCATCGATACTGCGTCCTGGGACAAGCTCGGGATCTCTGCGTCGGGCCCTGCCGCGCCGGTGGAGGGGGTGGCGGGGCTGTGGGCTGTGCTGGGGTCGGGCCACGAGGGGATGCTCATCTCAATCCCCAACCGATATGGCTCAAACATGGGGTCGGTTTCTTCCCCCCCCCTTGGGCGCGGCCCCGGCTACGGTGGTGGGATTGGGCGGCGGCGGCTCCCCGATCGCTCTCTCCCCCAACCCCTCGCGGCTCTGTTCGGTGGGATCTCCGGCGTTCGGTGGGCGTGGCTCCACCCTGAGCGGCTCGGTCAAGCCAATGAAGAAGACGGCGATGTGCAAGGTCAGGGCAGAGGTTGTTCGCGCGATGGAACCACTGGGGGCGCCTCCCACGCCTCGGCAGTCGGTCATGGCTCTGGCGGCCCCAACCTTGCCACCCGTCGCTGACCCGCTGCTGCAAGAGGCGGCCAAGGCGGCGATGATCTCCAAGGCCAAGCATACAAAGACGGTGCCGGCGGCTCCGGTCCGCACAAGCTCGCGCTCCAAGGGGGCCAAGGGCAACATGCCGTCGCTGCAGCGGGCGCAACTCCTTCAGGCGCAGAAGAACATGGAGATCTCAGGTAATCCTCCGCCTCGCTTCACGGTTCTAGATTCCTTTTCGGACGATCACTTGCATGAGGTGTTGGAAGCGAGCGGCGTGGTTTCTTCTTGTGAGTGGGGTGTCAGGGAGCTGATTTCGCTCGTTCGCGCCAAGGAGACGGCGCAGGCAGCGCTCGCAGCTGCTGCAGCAGCGCGTGCTGACCAGAGGCCCGGTGAGCCCGGGGGAGGGGCCACCGCGGCACTTTCTGTGCCCGAAGAGGGGGGTTAGGCAACAGGGGTTGCCCCCCTCCCTCACCTTGCCGTGGCAGGGTGAGGCGCGTGGCTAAGGCGGTCATCTCGCGAGGTGTCCGGCTCCGTAATCGCGTCATCTAGATGCGGGCCATCTTTTGGAACATTCGTGGCTTTGGCCACGCGGGGCGTCGGACGCAACTTAAGGAGTACATGCGTAGAGAGGACGTCGACATCGTTGGTTTGCAGGAGACAATCAAGGGGGATTTTCGTTTCCATGAGTTGCTCGCGATTGATCCTTTGGAGCGCTTTGAGTGGCAACATGTTCCGGCTGTTGGTCACTCCGGTGGTTTGTTGCTAGGTTTAAATCGCGCTCTGTATGAGATTATCAACTGGGACGTTGGTTCGTTTTTTATCTTAGCTCATTTTAGAGTTAGGGCCTCGCGCCGCGAATTGGTTGTCATTCAGGTCTACGGGCCGGCCGATCACTCGAGATCGGTGGAGTTCTTGGGAGAACTCCAAGCCAAAGTTAACTTCGTGACTGAGGCGGCGCTTCCTGTCCTGGTGGGAGGAGATTTCAACCTAATTAGGTCGGGTGCGGATAAGAGTAACAGTAACATAAACTGGCCTCGGGTGGCTATGTTTAATGCTGCGACCGCCTCGATGGCCCTCGGGGAGGTGGCTAGAACGGGCGCTCGATTCACATGGACAAACAAGCAATTAGACCCAGTACGCTCGATGTTGGATCGTGTGTTCATGTCTCCGGATTGGGAAATGGGTTTTCCCCTCTGTACTCTGGTCGTGGAGACTCGTATTGGGTCGGACCATGTACCACTTGTGTACTCCTCGGGGGAGGATAGAGTGCGACGTAGCCCTCATTTTTTCTTCGAAACAGCCTGGTTTGAGGTGCCAGGCTTCGAGGAGCTCTTTAGGGAGAAGTGGAGGGCGTGCGTGAGCCAAGTGGGGCCCCAACGTGGCCCGATGGAGTTCTGGAACGCTGTCGGCGGATGACTCAGGGCAAGTCTCAAGGGATGGGGCGCTAACCTAGGGAGGTCTGACAAAGCACACAGAGCCGCGATCCTAGCGGAGATCGCAACGATTGATTCCCAGGCTGATATACGGGATCTTTCTGAGACGGAATGGGCCCACCGATACGACCTGGAAAGTCAGGTCGAAGCGTCGTTGCGTGCGGAGGAAGAATATTGGCGTCGCTGTAGTGGTTTGAAATGGATCCTCAAAGGGGATGCCAATACCAAATTATTTCAAGCCTACGCTAATGGCCGCCGTCGGAAATGCTTGATCCCGAGGTTGCAATCAGACCAGGGGCTTCTGTTGCGACAAGAGGACATCTCTCGTCATATTTATGAGTTCTACATTAAGTTAATGGGGACATGTGAGGACCAAAGGACTGAGCTGAGCGCGGATATGTGGGAAGCCGGACAACGGGTGCTGGACGGCGAGAATGAGGGGCTGGGGCTAGCGTTCCTTCCCGAAGAAATCGACGCCGCACTGATGGGTATGAAGGCGGACACGGCCCCTGGCCCGGACGGGTGGCCGGTGGCAATGTTTAAACGTTTCTGGCCCTTGCTTAGAGGCCCGATTTTCGAGATCTGCAACGGGTTTATGCGCGGTTCGATAGATATATCGCGCCTTAACTTTGGCGTGTTATCGCTCATTCCAAAGGTTCAAGGGGCCGATGACATTAGGCAGTTCCGTCCCATTGCGCTCATCAATGTTCCATTTAAAATTTGTGCCAAAACGTGTGCGACTAGGTTAGTTCCGATTCCCCATCGTGTGATCCATTGCAACCAATCCGCGTTCATCTGTGGTCGCAATATCCTTGAGGGCCCCCTGGCCCTTCAGGAGATGATACACGAACTCAAACGCACCAAGGAACCGGCGGTGCTGTTTAAGCTAGACTTCGAAAAGGCATACGATCGGGTTAATTGGAATTTTCTCCATCAGGTGCTACTCAGCCGGGGTTTCTCCGCTGTTTGGGTGCACCGCGTCATGCAGTTGGTCTCGGGAGGACAAACTGCTATTTCAGTGAACGGAGAAGTAGGGCACTTCTTCCGGAATAAACGGGGCCTCAGACAAGGGGATCCGTTTTCCCCCCTCCTGTTCAACTTTGTTGTTGACGCGATATCCTCTATGCTGAGGAAAGCAGCGGAGGCTGGCCATATCAAAGGGTTGGTAGGACATCTCATTCCAGGGGAAGTGACCCACTTGCAGTATGCGGATGACACGCTACTGCTGTTTCGTCCGGACCTTCATAGCATTGCTGCGGTCAAGGCGATTCTTCTCAGTTTTGAGCTCATGTCGGGCCTCAAAATTAACTTCCACAAATGCGAGGTGCTCTCGATGGGGATTGAGGCTGAGGAGGGAAGGCGCATTGCGGATCTGCTCAACTGCAAAGTGGGTAAATTTCCGTTCATTTATCTGGGCCTCCCGGTAGACACCAAACGACCCACGATAGAGGATTGGGAGCCTCTGTGTGCCAAAGTGAGGAATCGGGTCTGTCCTTGGCGAGGCAAATTTTTGTCGAAAGCGGCGAGGCTAGTGCTCACAAATTCCAGCCTGTCTTCCTTGCCAATGTTCGCCATGGGACTGTTTCTGCTTGCAGAAGGGGTCCATGCCAAGTTTGACACGCCTCGTGCCAAGTTCTTTTGGGAAGGAACTAACCCGAGCCGTAAATACCACATGGTTAAGTGGGCCTGGGTGTGTCGGCCCAAGGATTTGGGGGGTCTTGGGATCACCAATTCTAGATGGCTTAACGTCGCGTTGATGTGCAAATGGATTTGGAAAATCACCCAGGGGGCCTCCGGGCTGTGGGTTGATCTCCTAAGGGCCAAATATTTTCCTAACGGGAACTTCTTTGAAGGGAGGGCAAGGGGCTCACCCTTTTGGAATGATCTGCAGTTGATCAAACCAGCTTTTGCCATGGGGGCAAAATTTTCGATCGGGAACGGCAGATCCGTGCGATTCTGGACTGATCTTTGGATAGGTACCCAACCCCTTTGGGTCGAATTCCGGGATTTGTACGATATTGCTGTTGACACCACGTTGTCGGTGGCGGATACGCTTGCCGCGACGCCACCTGAGATTCAGTTTAAGCGGGAACTCATCGGGCCCGAGCAGGCAAGCCTCGCGGCCTTGCTGCAACTAATCGAACCAGTGGGTCTTTCGGACCAGCCTGATTCGGTAAGTTGGGCGCTCACTAACTCGGGGAAGTTCTTGGTGAACTCCTTATACCGCAAGTTGTGTCGAGGGCCGACACAGCCATTGATTGCTGGTTTGTGGAAAGCGCGGATGCCTTTGAAGATCAAAGTTTTCATTTGGCAACTGTTTCGCGATAGGCTCCCCACTTCCTTGAACGTAGCCAAACGTAATGGACCGGCCACGGGTCCGTGTGCATTGTGCGGGGAACCGGAGGATGCCAATCATGTCTTTTTCCGTTGCCCTCTAGCGAGGTTCGCGTGGAGTGCAGTCCAGACCGCGGCGGGTGTCCTTTGGGACCCGCGCTCGGCTACCGAGCTTTTCAACCTCCTAGATGCGATTAAGGGCCCTGAATATAGGGTTATGTGGAGTTGTGTTGGGGCACTTTTCTGGGCCTTATGGCTAACTAGGAACAAGTTTACTATAGAAGGGTGTTTTTCAAATCATCCGGCTAATATCATCTTCAAATGCAACCTCCTATTGCAGCAGTGGAGTCCGTTGGGGAGGCGCAAGGATGCTGAGCTGATCAAGATCGCCCAACAACGACTGGTGCAAGTGTATGGGATGGCTAGAGAGTCATGACTTCGGTCCCTTTTGGTTGCTTGACGAGCCTGCGTGCTCTGTACAGGCCCTGCCCTGTAACCTTGATTTGTGGCTTGTTTAGTTTCGTTTCTACTTTCGTGGTCTAGCCGACATGGCTGTTGGTGATGTATTAAGACTTGGTATGTGGTACGCTGCTGTTGAGGCTTTATTAATCTAAAGCCGGACGCATCTGGCGTCTTCGTTAAAAAAAAAAGATGGACAGTGTCGCCAATGGCCGGACAGGTCAGCCTTTGTCTTCGCGCATTTTTTTACGCAGTACGAGATCGGCGACGCGCAACGAGGTTCAGGCGACCGGCGGCACGGCCATGATCCAGGAGGGCGAGGGCGAGCAGCATACCAGCAAGAGAACAAGCAGCTCGGATCCTTGCAACCCCCAAGCGGAACAACAGCTTTCGGGCAAGGTCATCGCAGGACCACGTGCTGTTTCACTGGATGGTGGGCCGCTGCAGGAGGACACGAGAGTTTAGAGGAGGCCGAACTGCCTAGGGCAGAGAAAAAGCGGAAGAGAGAGGAGGCCCGCCCGGAGATGGACAAAAGGGATGATAAAGAAGCGCCGCATGATCAAGAAGCAGCAGGAGTCCGCAGCGACGGCAACGTCAAGCATCCCTCCGCTTGCTCACCCGCCATCAGGGCCGACGAATGCTCAGGATCCCTCTGCCCCGCAGGATTCCCTGCGCGCGGCCCTTGCTCTGGCTCGCCAAGCCCAAGCTAAGCGGGGGCAGAACCAGAAGCAGAGGGAGGAGGCTCGCCGAGAGAGGGCCAAGGTGGCGCAGACCGTCTTCTTCAACGACCCATCCATATCTCCGTCGGACTTCGAGAGCTGATGAATAGACTGCTTGGTGGAGAAAAAGAGATCGGTGGAGCAGAGGTGTCTTGACATCGTGGAAATTCGTTAGTTGGACTCCTACTACGAAATATGAATGGCCAAATCATTGGCCTTACTTTCTGAAGTTTTTGTCTACTGTTGAGCTGTGTAATTTGTCTCAAACTCTCTGGACTAGTTTGCAGCACAATAATTTATAATCTATCTTGGGAGACAGTAATTTAAAAGACTTTCCGTCTGTCAACTCTTGGTGAAGTCTAAATTTAGTGCCTCAACTTCGAAACCGGTCAATTTGCATCACCAACAACCCAAACCGGAAAGGTTATCCCTGGTCCCGGTTTTTGCCGGTTTTGGTGCTAGCTCACCCGGGTTTTGACCGGTGCTGACTCAAATCCACGTAATTTTTTCATATCCGTGAACTTTTTGAAATTCACATATTCTTTTCAAATCCATGTAGTTATTTCAAGGTCGCGTAATCTTTTTAAAAGTAAACATACTTTCTTCAAATATGAGAACTATTTTAATATTTCCGTACTTTTTTCAAATCAGTGCTTTTTTTAATTTGCATATTTTTTTTAAATCCGCGTATTTTTTTCATTTTTGTGTAATTTTATCAAATCTGAGTATTTTTTTTCAAATCCATTAAGAAATAGCCGTTTCTAACTAATCCCTAATACTTAGTGCGGTAAAAAAATTGGGTGGTATATAAGTACAAATTTGGTTTAAACCACTACATAAAACTTACTAAACCGAAATTGGGTGTGGATTCCAAATATTTTACATAAATATTTTAGATAACTTAATCGAAATTTAGACTAGAATTAACTAAAATTACTCGCTATCCGACTTGTGTCGAGACTCTTCCTATCTGCTCTGCTCAACCCTCCGATCATAGGGTCGGGGCCAAAGACGTCGTCGCCATTGTTGTCGCTGGAGAGGTCGATGACCTCGGTACTGGTGGGATCTATAGTAGGGTGCGTCGACTTCAAATTAAATTTTTTCTATGCGCAGAACAACCAAGAACATGCTACAGGAGATGGATCACATATCGTTACCACTAGACGCGCAGTGCCGTGTAGCGGAATAAAGAGTTCGGACAGTGCGTCCGCGTGGATTGTCTCCTCCTTGCCCGATCTCCCTTGAACCACCGGTCGTTGGATCCCACGTACAGGTTTGCCAGAGGGGCGCAAGTACACCGCATGCAGAAGGAACACCGTGCGGCAGACTGCTAGGTCGATCACATAGTCAGCGGCGAGTGGAGGTGGCTAGTTGTAACACATGCAAAGCCCTAGTGACGGCGCCGAAGCGATTAACCAAATGAGTGTGCCGCACCTCCACTATATATAGGCATCCATCGCGGGCAAATCCCATCTTATTCGACCATGTCTCGCAGCACGGGTCTGGACATGCCCAAAAACCCACCTTTGTAACCACCTAGTTACGGAGTAGCGCTTAGTTGGCCTAGAGCAAGTCTGTCACCATACCGAGTACATGCACCAGCTCAGGTCTTAGGACATAGAACACATTTATACTAGTGACTCACATATGACATATCGTTGCGTCTCATAGTTGGGTCTGTCCGACTCGGACCTTATCTCGACTCGAATCTGACTATGTCGAATCCGAGCAGATCCTTCCGAGTCCATATTATCCGGTTAGCATCCAATGCTCCATGGCTAGTGATACGTCTCCAACATATCTATAATTTTTGATTGCTCCATGCTATATTATCTACTGTTTTGGACATTATTGGGCTTTATTATCCACTTTTATATTATTTTTGCGACTAACCTATTAACCGGAGGCCCAGCCCAGAATTGTTTTTTTTGCCTGTTTTAGGGTTTCAAAGAAAAGGAATATCAAACAGAGTCCAAACGGAATGAAACCTTCGGTAACGTGATTTTCTCAACGAATAAGACCCAGGAGACTTGGACCCTACGTCTAGACACAAAAGAGGAGGCCACAAGGTAGGGGGCGCCCCTAGCCCCCACCCCAGGCGTGCCCTCCACCCTCGTCGGCCCCCTGTTGCTCCACCGATGTACTCCTTCCTCCTATATATACCTACATACCCCCAAACGATCAGATACGGAGCCAAAACCCTAATTCCACTGCCGCAACTTTCTGTATCCATGAGATCCCATCTTGGGGCCTGTTCCGGAGCTCCGCCGGAGGGGGCATCGATCACGGAGGGCTTCTACATCATCACCATAGCCCCTTCGATGAAGTGTGAGTAGTTTACCTCAGACCTATGGGTCCATAGTTATTAGCTAGATGGCTTCTTCTCTCATTTTGGATCTCAATACAATGTTCTCCCCCTCTTTTGTGGAGAACTATTCGATGTAATCTTCTTTTTACGGTGTGTTTGTTGAGACCGATGAATTGTGGGTTTATGATCAAGTCTATCTATGAATAATATTTGAATCTTCTCTGAATTCTTTTATTTATGATTGGTTATCTTTGCAAGTCTCTTCGAATTATCAGTTTGGTTTGGCCTACTAGATTGATCTTTCTTGCAACGGGAGAAGTGCTTAGCTTTGGGTTCAATCTTGCGGTGTCCTTTCCCAGTGACAGTAGGGGCATCAAGGCACATATTGTATTGTTGCCATGGAGGATAACAAGATGGGGTTTTCATCATATTGCATGAGTTTATCCCTCTACGTCATGTCATCTTGCTTAAGGCGTTACTCTGTTTTCATTAACTTAATACTCTAGATGCATGTTGGATAGCGGTCGATGAGTGGAGTAATAGTAGTAGATGCAGGCAGGAGTCGGTCTACTTGTCTCGGACGTGATGCCTATATACATGATCATACCTAGATATTCACATAACTATGCTCAATTCTGTCAATTGCTCAACAGTAATTCGTTCACCCACCGTAGAATACCTATGCTCTTGAGAGAAGCCACTAGTGAAACCTATGGCCCCCGGGTCTATCTTCATCATATTAATCTTCGAATACTTAGTTATTTCATTTGCTTTTATTTTACCTTGCATCTTTATCATAAAAATACCAAAAATATTATCTTATCATATCTATCAGATCTCACTCTCGTAAGTGGCCGTGTACGGATTGACAACCCCTTATCGCGTTGGTTGCGAGGATTTATTTGTTTTGTGCAGGTACGAGGGACTCGCGCGTAGCCTCCTGCTGGATTGATACCTTGGTTCTCAAAAACCGAGGGAAATACTTACCCTACTTTGCTGCATCATCCCTTCCTCTTTGGGGAAAACCAATGCAATGCTCAAGAGGTAGCAAGAAGGATTTCTGAAGCCGTTGCCGGGGAGTCTAAGCAAAAGTCAACATACCAAGTACCCATCACAATCCATATCTCCCGCATTATATTATTTGCCATTTGCCTCTCGTTTTCCTCTCCCCCACTTCACCCTTGCCGTTTTATTTGCCTTTTCTCTCTCTATCCTCCCTCTCTTTCTCTATTTGCCTCTTTTTGCCCACTTGCTTTTTGTTTGCTTGTGTGTTAGTTTGCTTGCTTGTCACGATGGCTCAAGATAATACTAAATTGTGTGACTTTACCAATACCAATAACAATGATTTTATTAGCACTCTGATTGCTCCTCTTACCGATGCTGAATCTTGTGAAATTAATACTACTTTGCTAAATCTTGTCATGAAAGATCCGTTTTCTGGCCTTCCTAGCGAAGATGCCACTACCCATCTGAATAGTTTCGTTGATTTGTGTGATATGCAAAAGAAGAAACATGTGGATAATGATATTGTTAAATTGAAGATATTTCCTTTTTCGCTTAGAGATCGTGCTAAAGCTTGGTTTTCGTCTTTGCCTAAAAATAGTGTTGATTCATGGAATAAGTGCAAAGATGCTTTTATCTCTAAGTATTTTCCTCCCGCTAAGATCATCTCCCTTAGAGACGATATTATGAATTTTAAGAAACTTGATCATGAACATGTTGCACAAGCTTGGGAGAGGATGAAATTAATGATACGTAATTGCCCTACTCATGGTTTGAATTTGTGGATGATTATACAAATTTTTTATGCCGGATTGAATTTTGCTTCTAGAAATCTTTTAGATTCGGCTGCGGGAGGCACTTTTATGGAAATCACTTTAGCAGAAGCTACTAAACTCCTAGATAATATTATGGTCAATTATTCTCAATGGCATACTAAAAGATCTACTAATAAAAAGGTGCATGCGATAGAAGAAATTAATGTTTTGAGTGGAAAGATGGATGAACTTATGAAATTATTTGCTAGTAAGAGTGTTTCTTCCGATCCTAATGATATGCCCTTGTCTACTTTGATTGAGAATAATAATGAATCTATGGATGTGAATTTTGTCCCTAGGAACAATTTTGGTAACAACGCGTATAGAGGAAATTTCAATCCTAGGCCTTATCCTAGTAATCCCTCTAATAATTATGGTAATTCCTACAACAATTCTTATGAAAATTATAATAAGATGCCCTCTGATTTTGAATCTAATATTAAAGAATTTATTACCTCGCAAAAGAATTTCAATGCTTTGATTGAAGAAAAATTGCTTAAGATTGATGAGTTGGCTAGGAACGTTGATATAATTTCTCTTGATGTTGATTCTTAGAAACTTAGATCTATTCCACCTAAGCATGATATCACTGAGTCTCTCAAAGCCATGAGAATTTCCATAAATGAGTGCAAAGAAAGAACCGCTAGGATGCATGCTAAGAAAGATGCCTTTATAAGAGCGTGTTCTTCTAGTTCCTATGAAAATAAAGATGAAGATCTAAAAGTTATTGATGTGTCCTTTATTAAATCTTTGTTTTGCAATATGAATCTTAATAATAATTGGACTGAATATGATCCACCTTTACCTAGAAGACGTTCCTAGAATTCAGAGTTTTTAGATCTTGACGCTAAAATTAATGAAAGTGGGATTGAACAAATTAAAACCCTAGATGTTGCTAAACCCACTATTTTGTATTTCAAGGAATTTAATTATGAAACTCTTTGATTGATTGTATTTCCTTGTTGCAATCCGTGCTAAATTCTCCTCATGCTTATAGTCAAAATAAAGCGTTCACTAAACATATCGTTAATGCCTTGATGCAATCTTATGAAGAAAAATTTGAATTAGAAGTTTCTATTCCTAGAAAACTTTATGATGAGTGGGAAACAACTACTAAGATTAAAATTAAAGGTCATGAATGCTATGTTTTATGTGATTTGGGTGCTAGTGTTTCCACGATTCCAAAGACTTTGTGTGATTTGTTAGGTTTTCGTGATTTTGATGATTGCTCTCTAAACTTGCACCTTACGGATTCCACTATTAAGAAACCTATGGGAAGAATTAATGATGTTCTTATTGGTGCAAATAGAAATTATGTGCCCTTAGATTTTATTGTTCTTGACATAGATTGCAATCCTTCATGTCCTATTATTCTTGGTAGACCTTTCCTTAGAACGATTGGTGCAATTATTGATATGAAGGAAGGAAATATTAGATTCCAATTTCCGTTAAGGAAAGCCATGGAACACTTTCCTAGAAAGAAGATTAAATTACCTTATGAATCTATTATGAGAGCCACTTATGGATTTCCTACCAAAGATGGCGATACCTAGATCTATCCTTGCTTTTTATGCCTAGCTAGAGGCGTTAAACGATAGTGCTTGTTGGGAGGCAACCCAATTTTATTTTTATTCCTTGCTTTTTGCTCCTGTTTAGTAATAAATAATTTATCTAGCCTCTGTTTTGGTTGTGTTTTTTGTGTTTAATTAGTGTTTGTGCCAAGTAGAACCGTTGGGAAGACTTGGGGAAAGTCTTGTTAATCTTGCTGTAAAAAACAAAAACTTTAGCGCTCACGAGAACTGCTTCCATTTTTATTTGGAAAGTGCTATTTAGTTAATTATTTTTTCAGATGATTAATAGATAAATTCCTCACGTCCAGAAATTTATTAGAATTTTTGGGGTTCCAGATCTTGCGCTAGCTACAGATTACTACAGACTGTTCTGTTTTTACAGACTCTATTTTTCGTGTGTTGTTTGCTTATTTTGATGAATCTATGGCTAGTAAAATAGTTTATAAACCATAGAGCAGTTGGAATACAGTAGGTTTAACACCAATATAAATAAAGAATGAGTTCATTACTGTACCTTAAAGTGGTCTTTTATTTTCTTTCGCTAACGGAGCTCACGAGATTTTCTACTTTAAGTTTTGTGTTGTGAAGTTTTCAAGTTTTGGGTAAAGATTTGATGGATTATGGAACAAGGAGTGGCAAGAGACTAAGCTTGGGGATGCCCATGGGACCCCCAAGATAATCTAAGGACACCTAAAAGCCAAAGCTTGGGGATGTCCCGGAAGGCATCCCCTCTTTTCGTCTACTTCTATCGGTAACTTTACTTGGAGCTATACTTTTATTCACCACATGATATGTGTTTTGCTTGGAGTGTCTTCTACGATTTGAATCTTTATTTTTTTAGTTTACCACAATCATCCTTGATGTACACACCTTTTGAGAGAGCCATACATGATTTGGAATTTGTTAGAATACTCTATGTGCTTCGTTTACATCATTTGAGTTATATAGTTTTGCTCTAGTACTTCACTTATATCTTTTTAGAGCACGGTGGTGGATTTGTTTTATAGAAACTATTGATCTCTCATTCTTAATTTAAATTTTTTAGAGTCCTAAATAGCATGGTAATTTACTTAAATAATCCCAATATGCTTGGTATTCAAGAATAATAAAAGAACTTCCTTATGAGTGTGTTGAATGCTATGAGAAGTTTGATACTTGATAATTGTTTTGAGATATGAAGATGGTGATATTAAAGTTATGCTAGTTGAGTAGTTGTGAATTTGAGAAATACTTGTGTTAAATTTTGTGATTCCCGTAGCATGCACGTATGGTGAACCGTTATGTGATGAAGTCGGAGTATGATTTATTTTTTGGTTGTCTTCCTTATGAGTGGCAGTCGGGGACGAGCGATGGTCTTTTCCTACCAATCTATCTCTCTAGGAGCATGCACGCAATACTTTGTTTTGATAACTTGTAGATTTTTGCAATAATTATATGAGTTCTTTATGACTAATGTTGAGTCCATGGATTATACGCACTTTTCTCACACTTCCACCTTTGCTAGCCTCTCTAATACTGCGCACCTTTCGCCGGTATCATACACCCACCATGTACCTTCCTCAAAACAGCCACCATACCTATCTATTATGGCATTTCCATAGCCATTCCGAGATATATTGCCATGCAACTTTCCACCGTTCCGTTTATTATGACACACTCCATCATTGTCATATTGCTTAGCATGATCATGTAGTTGACATCGTATTTGTGGCAAAGCCACCATTCATAATTTTTTCATACGTGTCACTCTTGATTCATTGCATATCCCGGTACACCGCCGGAGGCATTCATATAGAGTCATATTTTGTTCTAAGTATCGAGTTGTAATTGTTGAGTTGTAAGAAAAATAAAAGTGTGATGATCATCATTATTAGAGCATTGTCCCAGTGAGGAAAGGATGATGAGACTCCGGACGAAAGAAAAAGAAAAGAGGCCATAAAAAGAGAAAAGGTTCAAATAAAAAATGAGAGAAAAAAGAGAGAAGGGACAATGTTACTACTCTTTTACCACACTTGTGATTCAAAGCAGCACCATGATATTCATGATAGAGAGTCTCCTATGTTATCACTTTCATATACTAGTGGGAATTTTTCATTGTAGAACTTGGCTTGTATATTCCAATGATGGGCTTCCTCAAAATGCCGTAAGTCTTCATGAGCAAGCAAGTTCGATGCACACCCACTTAGTTTCTTTTGTTGAGCTTTCATATACTTATAGCTCTAGTGCATCCGTTGCATGGCAATCCCTACTCACTCACATTGATATCTATTGATGGGCATCTCCATAGCCCATTGATACGTCTAGTTGATGTGAGACTATCTTCTCCCTTTTTGTCTTCCCCACAACCACCATTCTATTCCACTTATAGTGCTATATCCATGACTCACGCTCATGTATTGCGTGAAGATTGAAAAAGTTTGAGAACACCAAAAGTATGAAACAATTGCTTGGCTTGTCATCGGGGTTGTGCATGATTTAAATATTTTGTGTGGTGAAGATAGAGCATAGCCAGACTATATGATTTTGTAGGGATAACTTTCTTTAGCCATGTTATTTTGAGAAGACATGATTGCTTTGTTAGTATGCTTGAAGTATTATTATTTTTATGTCAATATTAAACTTTTATCTTGAATCTTTCGGATCTGAATATTCATACCACAATTAAGAAGAATTACATTAAAATTATGCCAAGTAGCACTCCGCATCAAAAATTCTGTTTTTATCATTTACCTACTCGAGGACGAGCAGGAATTAAGCTTGGGGATGCTTGATACGTCTCCAACGTATCTATAATTTTTGATTGCTCCATGCTATATTATCTACTGTTTTGGGCATTATTGGGCTTTATTATCCACTTTTATATTATTTTTGGTACTAACCTATTAACCGGAGGCCCAGCCCCAAATTGCCGTTTTTTGTCTGTTTTAGGGTTTCGAAGAAAAGGAATATCAAACGGAGTCCAAACTGAATGAAACCTTCGGGAACGTGATTTTCTCAACGAACAAGACCCAAGAGACTTGGACCCTACGTCAAGACATAAAGGAGGAGGCCATGAGGTAGGGGGCGCGCCTATACCCCCCCAGGCGCGCCCTCCACCCTCGTGGGCCCCCTGTTGCTCCACCGACGTACTCTTTCCTCCTATATACACCTACGTACCCCCAAACAATCAGATACGGAGCTAGAACCCTAATTCCACCGCCGCAACTTTCTGTATCCACGAGATCCCATCTTGGGGCCTGTTCCCGAGCTCCGCCGGAGGGGGCATCAATCACGGAGGGCTTCTACATCATCACCATAGCCCCTCCGATGAAGTGTGAGTAGTTTACCTCAGACCTACGGGTCCATAGTTATTAGCTAGATGACTTCTTCTCTCTTTTTGGATCTCAATACAATGTTCTCCCCCTCTCTTGTGGAGAGACTATTTGATGTAATCTTCTTTTTGCGGTGTGTTTGTTGAGACCGATGAATTGTGGGTTTATGATCAAGTCTATCTATGAATAATATTTGAATCTTCTCTAAATTATTTTATGTATTATTGGTTATCTTTGCAAGTCTCTTCGAATTATCATTTTGGTTTGGCCTACTAGATTGATCTTTCTTGCAATGGGAGAAGTGCTTAGCTTTGGGTTCAATCTTGCGGTGTCCTTTCCCAGTGACAGTAGGGGCAGCAATGCACGTATTGTATTGTTGCCATCGAGGATAATAAGATGGGGTTTTCATCATATTGCATGATTTTATCCCTCTACATCATGTCATCTTGCTTAAGGCGTTACTCTGTTTTCATTAACTTAATACTCTAGATGCATGCTGGATAGCAGTCGATGAGTGGAATAATAGTAGTAGATGCAGGCAGGAGTCGGTCTACTTGTCTCGGACGTGATGCCTATATACATGATCATACCTAGATATTCTCATAACTATTCTGTCAATTGCTCAACAGTAATTCATTCACCCACCGTAGAGTACCTATGCTCTTGAGAGAAGCCACTAGTGAAACCTATGGCCCCCGGGTCTATCTTCATCATATTAATATTCCAATACTTAGTTATTTCCATTGCTTTCTACTTTCCTTTTATTTTACCTTGCATCTTTATCATAAAAATACCAAAAATATTATCTTATCATATCTATCAGATCTCACTCTCGTAAGTGGCCGTGTAGGGATTGACAACCCCTTATCGCGTTGTTTGCGAGGATTTATTTGTTTTGTGCAGGTACGAGGGACTCGCGCGTAGCCTCCTACTGTATTGATACCTTGGTTCTCAAAAACTGAGGGAAATACTTACGCTACTTTGCCGCATCATCCCTTCCTCTTCGGGGAAAACCAACGCAGTGCTCAAGAGGTAGCAGCTAGTGAGACTGAGCCATCCACCGTATCATATGCTAGTCTTGTTGGCTGCGCGTCCACACAGCCCTTTCCTCTAGGGACCTTTTAGGACAGTCATCAAATGCATAGTCCCACAAACAAGTCACATACTTGTTGATACACATCATTAACAATGCCCAAGAACTATCTTTATCCATAAACACATATGAAATATCATCATACATGATTGCCTCTAGGGCATATCTCCAACAGGTACTCCTTGCCGCGTACTCCTCGTACAGCCAGCGCTCCACCTTGATGCATATTGAGTAGCAATAACGCTTTACTGGTGTCGCGGTCGGTTATGTTGGCCACCCATGTCCCCCACTACAGTTGTCGCATGCTGATGTAATTTGGCTCCATAGGCGGCGGCGGGTCAGTGATGTGGGACGTGTCGGTGCTGTCGACGGGCGGTGGGGGTGGCGGCGACCGGATCCAGTAATTGACGCCTGAAGGCCGGCTGCGGAGTGGACATGGATTAGGTTGGGGCCACACATGCGTGAATTGGGCGGCGGGGGTGGTGGTGGTTGTAGAGGAAGATCGAGTGGGGATTTTTTTACTCGACAACTGCGGTGCCGAGTGTATTTAAGCATTGGCGGTCACTCAAAGTAAATTTTATCCTCCACTAAGGATTTTAGGATTTGGCTAGTTCTGGTTTAGAAGAGGAAAACCTAAATTTTACTTCTCTAAAGAATTATAGGGAATCACTTTGAAATTCTCTAAAGAGTTGCCGAGGATTCAACATCAAGTTCAATGAAAAGTAAATAGCCTCTAATCTGTGTCACCTTTTTTAAGAAAAGGAGGTTGAAACTCCTAAGCCGAGTCTAGAACAAAAAACACCCGGCAACTACAAAGGACTCGTCTTATGGCCATCTATAAGCCGAGTGTTGCAAAAAAGCTCTCGTCTTACAAAGAGAATACAATATCTACTAGAAAAAGCACCCGACTAATAGCTCGCCATCCGCAAAGATATGTGCCACGTGTCTAGAACAGAGGTGGCTGACGACGCCGTCACGGAGCATCCTATAAGTCGTGTGCCCTCGGGGTATATAAGCCATGGGTCCAGTGAACGCACCGGGCATACATTTGTACATTTTTGTGCAACCCATAACCTTTATGCGAAATTGGTTTAAAATGATTTTCATTCCATTTATGTTTTCTACTTAATTATTATTTCTTTCTCGCCCATTTCTTCCTACTAGTTTTCATGGGTCTTATTTTTGAAACCCTCGAATTTACCACCACTTTAATATTTTGATGGCCATGTACTCATAATAGGATCACATGCACAAGTAACTATTGATTATTCACTCTACACCGAGAGCTTAGCTTTTCGCTAAGAGCCAAAATACGGGCACTCAGCAAAGCGAAGTAAGCCGGTGGCTGGGCCTGCCCCTCTCTCATCTACACAAGGCCTACGCATGTCGCAAAGATGTCACATAGGATTTTCCGTGCCGCTTCTCGGCATGATTTCATGTGTCGCCTTGAAGATCTTCAATTTTCGACGATGAAACCCTAGCAGTGCAATAAATGTCTCAAATATTGTAGGTAGGTCGGAAAAATGCAGGAGCTGGCACGTGTCATTTGATGGCCTTCATTGAGAGCACGAGAAGCTTCGAGGTCAAAGGAGCAATAGAACCCACACTTCCTTCACAAACTTTATACGTTCCCTCTCAATACCGAGAGGCTACCTCATAGATGGTGTAGTTTACAAGAGGCCTTAGGTGAAGCCTATTCGAAATGTGCCCAAACTTTTACCACACCTTGCAAAGGCCATGTGATGATGCATGTCAACTCTGAGGATTTCTGGCATCGTATAATTTTCCGAGTATCTAAACGGTTGGATCGGCCATGTCGTCGAGGTAATTTCGTCCCGGGTGGCTGGGCCTACCCTCCCTCGTATGCACAAGATCTACGCATGTCGCAAAGACATCACATAGGATATTCCATGCCGCTTCTGGGAATAATTTCATGTGCCGCCTTGCAGATCTGCAATTATTGGTGCTGAAACCCTAGCGGTGCAATAAATGTCTCAAATATTGCAGGTGGGTCCAAAGAATGTGTGGGCCTGGAATGTGTCATTTGATGTACTCCTTTGAGAACACGAGAAGTTTCAAGGCCAACGGAGCAACATGACCCGCACTTCCTTCACATACCCGACACATTCCATCTCGATACCAGGAGACTACCTCCGAGATGGTGTAGTTTACAAGTGACCTCAAGTGAGGCACATTCCAAACCACCCAAACTTTTAACACACCCTGGAGGCACCATGTGATGACGCTGTGCAAGCTCCTGAGGATTTCTGGTATCGCACGATTTGCTGAGGATTTAAACGGTTGGATCAGGCATGCCGCCAAAGTAATTTCGCTCCCGGTGGCTTTACCTATCCCTTCCTCATCCGCACGAGGCCTGCGCATATCGCAAAGACATCACATAGGATTTACCATGACGCTTCTGGGCATGATTCCATGTGTCGCCTTGCAGATCTGCAATTTTCATCGCTGAAACCCTAGCAGTTCAATAGATGTCTCAAATATTGCATGCGGGTCCGAAAAATGCGGGGGGCTGGCAAGTGTCATTTGATGGTCTCCTTTGAGAGCACGAGAAGTTCTGAGGCCAACAGAATAACAGGACCAACACTTCCTTCACAAACCCGTCACGTTACCTCTTGCTACCGAGAGACTACCTCGGAGATGGTCTAGTGTGCAAGCGGCCTTAGGTGAGGCCTATTTGAAATGCGCCCAAACTTTTACCACACCCTGTTGGGGCCATATGATGATGCCATGCCAGCTCCTGAGAATTTAAGGCATCATACGATTTTCAGAGGATTTAAATGGTTGGATCAGACATGTCGCCGAGGTAATTTCGCCCCCAGTGGCTGGTCCTGCCCGTCCCTCGTCTGCACATGGCCTACACATGTTTCAAAGACATCACCTAGGATTTTCATGCCGCTACTGGGCATGATTTCATGTGCCGCCTTGCAGATCTGCAATCTCCGGCGCTGAAAACATAGGATAGCTATAAATGTCATACATATTGCACGAGGATCCGAAAAATGTGGGGGCTGGTACGTGTTATTCAATGGCCTCCTTTGAGAGGACGATAAGTTTTAAGGGCAAACAGGGCAATAGGACCCGCACTTTCTTCACAAACCCGACACGTTCCCTCTCGATACCGAGAGACTACCTCAGATATGGTGTAGTTTACAAGCGGCCCCAAACTTTTTCCACACCCTGCATGTGCCAGGTGATGATGCCACACCACCTCCAGAGAATTTATGGCATCGTATGATTTTCCGAGGATTTAAACGGTTGGATCAAGTATGTCGCGGAAGTAATTTCGGCCCCGTTGGCTGGGCCTGCCCCTCCCTCATCTGCGCAAGGCTTACGCATATTGCAAAGACATCACTTAGGATTTTTCATGCCACTTCTGGGCATGATTTCTTGTGCCACCTTGCAGATCTACAATTTCTAGTGCTAAAATCCTAGCCGTGCAATAAATGTCACAAATATTGCGGGCGGGTCCAAAAAATGCGGGATCCTGGCAAGTGTCATTCGATGGCCTCCTTTGAGAGCACGAGAAGTTTTAAGGCCATCGAGCAATAGGATCCGGCTTATCTATAAATCATGCGGTCAGTGACGCACACGGCTTATATATAAACCATGCGGACCTTCATGGACCCGACTTATGTATAAACTGTGACAAGTATGGAGGAACATGACTTATATAGAAACCATGTGACCACCCGGCTTATATATAAACCGTGCAACCTAAGGGGCAGTCACCGTATATATAGAGTGTGTTTGGTTCGCGTCCTGCACATTGTGCCTGACAAAATCGAGTGTCTGGAGCCGCCTGGGAAAGTGTTGCTTTTTGCCTGGTCAGGCTAGTGTTGTTTGGATCATGTCCACGCCTGATTGATGTATTAAAGACGTCAAATCATGTATGTCTTCTCCAATTTGGATGGGACCACAGATTAACAAGCCAGGCAGCAAGCCAGGCGCCCATCCGGGTTACCTGGGCCAGGATAATGGCCCTTCAAGGTTTTGCGCCAGGCTAATGACTATGAAATTCCCCACGCCAAGCTAGCTTCAATCGTTCAGGATACAAACCAAACATATCTCAGGCAGATCCCAGGCAAGCTCCAGGCCAAGTAAGTTTGGCCCAAGGTTGCAACCAAACAGACCTATAAACCTTTGCAATGCACACTACACACAAGCAAGGCAAAGTAGGGCAGCGGACTATGCAAGTACGGAAGTGGATTCCACCTACAGGAGGACTGGTTAAAATAAACGTTGATGGTGGGGTGGCTAAGAACTGCAGAAAGGGAGGAGCAGCAGCGGTGTGCCTCGACGACCAGGGGGTCTACCTCGGTTCGTCAGCGCGCATTATCGTGTGATGACCCAGGAACTTTGGAAGCAATGGCATGTCTAGAAGCATTATCTCTTGCAGCTGATCTAAATTTGAGCCGGATCATTATTGCATGTGACTCGGAATCAGTTGTCAAGCAAATCAATGAAGGAAGCTGCAGCGTCTATAGTCCAATACTCCAAGAAATCAAAGTCAGAAGGCTAGAATTTGAAGAGGTCCGAATTATTTTTGAAGGTAGAACATCCAATATGGAGGCTCATAATTTTGTTAAGAGTGTTATTTCTTTAGCTCATGGTCGGTATAATTGGCTGTTGCAGCCACATGATACTATGATTGTACCTTATATTTTAGTTCAATAAAGCGACCATGTTTCCCCTCAAAAAAAAAACTTGCAATGTACAGTGGTACTGGGCTTATACAGACGGTGACACGTGTTTGTCAACACCTAGCTGCCGTCATGTTACATTATTAAGCCAAGAGCCCTTGGAAACACTCGGTTTATACATAAACCATGCCTTTTTGCTTTGGCTCTCGGCTTATACCGTATAAGCTGGTCCACTATAAACTGTATCCTATAAGCCAAGGGTTTTACTCGGCTATACATAAAACGAGTTTAAATTAGAATAAGCCGAGTGTATTAGGTAGACGGCTTATAATTTTTTCCTGTAGTGAAATGAGTACTTCAGTTTCTAATAACAACACTTTTCTCATTTTGGTCTAGGATCATCTTTTCAAAATACTGCAAAAAATATCATGGTACTGAAATTAATATGATTTCTAAAACAATGTTATTTGCTGATGCCAAACAAATCAAAGTTTTTAAAAAACACAGTATTTTACAGAAACTCTAAAAATACTCAGCTGCCAAAAGGTAGCCTCAAGGGACTCTAATACTCACAAACACTTATACAATGGCCATGATAATTTCCAGGACTATGGAAATCATCTCAAAGGATACTTTATGCTCTAAGATTGCATACCCTGCTTCCATCAAATTATGAAAATTCTAGTTTTTCCGATGAAGAAGGGTCCCCCCTCGCTTTATATTATAAAGCTACGCACCAACAACCACGTCATCAAGGTTCAGATAATGGGCTCGCACGCACGCGCACGCGCGCACACACACACACACACAAACACACACACACACACGCTAAATTCAGTGCAACAGGCATACACATAAGTCTTGTTGGGGAACAACACAATAAACCCCAATGAAGAACTAGAAGCTAACCAAGCTCCAACAGTGGCGGTGGAGCCGACGGGGCGAAAATGCTAGCGGTAGAACCGAGCTCGGTGGCGATCCCGTCGATGTTTTCCTGATCATGCCGCTTGCTAATCAGCGCGCAGGTCTGCACCAAATGTCATCAGAGTTCGGGGGCAAACTCCAAGTGTTTTCTTTCCTTCAGTTAAGTGTCTAGGGAAAATTCTACTCTCCAATCTTTGCCGGCGAGCCTGTGGATTCACATAACCTGTGCCTACCGCTTCGTCGACCGATGCGGGATATAGGAATCCCGGTGCCTTCCCTGCGGACACCAATATATGTATACCACATATTTGCCAACTTTCATAACAATATATTGTCATACATGGCATACACAAAAAAGAAAAATACATATACGAAAATGGCCCCATTTTTTTTGTTGGGCTAGGATTATTTTTGAGTAGCTGACAGATCACAATATTTTTGAACGAAAATTACAAGTCTGTGTAGTTTTCATATTATTATTTTCAAAATTTGAAATATCCTTTTTCGATTTTTCTAATTACATGTGCTCCAAGGTGCCGGGGAGCTGAAAATTCGAACTCGAATACCATGTCTCTGATATATTGCGCCTGATTTTACCACCTGCTGTTCACAGGAGTCGTGTGCACAAGTCCTGATCCGGTGCATGCATGCAACAACGATGATCTGGTTCAACCACAATTGATGCCCTTTAAGCTCCCAGTCTCTGTGCCTGATGAGAGGCAGCTTGTCTTTGGTTCGGTGTTTGTGTTGACTATCCCTGTCCTGTTCCGGCGGTGCTGTTACGATAATTGCATCATCCCAAGTGGTTTGTTTCCGATGAGGCAACGTTGTGGTCGATACGCTGCTGATGCTCGCCGAAGAAGAAGGGCTCCATTGCAACCTACAAGCTGTGTCTGGGTCTTTAAATTTGTTTATGCTTCAAGTTGTAATTTCTCGTTTTATCTAGGTCCTCAGAGAGTTGGAGAAGTCGTGCACTTATGAAATTACCTTGGATAATTAGCAAGCTCAGTTAAGAAAAATGAATGAACCACTTCCATCAGAAAAAAAACAGGCGCGTTTACATCTTAAAACGGAACTTTTGCTAAGTGCTTCTTTCCAAAAAACAAACTCGACCAAAGAAGAAAGAAACAGCTACATATCTGATCATACAGGTCCAGCGTCATACTCAAACGCGCGAAGCGTCGCGCCTCCGAACTCCACTCGCGTTCACTGCAGTCCCACTCCCAGGGCCCGCATTTCCTTCAAAACCTAAGGACGCACAAGCATTTGCCGCCTCGCCCACTTCGCACAGACCAGAGGCAGCGCTCGATCCTCCCGCAGCCGTCGTACGCCAGCAGCGTGCGCATCAACCCTGCCTGCGTCGCGATGGAGGACGCCGGCGCCATTGACCCGAAGCCGAGGGACCGCCGCCACGAGGAGCCCGAGCCACCACGTTCGCTAGACGTCCAGCGCCGCGGACGTGACGATGCAAGGGTATTGTCCCCGCGCTCGACAAAGAAGAGGAATACTGGCAAGCACCGCCGACCAAACCGCCGACGACACGACGGCCCCCGTCGCGTGTCCCCCGATATGGCGATAAAGATGGACAGTGTCGCCGATGGCCGGACAGGTCAGTCTTCGTCCTCGCACAGTTTTTTCGGCAGTACGAGATAGGCGACGCGCAACGAGGTTCAGGCGGCCGGAGGCACGGCTATGATCCAGGAGGGCGAGGGCGAGCAGCATACCAGCAAGAGAACAAGCAGCTCGGATCCTTGCAACCCCCAAGCGGAACAACAGCTTTCGGGCAAGGCCATCGCAGGACCACGTGCTGTTTCACTGGATGGCGGGCAGTTGCAGGAGGACACGAGAGTTTAGAGGAGGGCGAACTGCCTAGGGCAGAGACCAAGCGGAAGAGAGAGGAGGCCCGCCCGGAGATGGACAAAGGGATGATCAAGAAGCGCCGCATGATCAAGAACCAGCAGGAGTCCACAGCGGCGGCAACGTCAAGCACCCCTCCGCTTGCTCACCAGCCATCAGCTGGGACGAATGCTCAGGATCCCTCTGCCCCGCAGGATCTCCTGCGCGCGGCCCTTGCTCTGGCTCGCCAAGCCCAAGCTAGGCGGGGGCAGAACCAGAAGCAGAGGGAGGAGGCTCGCCGAGAGAGGGACAAGGTGGCGCAGACCGTCTTCTTCAACGACCCTTCCATATCTCCGTCGGACTTCGAGAGCTGATGAATACACTGCTTGGTGGAGAAAAAGAGATCGGTGGAGCAGAGGTGTCTTGACATAGTGGAAATTCATTTTTTTAGAACGAAGACAAGGCTTTAAATTAATAAAGCCCTCCGACAGGCAGCTTCCAACATGTTCCATGAAAGTAAACAGAAAGAAAATAACGGCCGAAGCCCAAATACAATACATATGCAACCGGCCTAAGCCTGAATAAGATAAGATAATACTAGAACACACAAGTAGCCAGCCCAAAACGAAGCAGACAACAACGCACTAGTGACAAGCAGCAATCTGGATCTCACGTATCCGCTCCATGGCCTCCGTCATCCGATCCTCGTCACGCCGTTTCCCAACAGCGTCTAAGTCTGTAGGTACAAATGGCATTTGAAAATAATGTCAGCAGGGTGAGTAGTAAATTTGTACTCAATAGTCATTTTGTTTCTAGTCGTCCATAGAGCCCATAAAAGCGCTTCTACACATCGCCAAAGAACTCGTCCGAACCCACCCCTATGGGCTAGAAGAATAACGTGAAGGTCCGAAGCCGAGAGTGGGTTCCAATTCTGACCAAAAGCGTCGTGAACCGCACTCCAGGCAAAATGGGCAAGGTGGCAGTTGAAGAATGTGTGGCCAGCATCTTCGTGGTCACCACACAATGCACATGAGCCATCGGAGGGCCCGTTCATTTTAGCGATGTTGTTAGAGGATGGGAGGTGGTTGCGGAACATTTGCCACAAGAAAACTTCCATTTTCAATGGGATAGACGCTTTCCATAGGCCCCTAGCTATGTCCAGAGTCGGTATCTCAGTTAGCTTAGTGTATAAAGACTTAACCGAAAACTTTCCGGAGCTCGTGAGGGACCAAGAGACCGAATCGGCCTCGGGTCGAAGCGCCACACCATCCTAAATAGTTAGGAGCCCGTCCCAACAGGCCCGCTCATGGTCTAGGAGGGGTCTTTTGAAGGAGATGGCAGGCGGGCTGGTTCTAAGCGTGTCGGCCACAAGAATGTCTACGTTAGTGACTATTTAGTATATGGCATAGTGGCTACGTCAAAGCGGTTCCGAGCCAAGCCAGTGGTCGAGCCAAAACCTCGTGGAGTTGCCGTTATTAACGCATAACTTGGCACCTAACAAGAAGGCCGGCTTGACAGCCTGTATCCCGTTCCAAAAGGACGACCCTATTGCCTTAGAGGTGAGGAAATTCCCATCTGGTAAATATTTAGCTCGGAGGATATCCGCTCACAGCCCCTGCTCATTCTGGGCGAGTTCCGAGATCCACTTGGTGAGGAGCGCCACATTCATGAGTTTGGAGTTTAGGATCCCAAGGCCGTGAAATTTCTTAGGACGACACAGCCGCTGCCCACTTGATCAAGTGGTACTTCTTTTTAGACCCAGTTCCTTCCCAAAAGAACTTGGATCGAGGAGTGTCGAGCTTGGTGTGAACCCCATCGGCCAGCAGGAACATGCCCATGGTAAACATGGGTAGGGAGGAGAGGCTAGTGTTAGTCAGGATCAGCCTGGCGGCCGAGGAGAGGAATTGTCCGCGCCAAGGGCTAACCCGATTCGCCACCTTGCCGTACAAAGGTTCCCACTCGAGAATGGAGATGTGTTTATCATAGATAGGGAGACCCAAGTACTTAATTGGAAAGCTCCCGAGCTTGCAATTGAGCAGGTTGGCAACACGGGAGGCGAGGGGTGTATCCATCCCAATGGCTATCACCTCACTCTTGAGAAAGTTGATCTTAAGGCCGGATATAATCTGGAAAGCAAGGAGGATGAGCTTAATCAAGGCCACACTATGATCATCTGGCTCAAAGAGCAACATGGTGTCGTCCGCATATTGAAGGTGTGTGATCCCACCGGGAATGAGGTGGGGGACAACTCCATAGATGAGGCCGGCACCCTTAGCCTTGTTCACCATGGCTGAAAGGGCGTCCGCAACAAAGTTAAAGATCAAAGGAGAAGAGGGGTCTTCCCGCCTGAGACCTCGTTTGTTACGAAAGAAGTTCCCAACTTCTCCGTTTATCGACACTGTAGTATGTCCCCCCAAGACCAGGTGCATGATACGGTGAACAAAACCTGACTCGAATCCCTTCTGAATCAGGACCTCACGAATGAACACCGAGTTCACTCGATTGTAGGCTTTCTCAAAGTCGAGCTTGAGGAGCACGGCTGGCTGACGGGTACGTTTAAGCTCGTGGATAATCTCTTGCAGCACGACCGGCCCTTCGAGTATGTTGCGACCTTTGAGGAACGCCGACTGACTACGATCGATCACGCGTTGCGCCACCGGGGCAAGCCTCGACGTGTACGCCTTCGAACAACTTTTGAACGACACATTATTGAGAGTGATGGGACGGTACTGCTTGATAGAGTCGGCCCCTTTGCCCTTAGGAATTAGACTGATGACTCTATAGTTGAGGTGCGAAATGTCTACAGTACCTAACGCGAAGCCGTTGATAATATCGTAGAAAATGTCTTTGAGCGCAGGCCAAAAGCGGTGATAGAAAGCAATAGGCCAGCCATCCGGGGGGAGGGGGCTGTGTCAATCTTCATCGAGCCAACCGCTTCGTCAATCTCTGCCATGGAGAAAGACAGGGCTAGGAGATCATTCTCGTCTTGCGACACACGGGCTTCAACCCCCCAGAAGTCCTCGCGTAGGCGCATGTGTTTCTCCTCAGTTGTTCCCAACAGGTTAAGGAAGAAACCATATATGTGTGCTGAGATCTCTGCTTGACTAACCAACAACCCATGCTCAGATTGAATTCTCAGAATCGTGCACTTCCGTTTACGACCGTTGGCAAAGGCATGAAAATAACCCGTATTCGCATCACCCTTGGTAACCCACTTGACACCGCCCCTACGCCGCCAATATTCCTCCTCTTCCATGAGGATGGATAGCACCTGGTTTTCGAGGACATAGCGGTTAGCCCATTCCGCTTCTGAAAAGACTCTGGAGTCAGCTTTCGCGTCTAGGGATTTAATTTCTTCAATAATAGCTTCCCTTGCGCGCTTAGCTTCACTCCCGTGGTTTGCACCCCACCCATGTAGGAAACCATGTAAAGCATCGGCCGCGGAAACCCAAATGTCCATAGGGCCCCTAGAGCGGCCGGCCGCAGCTATTGCTTGCTCCCAGCGAGCAATGAGCATGGGGCCGAAACCTTCTACCTCGAACCACCCAGTTTCAAAGTAGAAGCGCGGGTTTCGCTTGATCCTATCCTCCCGAAGGCCAGGATAAGCAGGACATGGTCCAAGCCATTGTGCATTTCCGCGACCAGCGTGCACATGGGAAAGAGCACTTCCCAGTTAGCCGTAACAAAGACACGGTCGAGGACGCTATGAACCCGGGTGAGTTTTTTATCCATCCACGTGTATCTAGCACCAGTCCTAGCAATTTCCCGTAAGGCACCAGCCGCAATAGCATTATTGAAAAGAGTAACTCTAATACATTCAGTATTGTGGTTATTCTTATCCGCCCCCGAGCGAATAAGGTTAAAATCTCCCCAAGCACGATGGGGATATCTGCGGCTTGCTTGGCCCCAACCAGAACTTGGATTTTTCCCAGGAAATCCGCCGCGCGCGAGTGGTCAGCCGGGTCGTAAACACAGATGATCGCCCAAACAGCTAAGGATACTCGATGCTTGATCGTAACAGAAATATAAAACGCACCCACATCCCAGCTTACAACATCACACACATCACTATCCCAGAAGAAGACCGCCGGAATGGCCACAGGAGGGGACCTAACCCCACACGAAACGTCGGAGGGGGTCGTAGGCCGCAAGATCTCTATAGGTAAAATCTACTTTGATCGTCTCTTGGAGCGCCACGACATCGATCCTTTCCTGGGCGATATACTCTTTAAGCTGAGTGCGCGTGCTCGCGTGACCACAACCACGAATGTTCCAGAACAAATAACGCACCAAATAATACGATTGCAGAGGCGCACCCCTCTGGAGGTCACTGGTTTTGCCACGCGTTTTGTGGACGGGGCATGGCTAGTCGAGGGTGTTGCCTCTACCTCCCTTGTTTCAACACCACCATCTGACAGAACTAACGGGCTAGCGCCAGCCACAATCCCTACTATGTCAGTGCCAGACAGGGCAGTGGCGTTGGCCACCCTGGCCCTGGCCACAGCCACTGCTTCAGCCAGAGCCGCTTGGGCGTCCTCGTGGGCATGAATTAGAGTGATAAGCGTGCCGCCCTCTGCATCTAACTCAAAGCCGCTGTCGTCTAGGATCAAAACTAGTTGCGGATCGGTAAAAGCATTCAGAATCTTAAAGGAGGGGGGGGGGTTACCTGAGGTCTCAAGATTCTTGTCAGCAAGGCGAAGCTACGCACTCTTGATAACCCACAAGTATATGGGATCGCAATAATTTTTGAGGGTAGACTATTCAACCCAAATTTATTGATTCGACACAAGGGGAGCCAAAGAATATTCTCAAGTACTAGTAGCTGAGTTGTCAATTCAACCACACTTGGAACTTAATATCTGCAGCAAAGTGTTTAGTAGCAAAGTAATATGATAGTAGTGGTAATGGTAGCAAAAGTAATATTTTTGACATTAGCAACGAAAAAGTAAATAAGCGAAGAACAATATATGGAAAGCTCGTAGGCAATGGATCGGTTATAGAGAATTATGTCGGATGCGATCGATCATGTAACAGTCATAATATAGGGTGACACAGAACTAGTTCCAGTTCATCAATGTAATGTAGGCATGTATTCCGAATATAGTCATACGTGCTTATGGAAAAGAACTTGCATGCCATATTTTCTCCTACCCTCCCGTGGCAGCGGGGTCCTATTCGAAACTAAGGGATATTGGGGCCTCCTTTTAATAGACTACCGGACCAAAGCATTAACACATAGTGAATACATGAACTCCTCAAACTACAGTCATCACCGGGAGTGGTCCTGATTATTGTCACTTCGGGGTTGCCGGATCATAACACATAGTAGGTGACTATAGACTTGCAAGATAGGATCAAGAACTCACATATATTCATGAAAACATAATAGGTTCAGATCTGAAATCATGACACTCGGGCTCTAGTGACAAGCATTAAGCATAGCAAAGTCATAGCAACATCAATCTCAGAACATAGTGGATACTAAGGATCAAACCCTAACAAAACTAACTCAATTACATGATAAATCTCATCCAACCCATCACTGTCCAGCAAGCCTACGATGGAATTACTCACGCACGGCGGTGAGCATCATGAAATTGGTGATGGAGGATGGTTGATGATGACGATGGCGACGGATTCCCCTCTCCGGAGCCCCGAACGGACTCCAGACCAGCCCTCCCGAGAGAGTTTAGGGCTTGGTGGCGGATCCTTATCGTAAAACGCGATGAATCTTTCTCTCTGATTTTTTCTTCTCCCCGAAAGTGAATATATGGAGTCAAGGTTGAGGTCGGTGGAGTGTCAGGGGGCCCATGAGGCAGGGGGCGCGCCCAGGGGGGCAGGCGCGCCCCCACCCTCGTGGACAGGTGGAGCCCCCCTGACGTGGATTCTTCTTCCAGTATTTTTTATATATTCCAAAATAGTTATCCGTTGATTTTCAGGTCATTCCGAGAACTTCTATTTCTGCACAAAAATAACACCATGGCAATTCTGCTGAAAACAACGTCAGTTCGGGTTAGTTCGATTCAAATCATGCAAGTTAGAGTCCAAAACAAGGGCAAACGTGTTTGGAAAAGTAGATATGACAGAGACGTATCAACTCCCCCAAGCTTAAATGTTTGCTTGTCCTCAAGCAATTCAGTTGATAAACTGAAAGTGATAAAGAAAAAAATTTACAAACTCTGTTTGCTCTTGTTGTAAATATGTAAAGCCAGCATTCAAGTTTTCAGCAAAGATTATGAACTAACCACATTCGCAATAACATTTAGCTCTCATGTTTACTCATATCAATGGCATAATCAACTAGCGAGCAATAATAATAAATCTCGGATGACAACTCTTTCTCAAAACAATCATGATATGATATAACAAGATGGTATCTCGCTAGCCCTTTCTGAGACTGCAAAACATAAATGCAGAGCACCTTTAAAGATCAAGGATTGACTAGACATTGTAATTCATGGTAAAAGAGATCCAGTAAAGTCATACTCAATGTAAACTAACAGTAATGGATGCAAATGACAACGGTGCTCTCCAGCTGGTGCTTTTTAATAAGAAGATGATGACTCTGCATAAAAGTAAATAGATAGGCCCTTCGCATAGGGAAGCAGAGATTTGTAGAGGTGCCAGAGTTTGGTTTTGAAATAGATATGAATAATATTTTGAGCAGTATACTTTCATTGTCAACATAACAACCGAGAGATCTCAATATCTTCCATGCTACACACATTATAGGCAGTTCCCAAATAGAATGGTAAAGTTTATACTCCCCCTCCACCAACAAGCATCAACCCATGGCTTGCTCGAAACAACGAGTGCCTCCAACTAACAACAATCCTGAGGGAGTTTTGTTTGCAGTTATTTTGATTTGATTTGCATAAAGCATGGGACTGGGCATCCCGGTGACCAGCCATTTTCTCGTGAGTGAGGAGCGGAGTCCACTCCTCTTGAGAATAACCCGCCTAGCATGGAAGATACAGACAACCCTAGTTGATACATGAGCTATTCGAGCATACAAAATAGAATGTTTATTTGAAGGTTTAGAGTTTGGCACATACAAATTTACTTGGAACAGCAGGTAGATACCGTATATAGGTAGGTATGATGGACTCATATGGAACAACTTTGGAGTTTATGGAATTGGATGCACAAGCAGTATTCCCGCTTAGTACAAGTGAAGGCTAGAAAAAGACTAGGAAGCGACCAACTAGAGAGAGACAATAGTCATGAACATGCATTAAAATTAATCAACACTGAATGCAAGCATGAGTAGGATATAATGCACCATGAAAATAAATATCGTAGAGGCTATGTTGATTTTGTTTTAACTACATGCGTGAACATGTGCCAAGTCAAGCCACTCGAATCGTTCAAAAGAGGATACCATCCTATCATACCACATCATAACCATTTTAATAGCATGTTAGCACACAAGGTAAACCATTATAAGCTCCTAGCTAATTAAGTATGGCATAAGCAACTATAATCTCTAATTTTCATTGCAAATATGTTTTATTTCATAACAGGCTGGATCAGGAACGATGAACTAATCATATTTACAAAAACAAGAGAGGTCGACTTCATACCAGCTTTTCTCATCTCAATAAGTTCATCATATAATCATTATTATTGCCTTTCACTTGCACGGTCGAATAGTGTGGATAATAATAATAGTGCACGTGCATTGGACTAAGTTGGAATCTGCAAGTATTCAATTCAAGAGAGAAGACAAGGTAATATGGGCTCTTTGTTAGATCAACAATAATGCATATGAGAGCCACTCAATCATTTTAATCATGGTCTTCTCCTCTCGACCCCCAAAGAAAAAGAAAAAATAAAACTATTTACAGGGAAAGCTCCCAACAAGCAAAAATAAGAACTAGAAATCTTTTTGGGTTTTCTTTTTAATTACTACTACTACAGCATGAAAAGTAAACTAGCTAAAAAGCTACAACTAATAATTTTTTTTGGTTTTTTAAGGTTTATCAAACACACAAGAAGAAAGCATAAAAGGGAAAATAAACTAGCATGGATATTACAATGAAAGAGTATGAGCACCGACAACTAGCATGAGTGTGTGAACAAGAATGTAATGTCGGTGAGAAGTACGTACTTCCCTAAGCTTAGGCTTTTGGCCTAAGTTGGTCTATGGCCACAGCTGGCCTCGCGGATATCCAAAGTAATAGTTGGGTTCTATTGAGAAGGATCCCCCTGGTGTGTTCTCAGTGCCAGATATACTCAAATATTCTAGAAAAAATTCATATTTAATTTTCAGGGCATTGGAGAACTTTTATTTTCGGGGTATTTTTTATTGCATGGATAATTCAGAAAACAGATAGAAAAACACTATATTTGCTTTATTTAATATAAATAACATAAAGTAAAAAGAGGGTACAAAGAGTTGTGTTCTCTAACTTCATTCATCTCATGCTCATCAAAAGGAATCCACTAACAAGGTTGATCAAGTCTTGTTAACAAACTCATTTCGAATAACATGGAACCGAAGAAATTTCGAATAACACTAGAAGATGCATGTCCCCAATAATAAGAATATCATATTTCTTCTTGACAGTAGGAAGAGGAAATTCAAAACCTCCAATAGTGATTGTTGACTTTTTTCCAATAGAATTGATACTGCGGACTTGAGGTTGTTTCCTCGGAAAGTGTACCGTATGCTCAGTACCATTAACATGAAAAGTGACATTTCCTTTGGTGCAATCAATAACAGCCCCTGAATTATTCAAAGGGTCTTCCCAGAATAATAGACACACTATCGTCCTCGGGAATATCAAGAATAACAAAGTCCGTAAAAATAGTAACGTTTGCAACCACAACAGGCACGTCCTCACAAATACCGACAGGTATAGAAGTTGATTGGTCAGCCATTTGCAAAGATATTTTAGTAGGTGTCAACTTATTCAAATCAAGTCTACTATATAAAGAGAGAGGCATAACACTAACACCAGCTCCAAGATCACATAAAGCAGTTTTAACATATTTTTTTAATGGAGCATGGTATAGTTGGTACTCCTGGATCTCCAAGTTTCTTTGGTATTCCACCCTTAAAAGTATAATTAGCAAGCATGGTGGAAATTTGAGTTTCCGGTATCTTTCTCTTATTTGTAGCAATATCTTTCATATACTTAGCATAAAGATTCATTTTAAGCATATCAGTCAAACGCATACGCAAAAAGATTGGCCTACTCATTTCAGCAAAGCGCTCAAAATCCTCATCATCTTTTTTCTTGGATGGTTTAGGAGGAAAAGGCATGGGTTTCTAGACCCATGGTTCTCTTTCTTTACCGTGCTTCCTAGCAACGAAGTCTCTCTTATCATAACGTTGATTCTTTGATTGTGGGTTATCAATATCAACAACAGGTTCAATCTCTACATCATTGTCATTAATAGGTTGAGCATCAACATGAACGTTATCATTAACATTATCACTAGGTTCATGTTCATTACCAGATTGTGTTTTAGCATCAGAAATAGAAATATCATTGGGACTCTCAGGTGTGTCAATAACAGGTTCACTAGAAGCATGCAAAGTCCTATCATTTTTATTTTCTTCCTCTTAGAAGGACTAGGTGCATCAATATTAATTCTGTGAGAATCTTGCTCAATTCCTTTAGGGTGACCCTCAGGATACAAAGGTTCCTGGGTCACTTTACCTCCTCTAGTTGCAACTCTAACAGCAAAGTCATTATTCTTACTATTCAATTCATTGAGCAAATCATTCTTAGATTTAAGTACTTGTTCTACTTGAGTGGTAACCATATAAGCATGTTTTACTAATAAGTTTAAGTTCACTTTTAACATTAGCCATATAATCACCCAAGTGTTTAAGCATATCAGCATTGTGTTTCAATTGTCTACCAACATAAGCATTAAAAGTTTCTTGTTTAACAATAAAATTATCAAATTCAGATAAGCATTGGCTAGAAGACTTATTACGAGGAATATCACCTTCATCAAATCTGTAGAGAGAATTTACCTTTACTACCTATGTCGGGTTATCAAGACCGTGTGTTTATTCAATAGGTGATGAATTAAGACCATGTATTTCTTCAATAGGTGATAAATTCTTAACATCTTCACCTTTAATACATTTTTCTTTCATAGATTTCTTTGCCTCTTGCATATCTTCAGGACTGAGAAATAGAATACCCCTTTTCTTTGGAGTTGGCTTAGGAGTTGGTTCAGGAAGTGTCCAATTGTTTCCATTAGTCAGCATATTATTCAATAGAATTTCAGCTTGATCAACAGTTCTTTCCCTAAAAACATAACCAGCACAACTATCCAGGTAATCTCTCCCCTCGTAGTTGAGGGAAAATCTTGGTTCTTTGATCTTTCAAGTTCGTCATGATGATAAGCAGATATAAATCCCAAGTGACTCAAAGAATAGAGCTATGCTCCCCGACAATGGCGCCAGAAAATAGTCTTGATAACCCACAAGTATAGGGGATCGCAACAGTTTTTGAGGGTAGAGTATTCAACCCAAATTTATTGATTCGACACAAGGGGGGCAAAAGAATATTCTCAAGTATTAGCAGCTGAGTTGTCAATTCAACCACACCTGGAAACTTAATATCTGCAGCAAAGTGTTTAGTAGCAAAGTATTATGATAGTAGTGGTAACGGTAGCAAAAGTAATATTTTTGGTATTTTATAGTAATTGTAACAATAGCAATGAAAAGGTAAATAAGCGAAGAACAATATATGGAAAGCTCGTAGGCAATGGATCGGTGATAGAGAATTATGTCAAATGCGATCGATCATGTAACCGTCATAACATAGGGTGACACAGAACTAGCTCTAGTTCATCAATGTAATGTAGGCATGTATTCCGAATATAGTCATACGTGCTTATGGAAAAGAACTTGCATGACATCTTTTGTCCTACCCTCCCGTGGCAGCGGGGTCCTATTGGAAACTAAGGGCTATTAAGGCCTCCTTTTAATAGAGTACCAGACCAAATCATTAACACATAGTGAATACATGAATTCCTCAAACTACGGTCATCACCGAGAGTGGTCCCGATTATTGTCACTTCGGGGTTGCCGGATCATAACACATAGTAGGTGACTATAGACTTGCAAGATAGGATCAAGAACTCACATATATTCATGAAAACATAATAGGTTCAGATATGAAATCATGGCACTCGGGCCCTAGTGACAAGCATTAAGCATAGCAAAGTCATAGCAACATCGATCTCAGAACATAGTGGATACTAAGGATCAAACCCTAACAAAACTAACTCGATTACATGATAAATCTCATCCAACCCATCACCGTCCAGCAAGCCTATGATGGAATTAATCACGCTCGGCGGTGAGCATCATGAAATTGGTGATGAAGTATGGTTGATGATGACGAAGGCGACGGATTCCCCTCTCCGGAGCCCCGAACAGACTCCAGATCAGCCCTCCCGAGAGAGTATAGGGCTTGGCGACGGCTCCGTATCATAAAACGCGATGAATCTTTCTCTCTGATTTTTTCTCCCCGAAAGTGAATATATGGAATCAAGGTTGAGGTCGGTGTAGCGTCAGGGGGCCCACGAGACAGGGGGGCGCGCCCAGGGGGCAGGCGCACCCCCCACCCTCGTGGACAGGTGGAGGGCCCCCTGACGTGGATTCTTCTTCCAGTATTTTTTATATACTTCAAAATAATTCTCCGTTGATTTTTAGGTCATTCCGAGAACTTTTATTTCTGCACAAAAATAACACCATGGCAATTCTGCTGAAAATAGTGTCAGTCCGGGTTAGTTCCATTCAAATCATACAAGTTAGAGAATAAAATAAGGGCAAAAGTGTTTGGAAAAGTAGATACGACGGAGACGTATCAACTCTCCATGGAGGAAAGGTCACCCAACGCCGCCTTGGCCTGGCACTTGGAGCATGCAGAGAGATCGGGGAGGCTCTGGAGCGCTTTGCCTTGGCCAACGCACCCGCAGAGCCCAGCACAGCCTGCAGGTCCACACTCGCCGAGGCAGCAGACGACGGGAGGGACATGACTGCTTGGTTGGCCGACGGCTTCTGACCAGCCGTCTTCTTGGGGGCATGCCCAGAGCCTCCCGAGTTGCGGCGGCTTGATAGGGAGTGCGGATAGTAGGTTCGTTGAGCACCATTCCCGTGTCAGAGCCCAACAGATTGGGGGAGGCCGGGGCGACCGCAGAAACTCCACGGCCAGCGCCAGGCTTCGAATTCAGACCAACCTGGTTGAACGCACCCACAAGGGCGCGGGACAGCGGACTACTGCTCCTAGCCGTGTTCGACACTGCAGGCGTCCCAGGCTCCGCGCCATCTTTATCTTCGTTGAGAGCGAGCTCTTTGATGCTCACTTGGTCCCAGGTCTCCGTGTCGATCGGCGTGTCCGGCTTGCTTTCTTCAGACTCGTCATCGCGGTAAGTCATCTCCACGTCCTTACCTTGGCCACCATTGATACTGCCCTACACTCCTGGGCACCGGGCTCAACCAACTGCTGTCCAGCAGCCCCCCGGTCCCCGAACCAGGCGGGCCACCACTCTTGTCAGCGGGGCAGGAAGGAGCGTCGCTGGGCCCAGGCGCCGTTGGCCCGACCCCTGTGCGATTCGGCAGCCGCTCCACCTCAACCTTGATGTCATAACCCTCATGGTTAAACCAAACTTGCACGAAACCGTTCAACTTTTCAGGGGCTTTGCAGCCAAATTTCATCCTCACTGGCCCTAACCGGATGAGGGAAAGCTCGTCCAGCATGATTGGCCTACCTAGCATCTTGAGACCCTCCATCAGACGATCGACACGACGGTGCTTCTTAGGAATGCCGTGGAGGCGGAGCCAAACCTCAGGCATGGAAAGAGGCACAATCGTTTCATGAATAGAATCACGAACCAGCACCGTAATGTCATTGATGGAAAGAAAGAGTTTGCCACTAGATTTGGCCATATGTAGCAGGTCAGCGGAAGAGAAGATCACCGCGAGATCGTTGTCGCCAACCTGACAAATCTGCCAATCTCAATCTCCAGCCACCATGTGCTTCAGCTCCTGCTTGAGCGTACAAAGCGAGAGCCTCCCTGGCTCTGCCGATAGGATCACGCCATTAGCAGCCTTAAGGTCAGAACCCTCCACCTCTTCCTCTTCTTCGAATTACATACAGAAGAAACCTTCGCCCGGAATCGCACTGCCCATGATTTGGAGGTGCAGATGCTTGCCCCTCGTTGGGCAGTAGGCCGAGGCGTGGCCCTCCTGCTTACAGATCACACAGAGGGGGGTGGGGGAGGTGCACTTGGCCTAGAAATGGCCGGTCCTGCCGCACTTGAAACACTCTGCTCCGGTCTCTTCTTCCACTGGTATGGGCGCATCCGCCGAACCCCGCTGCGCCTCCGGCAGGACCACCGCCAACGGAATAGCCGAAGCCCGCGGCTTTTTGGCCAGCGGATCCCCATGGCCCTCACCACATAGGGGGTGCTCCTGCGGCTTGCGCTCAAGCTCGCGCCGCCGCTGTCCCTACTTGCGCTTCTTCTTCCTCTTTTGCTGGCCCCACCAGGGGGGAGGAGGACCCCAATCCCCCTCGCGTCCGTAGGAGCCAGATCCGAAGCTTTGACCATGGCTACCACTATAGCCATGGCCGTGGCCGCCACCTATGCCTTGATCGAATTCGTCGCCGCCATCTTCCCGGCCCGCCGCCCTGGCCCACTACTCAAGCTTCACATGCTCCAGCAATGCCTTCTCGCGCCGTCGCTCCGCCTCAGGGACCGAAGCCTCCATCGGCCGCTTGTCCGCCCGCCTGTCACCCATGGCCATCACCGCAGCGAAGGAAAGGGGAGAGGAGGAGAAGGAGGGAGGGGGAGAGAGATCTGGCGAAGAGGCCGAAACGCCATACCTCACTGGGAAGAGCCAGAAACCCTACTGAGGGGTCACGCGAGCCCCTGCGCAGCCATATATAGCGCGACCGCCCGGGCTCACGGCTCCCCTGCGAGGCAGGCCGGGGCGAACGGGCCATAGAAGGGCCAAGCCCAACACAGGTGACCGAGTCCCCTCCCCCCCGCCACCCGTTGCAGGAGACACCACCGTGGAAGGCATCTGGGCCCTAGGGCAGGCCGAGGCCGGCCCAGGCCCAACGGGCGCCACCAGGCCCAGCCGGCCGGGCAGGGGAGGCTCGACGCACGTCAGCGCCAACCCTAGCGCATCCGCCGCCCGCGCCGCCTCCGCCGTCACCGCCGCCGAAGAGGGCAAGGAGGGAAGCACGGGCCACTCCTCATGAGCCGTCGCAGCCGCCCCGGGGCCAGATCCAGGCACAGACACAGGGACCGAAGAGTGAGCCTCCCGCGAGACCGGCTCCGAAGACGACGGTGGCCTCCAGCATCGCACCGCCGTGGCACGCCAACCCCCTCCGCCCGGAGCAAAGCGCCTACGCCGGCCTCCCTGGCCAGCGCCGCCAACCGACGCCACCTGGACGAAGTCTCGCTAGGGAAGGACACGCCAGAGAGCCGCTAGGGCCCCGCCGAACCTGAACCCACGCATCAGCCGCGCCGAGATCGCCGGGGAAGGCGAGGACGCCACCCGGGTCGCCAAGCGCCGCACCCAACAGCACGCTGGTTTCAAAACCAGGGCCGGCCCTGAGGGGGGGCAGGGGGGCGGCCGCCCCGGGCCCCCGGGTAGGAAGGGGCCCCCGATTGATTTGGTTTCCCTATATACGCGTGATTGTTTAGCGGTCGATTGATTCTCCAAAAGGAAACAAATATTAATTGATGGATTAGCACGCCGTGCAGTCTTCTCCGCTTAATACTCTTTCTACCCAATTGGCAACAAATCAGCCATGCCATGAATGACGGCGCCCCGCCCACTCGTCTAATTGTAATTTTTGGCTGCTAGGCGCCATTAGTGGAAGAAGGTAACGCGGTTTCCAGATTCCCATCAATCTTCTCTTCAACACAATTTTTTTCTTTCTATTCTTGTTAGATCGTTCGTTTCCTGAAGATTATCCTCGTACATCTCTCTTTCTCACACTCCAGTTTCTTGTATTGATTGGGATTAGAAAACAGAAACTTGGACTTTTGTTCGTCACGCAGCAGCAAAATCTTGTGATTTCGATTTTTCTAGCCATCCAGGTACCTTGTTCCATGCCTTTCTTAGCACTTTTATTTAATTAGCAATACTCTTAATTTCTTGTATCATATGTTGTGTGGTGATTAGCAAGATGCTACCCAGAAAGAATCCATCTGATAATTGAGGAAAAATATGCATATGAGTTAGTTGAGTCCCACATGAGTTGTTGGCATTTTTAGAGCAGATACAAGTCCTCTATGGATTCCCTGCAAAAATAAAACAGTATTTCTACTGCTAGAAACTCCAAGGAGTTAGCTTTAGTTGTTGTTCAAGAACAACTAGTGAAAACTATAGGAAGATAAAAAATTAGTAGGCATGATAGTGCTACTAGTTCACCTAGTAATAGAAATATATACAGTACAAGGGTAGATTGACAAGATCGATCAACTTTTACTGTGAATGTTTGTGACCCCGGTTTTTTAATAGTCAAGAAGACAAGGCACCATAAATTATAGTCTGCCGAATATTTACTTGCAGTTGAAATAAACAAAAAAATATGCATATGTTTATGTGGCTTTAGGGCCCCTCCGTGTTGTCTCGCCCCGGGCCTCGGAAATCTCAGGACCGGCCCTGTTCAAAACCCATCAGCCTTCCTTTTTCTTTTCTCCCTCGTATTTGTAGTTGCTCGGGGGTCGTGGAAATTCGTTAATTGGACTCCTACTCCGAAATGTGAATGGCCAAATCATTGGCCTTACTTTCTGAAGTTTTTGTCTACTGTTGAGCTGAGTAATTTGTCTCAAACTCTCTGGACTGATCACAATATTTTTGAACGAAAATTACAAGTCTGTAGTTTTCATATTATTATTTTCAAAATTTGGTATATCCTTTTTCGATTTTTCTAATTACATGTGCTCCAAGGTGCCGGGGAGCTGAAAATTCGAACTCCAATACCAAGTCTCTGATATATTGCGCCTGATTTTACCACCTGCTGTTCACAGGAGTCGTGTGCACAAGTCCTGATCCGGTGCATGCATGCAACAACGATGATCTGGTTCAACCACAGTTGATGCCCTTTAAGCTCGCAGTCTCTGTGCCTGATGAGTGATGAGAGGCAGCTTGTCTTTGGTTCGGTGTTTGTGTTGACTATCTCTGTCTTGTTCCGGCGGTGCTGTTATTGCATCATCCCAACTGGTTTGTTTCCGATGAGGCAACGTTGTGGTCGATACGCTGCTGAAGCTCGTCGAAGAAGAAGGGATCCATTGCAACCTACAACTTGTGTCTGGGTCTTCAAATTTGTTTATGCCCCAAGTTGTAATTTCTTGTTTTATCTAGGTCCTCAGAGAGTTGGAGAAGTCGCGCCGTTATGAAATTATCTCGGATAATTAGCACGCCCAGTAAAAAAGGAAAGAAATGAGTCATTTTCATCATAGAAAAACAGGAGCATTTACAACTACTTCCGTTCCAAAATTCTTGCCTTAGACTTGTCTAAATACAGATGTATCAAATCACGTCTTAGTATTAGATACATCCATATCTAGACGAATCGAATACAAGAATTTTGAAATGAATGGAGTACTAAAAACGGAACATTTGCCAAGCGTTTCTTTCCAAAAACCAAACTCGACAAAAGAAGAAAGAATCCGCGTTTACTTACAGCCGCGCTTGGATGCCTAGGGGCCCAGCGTCATACTCAAACGCGCGGAGCGTCGCGCCTCCGAACTCTCCCGCGTACACTGCAGTCCCTCCCAGGCCCCGCATTTCCTTCAAAACCTATCGACGCACAAGCATTTGCCGCCTCGCCCACTTCGCCCAGACCAAGCGCAGCGCCCGATCCTCCCGCCGCCGTCGTACGCCACCAGCGTGCGCATCAACCCTGCCTGCGTCGCGATGGAGGAGGAGGTTCGGGCCGCCCGCACCACGGCCATGGTCCAGGAGCGCGAGGGCGAGGGCGAGCAGGTAACCAACAAGAGAACAAGCAGCTCGGATCCTTGCAACGCCGAAGCGGAACAACAGCTGCCGGTCGCGGCCATCGCAAGACCGCGTGCTGTTTCACCGGACGGCGGGCCGCCGCAGGAGGACACGGAGAGTCTGGAGGAGGGCGAACTGCCAAGGGGAGAGACCAAGCGGAAGAGAGAGGAGGCCCAACTGGAGATGGACAAGGGGAGGATCAAGAAGCGCCGCATGACCACGAAGCAGCAGGAGTCCGCAGCGACTGCAACGTCAAGGCCATCAGGGGCGAATGCTCAGGATCCCTCTGCCCCGCAGGATCCCCTGCGCGCGGCCCTTGCCGTGGCTCGCCAAACCCAAGCTAGGCGGGACCAGAACAAGAAGAAGAGGGAGGACGCTCGCCGAGAGAGGGACAAGGTGGTGCAGACCGTCTTCTTCAACGACCCTTACATATCTCCGTCGGACTTCGAGAACTGATGAATAAACTGCTTGGTGGCGTGGAGGGAGAAACATCAAACAAAGAGATGGGTGGAGCAGAGGTGTCTTGAGATCGTGGAAATTCGTTAGTAGGACTCCTACTACGAAATGTGAATGGCCAAATCATTGGCATTGCTTTATGAAGTTTTTATCTACAGTTGAGCTTTGTAATTTTTCTCAAACTCTCGATCGGGACTAATTTGCAGCACAATAATCGAAAATCTATCTTGGGAGACAGTAATTTAAAATTATGATAATACAAAACTTCATTATTCCGATGGCTAGCTAAATGAATACTTCAGTTTCTAAGAACAGGACTTTTCTCATTTTGGTCAAGAAAAAGAGGCCAGGGCATCTTTTCAAAATACTACGAAAATACCACAGTACTGAAATTACTTTGGTTTTAAAACCATGGTATTTGTCGATGCCAAACAAATCTAAGTTTTAAAGTTTCTAAAAAAGAGATTATTTTACAAAACTCTAAAAATACTCAGCTGCCAATGGCAACCTCAAGGGACTCAAATACTCACAAACACTTATTTCGCCAAAAAAAACTCACAAACACTTACACAATGACCACGATGATTTCCAAGAATGTGTAATTCATTTCAAAGGATGCTCATCTGTTCTGAGATTGGGTAACCCGCTTCCACCGTAATTACGAAAATAGTACTATGCATAATTTATCGTAGATTCTTTTTTGATTGTTCAGAATAAGGGATCCAGTAAATGTTTAATTACTTGTTGATACTTGCTTCAAGCTGTTCAATTACTTTAGCGTTCCATGCATTTTTGTTTCGGGCCCTTTTTCTCCATAGGACTAAGGGCATTTCTAACAGATCCCTCAAAATTTAGAGTAAGATACGGTCAAGTATCCTTTAGAGGACCACATTTGCTCTCTAAGAAATGGCCGTTTCTAAAAACATCGAGCTGTTTATACTATGAAATGTGAATTGCCAAATCGTTGGCATTGCTTTATGAAGATTTTATCTACTGTTGAGCTGTGTAATTTACCTCAAAATGAATTTCCGCAGCTCTCAGGACTATTATTATTTTTCATTGCAACTCTCAAGACTAATTTGCCAGAACAATAATTTAAAATCTAGAGTATCTTTCTGCGGGAGACAATAATTTCAAATCATGATAATGCATATCTTCATTATTCTGATGCCTGGTAAAATGAATTCTTCAGTTTCTAAAAACAACACTTTTCTCATTTTGGTCTAGGATCCTCTTTTCAAAATACTACAAAAAATATCACATGACTGAAATTACTATGGTTTCCAAAACAGTGGTATTTGTTGATGCTAAACTAATCAAAGTTTTTAAGTTTCTAATAAACACAGTATTTTATAGAAACTATATAAATACTCAGCTGAAGGCAGCCTCAAGGGACTCAAATACTCAAACACTTATACAATGGCCACGGTGATTGCATGCCCTGCTTCCATCCAATTATGAAATTTGTACTTTTTCATAGAGGGTGGGTTTTGCTTAAAATGGATAATCAAGAGGATACAAACACTATGACCACACACACGGCCTCTGTATAGTTAAGATGCACACAACCAACACCAACACACACACAAACACGCCGGCTTCTTCAGGTAACGACGCAAAAAGATGTCGCCATTGCTAGGTATAATCAACTCGGATTAAAATTAGGCTTTCACCCTAATGCTTGAGAGTGGGTGCACGTAGCACCATCATCGAAATCACATGTGTGTTGTCACCATCACTTTTCAATGATCTCCGCAGCAACATGCGATGTGCGCCCGCCGCCGCTGCACAACCATTCCTTCGTGCCAATTATTCATCCATAGTTTGCATCTGATCAACGAAGTCAACCACAAGATCTGAAGATATGAACCATTTCCGAAGACATTTCAGTGACCATCACCGTCATCGAGCCGTATGATGTCATTGTAGTACAATCTGCAGCCACAATCATCTGACTAACCGGATCTGGATCACCCCGACCACCGTCGTGGATCCGAGGTCGTTGTAGCCACGCTGGGAAGGAGGACGGTGCACCATCACCTGCGTCTCGAAGAAGCCACCCCGGCAAAAGACGCGCAACAGTCATCCATAGGTAGGCTTGGATGCACAATAATTCGTTGCATATACTTGCTTCAAGCTATTAATCAAATCTAGATAGTTTTTTTCTTCTCGTGTTTCTTTTTCGTGCCCTTTTTCTCTATAGGACTAAAGAGTTGGCGAGGATCCAACATCAAGTGCAATGAAAAGTAAATACTCGCTAACTGCTTTTTTAACACAATAATCTCTAACCGCTAGGTGTCACCTAATGCTAACACCACTAAATATAGGTTCAAAAGATAACAAGGCAGAAAAATATTGTTAGTCAGCGCGCAGGTCTGCACCAACTGTCATCAGAGTTCGGGGACAAACTCCAAGCGTTTTCTTTCCCTCCACTAAGTGCTTAGGGAAAACTCTTCCCTCCAAGCTTTGCCCGCGAGCTCGTGGATTCACATGACCTCTGCCTGGCACTTCGTCGACCGATGCGGGGAGGGGAATCCCGGTGCCTTCACTTTGGCTAGTAGTTTAGGTTAGGTTTTTTATTCCCCGCGGGTGCGGAGCTCGTGCGGATGGCGACGCTTCTTCTTAGAGTTTGTCTTCCTGGCCTAGACCCACCTCGCCGAGCCTCCCACCTCTCCCTCCCTGCCCTCGCCACCGCCGGTGGTGCGTTGGCGGGTGAAGCCCCGCCAACGTCGGCGAAGGCGGGCCACTCTTCTTCCCTCCCCCGGTGGTGTGCGGCGCGGACCATGGCTGTCGGGTAGTGGCACGGCGCTGAGCACGGGGTGTGGCGGCGCTGCCATGGGAGCTGTCAGCGAGACGACGGCCCTCAGGTGAAGGTCCGAAGGGATGTGGGTGGCGGCGGTGCGCGCTGTGGATGGTACTGGCAGTTCGGGCGGCGCGGCGGATCCCTCTTCTCGTCATCTCTAGCGCCTCCGCCCTCGACATCTGCTTCGATCCGGCTGGTTGGTCGCCAGATCCGGCCTCCCCAGTGGCCGGCGGTGCCACCTGTGGCCCACGGCGGGCTGGTAGTTCGTGGGAGGTCGGGGGTCTCTAGTGAGTCGAAAGGAGTGACCTTTCTGTCCTCCCGGCGATGGGCGTGAAGTTCGGGTGTTGGTGCCGGTGTTGGCAAACGTAGCATGCAATTTTAAAAAAATTCCTACGCTCACGCAAAATCTATCTAGGAGATGCATAGCAACGAGAGGGGGGAGTGTGTCCATGTACACTCGTGGACCAAAAGCAAAAGCTTTTGACAACGCGGTTGATATAGTCGAACTTCTTCTAGCTCCGACCGATCAAGCACTGATCGTACGGCACCTTCGAGTTTTGCACACGTTCAGCGCGATAACGTCCCTCTCCTTCTTGATCCAGCAAGGTGTATGTTGGGGAACATAGCATGCAATTTCAAAAAAATTCCTACGATCATGCAAGATCTATCTAGGAGATGCATAGCAACGAGAGGGAGAGAGTGTGTCCACGTACCCTCATAGACCGAAAGCGGAAGCGTTATGTCAACGCGGTTGATGTACTCGAACGTCTTCACGATCCAACCGATCCAAGTACCGAACGTACGGCACCTCCGTGTTCAGCGCATGTTCAGCTCGATGACGTCCCTCAAGCTCTTGCTCCAGTAGAGGGTCGAGGGAGAGTTCTGACAGCACGATGGCGTGGTGACGGTGATGGTGATGTGATCCGCGCATGGCTTCGCATAAGCACTATGACAATATGACCGGAGGAGGAAACTATGGAGGGGGGCACCACACACGGCTAAGAGAAATCTTGGTGTGCCTTTGGGGTCCCCCCCTTGCCTACGTATATAAAGGAGGGGGGAGAGGGGCCTGATGGAGTCATGTACCTAGGGTAGGGTCACAGACCTGATCTAAGTACCCTGCCCAAGGACACCTTAGAAGAGATCACCTTCCAGTCGACTTACGAGGGACTCACTCGACTAACTTGAAGGACTCGACCACGAAGACTCACTCGACCACCAGAAGGTCAAGAGGCACTCTGCACTGCAACGGTCTGTAATTAAGTAGACTTTATGATAGTAAAGACACTTTATGTGGGGCGTTACCAGTAACGCCCCGGACTTAATGTACCTTAAACCCTTCATTACGTGGGTTGGCTGGGGTCCTGGCGCACTCTATATAAGCCACCCCCCTCCATAGGCAGAAGGGTTCGGCACCTTGTAATCCATACACACATAATCCACTCGACCGCCTCCGGGCTCCGAGACGTAGGGCTTTTACTTCCTCCGAGAAGGGCCTGAACTCGTACATCTCTTGTGCTTACAACTTCTCCATAGCTAGGACCTTGCCTCTCCATACCTACCCCCCACACTACTGTCAGACTTAGATCCACGACAGTTGGCGCCCACCTTGGGGTAGGTGTTTTAGCGATTTTGTGGAGAAGTTGCGATTATTCCGAGTACTTTCATCATGGTAGCTGCTGGAGTTTTGGTCGAGGGTCGAGAGATTCATCTCGGTGCTCTCACCTTCGTCGCCGACGACTCCGCCTGGCTCCAGGAGGCTCCACTCGACGTTGATGCGCTCCCCGTCCGCGATGCGACGCATTTTCGCGCATGTGTCCGCGGCGTTCTGCTGCGACAACCGTCGACCCCATATCGGTCGACTCCCCTATCGACCACCCTCCCGGTCTCCCGCCAGCGCAAGCGCTCGGGTCGGTCGAGGCTTCAGCGGTGGGTGAGACACGCGGTGGCTCGCCAGACGGCCACCACTCAAGTTGCGGCAATCGAGCCCGACGAATCTCTCTACGGCCTGTTCGATCTGTCGACTGGCTCCGTAGAGACTGCATCCGAATGCGATAGCAGTGATCCAGCGGCGGAAATCTTGATGGTCGACGGGCCTCGCAGCCCCCCTAGCTTCGCCCCTGATGGTGGGGCAGGCGACGGAGGCGACCCCGCACGAGACCACGAAGAGTACCAGCCCGAGCCACTCGACTTTCTGCAAAGAGAGGAACTTCGCCGCAAAAACATGGATGCCCTGCATACTCCCATCGCAGGAGAAACCCCCGAGGCTCACGCCTTGGAGGAGGCACATTTGGCCAATTTGGCCGAACGCGCTCGCCTGGAGAATCTTCAGCGAGCACTCGACGAGCGCGCGCGGCAACGAGTTCCCGACGCCAGTCGACGTCAACTCTTCCTGCCGACTCAGGTATATCGAACCCCAATCCAGAATTTAGCAGCTGCGACCCGTATTGCAGAGTCCATCCAGCCCTCTCAGTCGGAAGCTGGCAGAGGCTTGATGCAGATCAGGGATCTGCTCCGGGCAGCAGGAGATCAGAATTCAGCCGTGTCGCAGTCGCGCAACAGGATTCACAGTCGATCCGTCGCTGCGAATACGGTTCAGTCGGCTCACAGTCCCAGATCGCCTCTGCGGCGTGAGGGGCGCGAGAATCGGCGAGACCAATATGGAGACCGACACGACCGAGATGATAGGCGTCGAGTGCCCACTTCCCCTCCGAGGGGTGGGTCTTACGCTCCTCGGCAGCAAGATGACAGACGTCAGCTCAGTGCGGGGCGAAGAGTTCCAGTCGACCCCAGGGAACCAGGCTTCGACGCGCGATCCATTATCGTGCAAGGCTTGGTCGACCGGAACAGAGCCCATCGAGGTGGACTCGACAGAGATGCGCCCACGAGCAGTCGAGTGCACGTTTCTGGTCCGGAATGTTTCAGCAGAGCTATCAGAGCCGCAATGATTCCTCCCAATTTCAGGTTGGCAACAGGAGTCAGCAAATTCACCGGTGAGTCTAAGCCTGAAACTTGGCTTGAGGACTATCGAGTGGCAGTTCAGATTGGGGGTGGGAATGACGAGGTGGCCATGAAGCATTTGCCCCTCATGTTGGAAGGTTCTGCCAGAGCGTGGTTGAATCAGTTACCTCCTAGCAGCATTTACACTTGGGAAGATCTGTCCCGAGTGTTTGTCAGAACGTTTGAAGGAACTTGCAAGCGACCGGCTGGATTGACGGAGCTGCAAGTCTGCGTGCAGAAGACCAATGAGACTCTCAGGGAGTATATTCAGAGATGGATCACTTTGCACCATACTATGGAGAATGTGTCTGATCATCAGGCAGTCTGCGCCTTCAAGGATGGTGTCAAGAACAGAGAATTGAGTTTGAAATTTGGTCGAACCAGAGACATGACCTTGAGTCGGATGATGGAAATTGCTACCAAGTACGCCAACGGTGAAGAAGAAGACCGACTCCGAAGCGGCAAACACAAGCCGAGCCAGTCGGAGAAGGGAAACACCAGTCGGAAACAGAAGCGGAAGGCTAAACCGGCAGCTCCTGGAGAGGCTCTGGTCGTGGCTCATGGAAAGTTTAAAGGGAAACCAAAAGGATCCTGAAACCCTAAGAAGGTAAAGGATAAAGAAGGGAACGACGTGATGGATATGCCGTGTCATATCCACACGAAGAAAGACGAAGAGGGGAATATCATTTACCCAAAGCATACCACTCGCCAATGTCGACTCCTGATCCAGCAGTTTCAAGGAAAACAGTCTAAAGACAAGGAAAAGGAGTCGGACAAGGCCGAAGACAAGGAGGACAGTGAGGAAGGATATCCGCATGTCAACTCCACTCTGATGATCTTTGCAGATGTGGAAAGCAAGAGTCGATTGAAAGTCATTAACCGCGAGGTGAACATGGTTACCCCAGCAAAAGCAAATTATCTGAGATGGTCCCAAACACCCATCACATTCGACCAATCTGATCACCCGACTCATATTGCCACCCCTGGGAGGCAAGCTCTGGTGGTCGATCCAGTTGTCGAAGGCACTCGACTGACAAAAGTGCTGATGGACGGTGGTAGCGGGCTGAATTTGTTGTATGCAGACACACTGAAAGGAATGGGCATTCCGATGTCCCGACTGAGCACCAGTAACATGAGCTTTCATGGAGTTATACCAGGGAAGAAAGCCGAGTCACTCGGCCAAATAGCTCTGGACGTGGTGTTTGGTGATTCGAAACATTTTCGCAAAGAGAAGTTGACGTTTGAGGTCGTGGATTTTCAGAGTGCATAGCATGCCATTTTGGGGAGACCAGCTTATGCACGGTTCATGGCTCGACCATGTTACGTGTACCTCAAATTGAAGATGCCCGGCCCCAAAGGAGTGATCACTGTCACCGGTGATCGGAAAAAGGCAGAAGAGTGCTTTCAGAAGGGCTCAAAGATTGTTGATTCCCAGGTGACAGCGGTCGAGTTTGAAGAATACAAGCAAAACGCAGATCCGAGCGATTTGCTGCGATCCAAGAAACCCGCCACAGAATCTGCATTTCAGTCGTCCGGTGAGACGAAGCCTGTTCACATTCACCCGACCGACCCCGATGCAGCTCCGACCCACATCTCCACAACACTCGACACGAAATAGGAAGAAGCGCTCATTCAGTTCCTCCGTGAGAACTGGGACATTTTTGCATGGAAGCCCGCTGACATGCCAGGTGTTCCCAGGGGACTGGCTGAGCATCGCCTAAGAGTCGACTCATCAGCAAAACCAGTCAAAGAGAATCTTCGGCGGTCCGCCGTCCAGAAGAGGAAAGCCATTGGTGAGGAAGTGGCTCGACTGTTGGCAGCAGGATTTATCCGAGAGATATACCACTCCGAGTGGCTCGCTAATGTCGTCATGGTTCCTAAGAAGGACAAATCGCTCCGAATGTGCATTGATTTCAAGCACATCAACCGGGCCTGCCCGAAAGATCATTTTCCTCTCCCTCGCATAGATCAAATTGTTGACTCGGCCGCGGGATGCGAGAGATTGTCTTTTCTAGACGCCTACTCCGGGTACCACCAGATCCGTCTGTACGGACCCGACGAGGTAAAAACAGCTTTCATCACTCCATTCGGGTGCTTCTGCTATATCACCATGCCATTCGGTCTCAAGAATGCCAGAGCCACATTTATGCGAATGATTCAGAAGTGTCTACTCACTCAAATCTGTCGGAATGTGGAAGCGTATATGGATGATATCGTCGTCAAGTCACGAAAAGGTTCCGACCTGCTTGCTGACCTCGCCGAAACATTTGCCAACCTCAGAAGGTATGATATCAAGCTCAATCCATCAAAGTGCACATTCGGAGTTCCTGGTGGCAAGTTACTCGGTTTTCTCGTTTCCGAGCGAGGGATCGACGCTAATCCAGAGAAGATCGACACTATTCTCCGAATGAAACGCCCTGTGCGAGTGCACGATGTCCAGAAGCTTACTGGATGCTTGGCCGCATTAAGTCGATTCATCTCACGACTCGGTGAAAAGGCATTGCCTCTTTACCGACTGATGAAGAAGGCAGACAAGTTCGAGTGGACTCCAGAAGCTGATGCAGCGTTTGCCGAGCTAAAAGCTCTGCTCTCCACCCAGCCGGTGCTTGCTGCTCCAATCAGCAAAGAGCCTCTGTTGCTTTATATCGCAGCCGCAGGACAAGTCGTCAGTACTGTGCTTACGGTCGAGCGGGAAGAAGAAGGAAAAGCTTTCAAAGTTCAGCGCCCAGTGTATTATTTGTCTGAAGTCTTGACTCCATCCAAGCAGAGATATCCTCATTATCAGAAGCTTGTGTATGGAATATACATGACCACAAAGAAGGTTGCTCATTATTTCTCTGATCATTCCATCACAGTCGTCAGCGACGCTCCACTATCAGAGATTTTGCACAACAGAGATGCAACTGGTCGAGTGGCGAAATGGGCGATTGAACTTCTGCCCCTTGATATCAAGTTTGAGGCAAAGAAAGCCATTAAGTCCCAGGCAATAGCAGATTTCCTCGCCGAGTGGATTGAACAGCAGCAGCCGACTGAAGTTCACTCGGAGCATTGGACCATGTTTTTTGATGGCTCTAAGATGTTGAATGGTTCCGGTGCTGGGGTTGTCCTGGTTTCCCCCAGAGGAGATAAGCTCAGATATGTGCTCCAGATTCACTTTGATTCCTCCAACAATGAGGCAGAGTATGAGGCCCTCTTATACGGATTGCGCATGGCCATTTCACTCGGCGTCCGTCGCCTGATGGTCTATGGCGATTCAGATTTAGTGGTCAACCAAGTGATGAAGGAGTGGGACGTGAGAAGCCCAGCCATGACTGGATACTGCAGTGCAGTGAGGAAGCTGGAAAAGAAGTTCGAGGGGTTGGAGCTCCATCATATACCCCGACTGAAAAATCAAGCAGCTGATGATCTAGCAAAGATAGGTTCCAAGAGAGGAGCCATACCGAGTGGTGTGTTCTTGGAGCATATACACACTCCGTCAGTCAAAGAAGATCCTTTCACCGAAGAAGCTCCACAGCCCAAGAGTGCCACAGATCCGACTGAGGTTGAAGTCCCAGCAGTTGTCGACTTGGTCATGGAGGTCTTGGTGGTCATTCCCGACTGGACAGTTCCGTATATCGCGTATATCCTGAGAAAAGAGCTTCCGGAGGATGAGGAAGAGGCTCGACAGATCGTCCGTCGATCTAAAGCCTTTACCGTAATCAAAGGACAGTTATATAGAGAAAGCGCGACTGGAGTTGGTCAGAAGTGCATAACACCAGACGAAGGTCGAATCATCCTTAATGATATTCACTCGGGGACCTGTGGTCATCATGCATCCTCTCGGACCATCGTGGCCAAAGCATACCGAGCCGGATTTTACTGGCCAAAAGCGAATGAGATGGCAAAGGAAATAGTGGATAAGTGCGAGGGATGTCAGTTCTACTCGAATATGTCGCACAAGCCTGCATCAGCTCTGAAGACCATTCCACTCGTCTGGCCTTTCGCAGTGTGGGGGTTGGACATGGTTGGTCCTTTGAGAACAGGTCGAAGTGGCTTCACGCACGTACTGGTGGCAGTCGACAAGTTCACCAAGTGGATTGAGGCTAAACCAATCAAGAACCTTGACGCCGGTACTGTTGTTAGCTTCATCAGGGAACTGATATTCAGATATGGAGTCCCGCACAGCATCATTACGGATAATGGGTCGAACTTTGACTCGGAGGAATTCAGGGATTTCTGCAACTCTCAAGGCACACGAGTCGACTACGCTTCAGTCGCCCATCCGCAGACGAATGGACAAGCAGAGCGTGCCAATGGCCTGATTCTCAAGGGATTGAAACCCCGACTGATGCGTGATCTCAAGCATGCAGCTGGAGCTTGGGTCGACGAACTTCCCTCGGTGCTTTGGGGACTGCGGACCACACCTAATCAGTCAACCGGAAGAACTCCATTCTTCTTGGTCTACGGAGCTGAAGCAGTCTTGCCGAGTGATCTTCTCCACAATGCTCCTCGAGTTGAGATCTACAACGAAGCAGAAGCTGAACAAGCGCGGCGGGACGCAGTCGACCTTTTGGAGGAATAAAGGGAGATGGCTCTGATCCGATCAACCATCTACCAACAAGATTTGCGTCGTTTCCACGCCAGAAATGTGAGGGGTCGAGCCTTCCAGGAAGGAGATTTAGTTCTCCGAGTGGATCAGAAGAAACAACACAAGCTTGCTCCTTCTTGGGAAGGACCCGTCATCATCATCAAAGTTCTCCACAATGGGGCATACCGTCTTTACAACGTCGAACATAATATCGACGAGCCCCGAGCTTGGAACGCGGAACTACTCCGCCCATTTTACACTTAAGTTTGTCACTCGGATGAGTTGCAATAAAGTACTCCTGTAGTTCATGGATTTCAAAACAATAGTGTCATAGTTCCTCCATAATTTTTTTCACTTTTTATTTTTGTCCAATAAAATTTTCCCCTCAGTGGGTGACTTAGCCGCGAATCCGTTTCGCCTAAGTTTGTAAAAATCCTTACCGAGTGGTGAGCCAGACTCCCACTTGGAGGCTTAGCTGCGAATCCGTTTCGCCTAAGATTAAATAAAATTCTACCGAGTGGTAAAGCCAGACTTCCACTCGGAGGCTTAGCTGCAGTCCAAGTACTCGCCTAAGTTATCAAAATCCTACCGAGTGGTAAGCCAGACTTCCACTCGGAGGCTTAGTTGCAGTCCAAGTACTCGCCTAAGTTATCAAAATCCTACCGAGTGGTAAGCCAGACTTCCACTCGGAGTCTTAGCTGCAGCCCCGTGCTCGCCTAAGTTATCAAAATCCTACCGAGTGAAGAGCAAACCTCTCACTCGGGGGCTTAGCTGCAGCCCAGTGCTCGCCTAAGATATAAAAATCCTACCGAGTGAAGAGCAAACCTCTCACTCGGGGGTTTAGCTGCAGCCCAGTGCTCGCCTAAGATATAAAAATCCTACCGAGTGAAGAGCAAACCTCTCACTCGGAGGCTTAGCTGCAGCCCAGTGCTCGCCTAAGATATAAAAAAATCCTACCGAGTGAAGAGCAAACCTCTCACTCGGAGGCTTAGATGCAG
>NC_041382.1:157991411-158025749 GCF_002162155.2 Triticum dicoccoides | reverse complement strand
GGCTTAGCTGCAGCCCAGTGCTCGCCTAAGATATAAAAATCCTACCGAGTGAAGAGCAAACCTCTCACTCGGGGGCTTAGCTGCAGCCCAGTGCTCGCCTAAGATATAAAAATCCTACCGAGTGAAGAGCAAACCTCTCACTCAGGGGCTTAGCTGCAGCCCAGTGCTCGCCTAAGATATAAAAATCCTACCGAGTGAAGAGCAAACCTCTCACTCGGGGGCTTAGCTGCAGCCCAGTGCTCGCCTAAGACATAAAAATCCTACCGAGTGAAGAGCAAACCTCTCACTCGGGGGCTTAGCTGCAGCCCAGTGCTCGCCTAAGATGTAAAAATCCTACCGAGTGAAGAGCAAACCTCTCACTCGGGGGCTTAGCTGCAGCCCAGTGCTCGCCTAAGATATAAAAATCCTACCGAGTGAAGAGCAAACCTCTCACTCGGGGGCTTAGTTGCAGCCCAGTGCTCGCCTAAGACATAAAAATCCTACCGAGTGAAGAGCAAACCTCTCACTCGGGGACTTAGCTGCAGCCCAGTGCTCGCCTAAGATATAAAAACCCTACCGAGTGAAGAGCAAATCTCTCACTCGGGGGCTTAACTGAAGCCCAGTGCTCCCCTAAGTGGATTAAGGAATAAGTCGACTGCAGTGAGCGTCTTGCTTTGAACCTGCAAAAGACATTTCAAGCCAAAAGCAATCATATTCAAACATCGAATTCAAGTTCGGAACGATACCTAAAGGAACCGAAAGTGCTCAGGCGCTAAGCCTGTTAAGGTTTATCGGTTACAACTCCGCTCGGCATACCGAGGCAAATTTAAAGCGTCGAGCTTAAAAGAAGTTTTTTACCCCTCCTGTGGAGGGCTGGAAGGTGCAACAAATTCATCAAGATCAATTCCATCTGCGATCCGAGTGGCAGCAGCAATGAAAGTTTCCATAAAGGATCTGAAGTCGTGTTTCTTGGTGTTGGCCACCCGGAGGGCCGCCAGCTTGTCTTCTCGCGCATCTTTGCAGTGGACTCGGGCCAGACACAGAGCAACATCTGCACCGCACCGAGCCGAGGACTTTTTCCACTCCTGCAGTCGACCAGGGACAGTGTTCAAGCGAGCCATCAGCGACTCGAGGTCGTTCTGGAGTGTCTCCCTGGGCCAGAGCGTTGAGTCGATGCGAGATGTGGCGACCTTCAGCCTTGCAAGATAGTCCACGACAGCTGCAACACGGGACTCCAGTCGGAAAACATTCATGGCAACTTCGTCGTTCACCGGAGAATTGACAGGGTCAAGGTTTGGTTCCAGCCGGCTAGTCTCTTCTTCAAAGTCTTGACAAAATTCTGCAAGGGCGTTCACCGAGTCAAGGCAATGGTCGAATGGAAAAATCACAGTTGAAAATGATTGTTTAGCGTAAAGGTTTACCTTCAAGCATAAGGAATAGCTTCTTGGCAAGACCATTCAGGAAGGCCTCCAGATCATTTTTCTTCCCAAGAGCAGCTTTCAGATTGGTATTTTCTTGTTCAAGCTTGGTGACTGAAGCTAACTTCTCGTCAGCAAGCTTGATCCTCTCAGCTAGTTCAAGGTCTTTTTTCTGTTGGGCCTCCCTCACCTTACCTGCAAGTTACAGTAAGATCAGATTTTGAAACAAATAAAGGGAAAAAGCAGTCGTCGAGGTCTCACCAAACATACCTTTGGTCTCCTCCTTTTCCTTCGTCAGATTCTCCTGAGCCAGCTTCAAATCCAGCTCGAGCTGAATGTGCTTGTTTGCTCAGTGTAGCGAGCCGCAAGGTCACATGATCTCTGGGAAGAATCAATCGACTAAATGTCAAAGATAATCCACTTCCAAGTGGAACAGGAAAAATCATGCGTTTCTAAGACTACAGCCGAATACAAGCATTCGACCGTAGTCTCGGGGACTACACCCAGTGGGTGCACTCAGCGTGCCCCCACTAATCCTGTTGAAGACAAAGTCGACCAGTCGACCTCAAAAAAAACAAGATGTATTCTTTAAGACTGTAATCGACTGCAAGCAGTCGACCACAGTCTCGGGGACTACACCCAGTGGGTGCACTCAGCGTGCCCCCACCGGTTTGCGAAATCCAGTCGCCATAGTCGAATGACGGAAAGACTGAACTTATAAAGCCTAAGGCCGACTGCCAGCAGTCGACCTTAGCCTTGGGGACTACACCCAGCGGGTGCACTCAGCGTGCCCCCGCTATCACGGAGTTTAAATCGACACACCCAGTGGGTGATTACTATAAATTCTGGAAAGAAAACAAGCGGTGGTCGACTGACCTGAACATTGCTTTGAAGGGCGGAACTGGCGTCGTAAGCTGCCTGGCTCGCATCCCGGATGGTCTTCAACTGCTCCATCATGATCCCTGCCTGGCGTATCGCCTCCTTCGCGGCGCCAGCTTGGTCCTCTGGGACGTGGTGCGTCGTGAAGAGGGAGGGTTGCAGAGCACTCGTCAGTGGATCTACGAAGGACACAATGTGTCGAGTGGTGTTCTCCTCCTCCGCGACCAGAGTCTCAGGCACCGTCACATCCTGGGACACCCTGCCGGCAGACGCTTTCCTACTCCTTCTGGGCTTCAGCGGTTCCTCATCTTCATCATCATCAGGGAGAGTGATAACAACATCGGATGGAGCTACAGAAAAGAATCAGAATTAGAGATCATGAGTCAGTCGACTAGAAACGCTGTTAAGAGTATAGTACCAGGTTTTGAGGTTGCTGCGTCCTCCATCTCATGGTCGTCAGCCCGGGCTGAGGTCTTAGAAGTAGCAGCACTGCAACTCCAAAGAGTCAGTCGACTAACTCCAGCGCCAACCAGAGATAATGTTCGCACAAAACAAGAAGACTCAAGCAGCATGATTACCCTGATATGGTGGGGATGGACACCTTCATCTTCGGCAGGAGCTTGGTCGGCTTTGACGGGGACGCCCTGGGCTGCTTCGACGCCTTTTCAGTCGGCGCCGGAGAGGTGGTCCGAGGGCGCTTGGTCGACTGTGTAACAGTCGCAACCCCCTTGCCACGTTCAGTTGCAGGGTCATGGACAAGTTTCGACCGCCTTTCCGAGCGCGGTGGTGCGACCTCCTCCGCCTCATCCTCTTCCTCGTCCTCATCGTCATCATCATCATCGTCATCATCAGCGGCGTCCGAGTCCCACTCCTCCTCCTGGCTCTCGCCCCCGCTCGCTTCTCCCTCCTAGGTCGGAGCATGTGCTCCATTGGGCATCGAGTACAGCTCAGTGAGGGCCTGATAGACATCAAGACAAAGATCAGTTGACCGATCGGCAGAGAAAACAGAAATAAATGTGACGAGAATACAATGGGAAGTGGAGCAGACATACCTTGTTTGGATCACTGTGGCAGTCGAGTGGAGGAATCCTTCTGGCTCTGCGAGGGTTATCCTTGTTCCCAGTAACAGCGGCCATCCACCTTTCCAGAGTGGCATCGTCGACTGCTTCTGGATTGACCCGAGTCACATCCTCAGTCCCGCAGTACAACCACATGCAATGGCTCCGGAACTGAAGAGGCTGGATACGACGCCTAAGAAAAACCTCCAGGAGATCCATGCCCGTCACTCCCTCCCTAACCAACTGAACTACACGCTCCATCAGCATCTTCACGTCAGCTTTCTCCTCCGGAATCACCTTCAGAGAGGAGGGCTTGTTCACTCGGCCCATGGTGAACTGAGGGAGTCCACTCGACTGCCCCGGCGTCGACTGATCCTGGTAGTAGAACCAGGTCGACTGCCAGCCTCTGACTGACTTGGGAAATGTCATGGCTGGGAAGGTGCTCTTGTTCCTCACCTGGATCCCCAGACCCCCACACATTTGGACAACTCAGGTTTTTTCGTCGCCTGGGCTCGCCTTCTTCACGGTCTGAGAGCGACACGTGAATATGTGCTTGAACAAACCCCAATGCGGTCGACAACCCAGGAAGCTCTCACACATGGACACAAACGCGGCAAGATAGGCGATAGAATTCGGGGTGAAGTGGTGGAGTTGCGCTCCAAAGAAGTTCAAGAAACCACGGAAGAAAATGCTCGGCGACAAAGAAAATCCGCGGTCGACATGGGTAGCCAGAAGCACGCACTCACCCTCTTCCGGCTAGGGCTGCCACTCTTTCCCCGGAAGCCTCGCAGCTCCATGAGGGATCAGGCCCTCGTTGGCCATGTCAAGGAGATCCTTCTCCGTGATGGTCGACTGGATCCAATCTCCCCGGACCCAGCCTTTCGGCAGGCGAGATCTAGAAGAAGACCCGCCACGACTGGTGGATCTCCCCTTCGCCTTCTCCGTCGCCGACGCCTTCTTCGCGCGTTCCAACGCCGCTGTCTTCTCCTTGACCATGGCTGCCGGCGGGACGCGCGAGGAGAAGTTGTGCGGAGGCGAGAGCGAGCGCGTTGGGCGGAGACGAAGGGAACAGAGGGAGAATGCTGAGGCACTGTTCAAAAAACCCTCGCCGGGCGCATTTATAAGATCCCTTCTGAGTGGATGACAGGTGGGCCCGGTCGATCTAATCATATCCTGAACAGTTACGCGGACGCGATACGTGGCGAAAAAAGCGGCACGGGGATCGAGGCGTCTATGCGCTGTCCCATCCGAACACCGCAGTCCGCCCCGCTTCACGCGCTTCCCCAAATTTTGCATCCCGCGGAATCCGCGAACGGCAGATCGGTCTGCCAAACGCGGGATTTCCTGCGATCCATCGCTCGGAAATCGGCGAAGTCCAAAAGATCACTCGACGAAGGAAAAGAATGGATCGAGTCGACTGAAGAAAAGTTGCTCACTATCAACAAAGAGATTTTTTTCAAAACAACGCACGACCAGTATACGAAGGCTAATCGGAAACAACATCAACTCCTTCATCACTCGAGCCTCAATCCATTCGGGGGCTAATGATGGAGTCATGTACCTAGGGTAGGGTCACAGACCTGATCTAAGTACCCTGCCCAAGGACACCTTAGAAGAGATCACCTTCCAGTCGACTTACGAGGGACTCACTCGACTAACTTGAAGGACTCGACCACGAAGACTCACTCGACCACCAGAAGGTCAAGAGGCACTCTGCACTGCAACGGTCTGTAATTAAGTAGACTTTATGATAGTAAAGACACTTTATGTGGGGCGTTACCAGTAACGCCCCGGACTTAATGTACCTTAAACCCTTCATTACGTGGGTTGGCTGGGGTCCTGGCGCACTCTATATAAGCCACCCCCCTCCATAGGCAGAAGGGTTCGGCACCTTGTAATCCATACACACATAATCCACTCGACCGCCTCCGGGCTCCGAGACGTAGGGCTTTTACTTCCTCCGAGAAGGGCCTGAACTCGTACATCTCTTGTGCTTACAACTTCTCCATAGCTAGGACCTTGCCTCTCCATACCTACACCCCACTCTACTGTCAGACTTAGATCCACGACAGGGCCGACGGCCAGGAGGGGCACGGTACGGGGGGAATCCTACTTGGACTCCTAGTCCAAGTAGGATTCGCCCGCCCTCCTCTTCTTTCTCCACCGGAGGGAATAGGAAGGAGAGGGAGAGGGAAAGGGAAGGGGGGCGCTGCCCCCTCCTCCTTGTCCTATCCGGACTCCCTAGGAGGGGGCGCGGCCACCCCCCGCGGGCTTCCCTCTCTCTATCCCTTAGACCCATGTTGGCCCAACACTTCCTCGAGGGATTCTGTGTTGGGGAACGTAGTAATTTCAAAAAAATTCCTACGCACACGCAAGATCATGGTGATGTATAGCAACGAGAGGGGAGAGTGTTGTCTACGTACCCTCGTAGACCGGAAGCGGAAGCGTTAGCACAACGCGGTTGATGTAGTCGTACGTCTTCACGGCCCTACCGATCAAGCACCGAAACTACGACACCTCCGAGTTCTAGCACACGTTCAGCTCGATGACGATCCCCGGACTCCGATCCAGCAAAGTGTCAGGAAGAGTTCCGTCAGCACGATGGCGTGGTGACGATCTTGATGTTCTACCATCGCAGGGCTTCGCCTAAGCACCGCTACAATATTATCGAGGATTATGGTGGAGGGGGGCACCGCACACGGCTAAGAGAACGATCACGAAGATCAACTTGTGTGTCTAGAGGTGCCCCCTACCCCTATATATAAAGGAGCAAGGGGGAGAGGCCGGCCGGCCCTTGGGGCGCGCCAAGGAGGGGGGAGTCCTCCTCCTAGTAGGAGTAGGACTCCCTTTTCCTAGTCCAACTAGGAAGAGAGAAGGGGAAGGAAAGAGAGGGAGAGGGAGAGGGAAAGAGGGGCCGCGCCCCCCTCCCCTAGTCCAATTCGGACTCCCCATGGGAGGGGGCGCGCCACCTCCTGGGATGCTGCCCTCTCTCTCCCCTTAGGCCCACTAAGGCCCAATACTTCCCCGGGGGGTTCCGGTAACCCTTCTAACACTCCGGTTTTCTCCGAAATCACCCGAAACACTTCCGGTGTCCGAATATAGCCGTCCAATATATCGATCTTTATGTCTCAACCATTTCGAGACTCATCGTCATGCCCGTGATCATATCCGGGACTCCGAACAACCTTCGGTACATCAAAATATATAAACTCATAATGAAACTGTCATCGTAATGTTAAGCGTGCGGACCCTATGGGTTCGAGAACAATGTAGACATGACCGAGACACGCCTCCGGTCAATAACCAATAGCGGAACCTGGATGCTCATATTGGCTCCTACATATTATACGAAGATCTTTTATCGGTCATACTGCATAACAACATACGTTGTTCCCTTTGTCATCGGTATGTTACTTGCCCGAGATTCGATCATCGATATCTCAATACCTAGTTCAATCTTGTTACCGGCAAGTCTCTTTACTCGTTCTGTAATACATCATCCCGCAGCTAACTCATTAGTTCCAATGCTTGCAAGGCTTATGTGATTGCATTACCGAGAGGGCCCAGAGATACCTCTTCGACAATCGGAGTGACAAATCCTAATCTCGAAATACGCCAACCCAACAAGTACCTTCGGAGACACCTGTAGAGCACCTTTATAATCACCCAATTACGTTGTGATGTTTGGTAGCACACAAAGTGTTCCTCCGGTAAACGGGAGTTGCATAATCTCATAGTCATAGTCATAGGAACATGTATAAGTCATGAAGAAAGCAATAGCAACAAACTAAACGATCAAGTGCTAAGCTAGCAGAATGGGTCAAGTCAATCACATCATTCTCCTAATGATGTGATCCCGTTAATCAAATGACAACTCATGTCTATGGTTAGGAAACATAACCATCTTTGATCAACGAGCTAGTCAAGTAGAGGCATACTAGTGACACTCTGTTTGTCTATGTATTCACACATGTATTATGTTTCCGGTTAATACAATTCTAGCATGAATAATAAACATTTATCATGATATAAGGAGATAAGTAATAACTATATTATTGCCTCTAGGGCATATTTCCTTCAGTCTCCCACTTGCACTAGAGTCAATAATCTAGTCCACGTCGCCATGTGATTTAACATTAATAGTTCACATCACCATGTGATTAACACCCATAGTTCACATCGTCATGTGACTAACACCCAAAGGGTTTACTAGAGTCAATAATCTAGTTCACATCGCTATGTGATTAATACCCAAAGAGTACTAAGGTGTGATCATGTTTTGCTTGTGAGGGAAGTTTAGTCAACGGGTCTGCTACATTCAGATCCGTATGTATTTTGCAAATTTCTATGTCAACAATACTCCGCACGAAGCTACTCTAGCTAATTGCTCCCACTTTAAATATGTATCCAGATTGAGACTTCGAGTCATCTGGATCAGTGTCAAAACTTGCATCGACGTAACCCTTTACGACGAACCTTTTGTCACCTCCATAATCGAGAAACATATCCTTATTCCACTAAGGATAATTTTGACCAATTCCAGTGATCTACTCCTAGATCACTATTGTACTCCCTTGCCAAACTCAGGGCAGGGTATACAATAGGTCTGGTACACAGCATGGCATACTTTATAGAACCTATGGCTAAGGCATAGGGAATGACTTTCATTCTCTCTCTATCTTCTGCCGTGGTCAGGTTTTGAGTCTTACTCAACTTCACACCTTGTAACACAGGCAAGAACTCCTTCTTTGACTGTTCCATTTTGAACTACTTCAAAATCTTGTCAAGGTATGTGCTCATTGAAAAACTTATCAAGCATCTTGATCTATCTCTATAGATCTTGATGCTCAATATGTAAGCAGCTTCACCAAGGTCTTTCTTTGAAAAACTCCTTTCAAACATTCCGTTATGCTTTGCAGAATAATTCTACATTATCTCCGATCAACAATATGTCATTCACATATACTTATCAGAAATGTTGTAGTGCTCCCACTCACTTTCTTTTAAATACAGGCTTCACCGCAAGTCTGTATAATACTATATGCTTTGATCAACTTATCAAAGCGTATATTCCAACTCTGAGATGCTTGCACCAGTCCATAGATGGATCGCTGGAGCTTGCATATTTTGTTAGTACCTTTAGGATTGACAAAACCTTCTGGTTGCATCATATACAACTCTTCTTTAATAAATCATTAAGGGATGCAGTTTTGTTTATCCATTTGCCAGATTTCATAAAATGCGGCAATTGCTAACATGATTCGGACAGACTTAAGCATAGATACGAGTGAGAAACTCTCATCGTAGTCAACACCTTGAACTTGTAGAAAACCCTTTTGCGACAATTCTAGCTTTGTAGATAGTAACACTACTATCAGCGTCCGTCTTCCTCTTGAAGATCCATTTAATCTCAATGGCTCGCCGATCAATGGGCAAGTCAATTAAAGTCCATACTTTGTTCTCATACATGGATCTCATCTCAGATTTCATGGCCTCAAGCCATTTCGTGGAATCTGGGCTCATCATCGCTTCCTCATAGTTCGTAGACTCGTCATGGTCAAGTAACATGACCTCTAGAACAGGATTACCGCACCACTCTGGTAAGGATATCACTCTGGTTTACCTACGAGGTTCGGTAGTAACTTGATCTGAAGTTACATGATCATCATCATTAGCTTCCTCAGTAATTGGTGTAGTAGTCACAGGAACAGCTTTCTGTGATGAACTACTTTCCAATAAGGGAGTAGGTACAGTTACCTCATCAAGTTCTACTTTCCTCCCACTCACTTCTTTCGAGAGAAACTCCTTCTCTAGAAAGGATCCATTCTCGACAACGAATATCTTGCCTTCGGATCTGTGACAGAAGGTGTACCCAACATTTTCTTTTGGGTATCGTATGAAGACGCACTTCTCCGATTTGGGTTTGAGCTTATCAGGTTGAAACTTTTTCACATAAGCATTGCAACCTCAAACTTTAAGAAACGATAGCTTAGGTTTCTTGCCAAACCATAGTTCATACGGTGTCGTCTCAACGGATTTAGATGGTGTCCTATTTAACGTGAATGTAGCTGTCTCTAATGCATAATCCTCAAATGATAGTGGTAAATCAGTAAGAGACGTCATAGATCGCACCATATCTAATAAAGCACGGTTACGACGTTCGGCCACACCATTACACTGTGGTGTTCTAGGTGGCATGAGTAGTGAAACTATTTCACATTGTTTTAACTGAAGGCCAAACTCGTAACTCAAATATTTTACTTCTGCGATCATATCGTAGAAACTTCTATTTTGTTATGATGATTCTCCACTTCACTCTGAAATTCTTTGAACTTTTCAAATGTTTCAGACTTGTGTTTCATCAAGTAGATATACCCATATCTGCTCAAAATCATCTATGAAGGTCAGAAAATAACGAAACTTGCCGTGAGCCTTAACACTCATCGGACCGCATATATTAGTATGTATTATTTCCAATAAGTCAGTTGCTCGCTCCATTGTTCCGGAGAACAGAGTCTTAGTCATCTTGCCCATGAGTCATGGTTCGCAAGCATCAAGTGATTCATAATCAAGTGATAACAAAAGTCCATCAGCATGGAGTTTCTTCATGCGCTTTACACCAATATGACCTAAACGACAGTGCCACAAATAAGTTGCACTATCATTATTAACTTTGCATCTTTTTGTTTCAATATTATGAATATGTGTATCACTACGATCGAGATCCAACTAACCATTTTCATTGGGTGTGTAACCATATAAGGTTTTATTCATGTAAACAGAACAACAATTTATTTTCTTACTTAAATGAATAACCGTATTGCAATAAACATGATCAAATCATATTCATGCTCAACGCAAACACCAAATAACACTTATTTAGGTTCAACACTAATCCCAAAAGTATAGGGAGTGTGCGATGATGATCATATCAATCTTGGAACTATTTCCAACACACATCGTCACTTCACCCTTACTAGTTTATGTTCATTCTGCAACTTCCGTTTCGAGTTACTACTCTTAGCAACTAAACTAGTATCAAATACCGAGGGGTTGTTACGAACACTAGTAAAATACACATCAATAATCTGTATATCAAATATACCTTTGTTCACTTTGCCATCCTTCTTATCCGCCAATTACTTGGGGTAGTTCCGCTTCTAGTGACCAGTCCCTTTGCAGTTAAGCACTTAGTCTCAGGCTTAGGTCCAGACTTGGGCTTCTTCACTTGAGCAGCAACTTGCTTTCCGTTCTTCTTGAAGTTCCCTTTCTTTCCCTTTGCCCTTTTCTTGAAACTAGTGGTCTTGTTAACCATCAACACTTGATGTTTTTCTTGATTTCTACCTTCATCGATTTCAGCATCACGAAGAGCTTGGGAATTACTTTCGTTATCCCTTGCATATTATAGTTCATCACGAAGTTCTACTAACTTGGTGATGGTGACTAGAGAATTCTGCCAATCACTATTTTATCTGGAAGATTAACTCCCACTTGATTCAAGCGATTGTAGTACCCAGACAATCTGAGCACATGCTCACTCCTTGAGCTATTCTCCTCCATCCTTTAGCTATAGAACTTGTTGGAGACTTCATATCTCTCAACTCGGGTATTTTCTTGGAATATTAACTTCAACTCCTGGAACATCTCATATGTTCCATGACGTTCAAAACGTCTTTGAAGTCCTGATTCTAAGCTGTTAAGCATGGTTCACTAAACTATCAAGTAGTCATCATATTGAGCTAGCCAAACGTTCATAACGTCTATATCTGCTCCTGCAATAGGTCTGTCACCTAGCGGTGCATCAAGGACATAATTCTTCTGTGCAGCAATGAGGATAAACCTCAGATCACGGATCCAATCCGCATCATTTCTACTAACATCTTTCAACTTAGTTTTCTCTAGGAACATATCAAAAGTAAAACAGGGGAGCTAAACGCGAGCTATTGATCTACAACATAGATATGCTAATACTACCAGGACTAAGTTCATGATAAATTAAAGTTCAATTAATCATATTACTTAAGAACTCCCACTGAGAAAGATTTCCCTCTAATCCTCTAAGTGATCACGTGATCCAAATTAACTAAACCATGTCCGATCATCACGTGAGATGGAGTAGTATCAATGGTGAACATCAATATGTTGATCATATCTACTATAAGATTCACGCTCGACCTTTCGGTCTTCGTGTTCCGAGGCCATATCTGTTATATGCTAGGCTCGTCAAGTTAAACCTGAGTATTCCGCGTGTGCAACTGTTTTGCACCCGTTGTATTTGAACGTAGAGCCTATCACACCCGATCATCACGTGGTGTCTCAGCACGAAGAACTTTCGCAACGGTGCATACTCAGGGAGAACACTTGTACCTTGATAATTAGTGAGAGATCATCTTATAAAGCTACCATCGAACTAAGCAAAATAAGATGTATAAAAGATAAACATCACATGCAATCAAAATATGTGACATGATATGGCCATCATCATCTTGTGCCTTTGATCTCCATCTCCCAAGCATCGTCATGATCTCCATCATCACCGGCATGACACCATGATCTCCATCATCTTGATCTATATCAATGTGTCGTCACATGGTTGTCTCACCAACAATTGCTCTTGCAACTATTGGTATCGCATAGCGATAAAGTAAAGCAATTATTTGGCGCTTGCATCTTATGCAATAGAGAGATAACCACAAGGCTTTTGCCGGTTGCCGATAACTTCAACAAAACATGATCATCTCATACAACAACTTATATCTCATCACGTCTTGACTATATCACATCACAACATGCCCTGCAAAAACAAGTTAGACGTCCTCTACTTTGTTGTTGCAAGTTTTACGTGGCTGCTACGGGCTGAGCAAGAACCGTTCTTACCTACGTATCAAAACCACAACGATAGTTTGTCAAGTTGGTGTTGTTTTAACCTTCGCAAGGACCGGGCGTAGCCACACTCGGTTCAACTAAAGTTGGAGAAACTGACACCCTCCAGCCACCTGTGTGCAAAGCACGTCGGTAGAACCAGTCTCGCGTAAGCATACGCGTAATGTCGGTCCGAGCCGCTTCACACAACAATACCGCCGAACCAAAGTATGACATGCTGGTAAGCAGTATGACTTATATCGCCCACAACTCACTTGTGTTCTACTCATGCACAACATCAACGCATAATACCTAGGCTCGGATGCCACTGTTGGGGAACGTAGTAATTTCAAAAAAATTCCTACGCACACGCAAGATCATGGTGATGCATAGCAATGAGAGGGGAGAGTGTTGTCTACGTACCCTCGTAGACCGGAAGCGGAAGCGTTAGCACAACGCGGTTGATGTAGTCGTACGTCCTCACGACCCGACCGATCAAGCACCGAAACTATGGCACCTCCGAGTTCTAGCACACGTTCAGCTCGATGACGATCCCCGGACTCCGATCCAGCAAAGTGTCGGGAAGAGTTCCGTCAGCACGACGGTGTGGTGACGATCTTGATGTTCTATGTCGCAGGGCTTCGCCTAAGCACCGCTACAATATTATCGAGGATTATGGTGGAGGGGGGCACCGCACATGGCTAAGAGAACGATCACGAAGATCAACTTGTGTGTCTAGAGGTGCCCCCCTGCCCCTGTATATAAAGGAGCAAGGGGGAGAGGCCGTCCGGCCCTTGGGGCGCGCCAAGGAGGGGGGAGTCCTCCTAGTAGGAGTAGGACTCCCTTTTCCTAGTCCAACTAGGAAGAGAGAAGGGGGAAGGAAAGAGAGGGAGAGGGAGAGGGAAAGAGGGGCCGCGCCCCCTCCCGTAGTCCAATTTGGACTTCCCATGGGAGGGGGCGCACCACCTCCTAGGCTGCTGCCCTCTCTCTCCCCTCAGGCCCACTAAGGCCCAATACTTCCCCGGGGGGTTCCGGTAACCCTTCCGGCACTCCGGTTTTCTCCAAAATCACCCGAAACACTTCCGGTGTCCAAATATAGCCATCCAATATATCGATCTTTAGGTCTCGACCATTTCGAGACTCCTCGTCATGTCCATGATCATATCCGGGACTCCGAACAACCTTCGGTACATCAAAATATATAAACTCATAATGAAACTGTCATCATAATGTTAAGCGTGCAGACCCTACGGGTTCAAGAACAATGTAGACATGACCGAGACACGTCTCCAGTCAATAACCAATAGCGGAAGCTGGATGCTCATATTGGCTCCTACATATTCTATGAAGATCTTTTATAGGTCAGACCACATAACAACATACGTTGTTCCCTTTGTCATCGGTATGTTACTTGCCCGAGATTCGATCGTCGGTATCTCAATACCTAGTTCAATCTTGTTACCGGCAAGTATCTTTACTCGTTCTGTAATACATCATCCCGCAGCTAAGTCATTAGTTGCAATGCTTGCAAGGCTTATGTGATGTGCATTACCGAGAGGGCCCAGAGATACCTTTCCGACAATCGGAGTGACAAATCCTAATCTCGAAATACGCCAACCCAACAAGTACCTTCGGAGACACATGTAGAGCACCTTTATAATCACCCAGTTATGTTGTGACATTTGGTAGCACACAAAGTGTTCCTCTGGTAAATGGGAGTTGCATAATCTCATAGTCGTAGGAACATGTATAAGTCATGAAGAAAGCAATAGCAACAAACTAAACGATCAAGTGCTAAGCTAATGGAATGGGTCAAGTCAATCACATTATTATCCTAATGATGTGATCCCGTTAATCAAATGACAACTCATGTCTATGGTTAGGAAACATAACCATCTTTGATCAACGAGCTAGTCAAGTAGAGGCATACTAGTGACACTCTGATTGTCTATGTATTCACACATGTATTATGTTTCCGTTTAATACAATTCTAGCATGAATAATAAACATTTATCATGATATAAGGAAATAAGTAATAACTATATTATTGCCTCTAAGGCATATTTCCTTCATTCCGGTAACCCCTCGGTACTCCGGAAAAATACCCGTATCAGTCGGAACCATTCTGATGTCCGAATATAACCTTCCAATATATGAATATTTACCTCTCGACCATTTCGAGACTCCTCGTCATGTCTGTGATCTCATCCGGGACTCCGAACAAACTTCGCTCACCAAAAAACATTACTCATAATACAAATCGTCATCGAACGTTAAGCACGCGGACCCTACGGGTTCGAGAACTATGTAGAAACGACCGAGACACATCTCCGGTCAATAACCAATAGTGGAACCAGGATGCTAATATTGGTTCCTACGTATTCTATGAAGATCTTTATCGGTCAAACCGCATAACAACATACGTTATTCCCTTTGACATCGGTATGTTACTTGCCCGAGATTCGATTGTCGGTATCTTTATACCTAGTTCAATCTTGTTACTGGCAAGTCTCTATAGTCGTTCCGTAATGCATCATCCCGCAACTAAATCATTAGTCACATTGCTTGCAGTACCTCTCTGATACTTGGAGTGACAAATCCTAATCGCGATCTATGTCAACCCAACAAACACTTTCGGAGACACCTGTAGAGCATCTTTATAATCACCCAGTTATATTGTGATGTTTGACAACACACAAGGTTTTCCTTCGGTATTCGGGAGTTGCATAATCTCATAGTCAAAGGAATATGTATAAGTCATGAAAAAAGCAATAGCAATAAAACTCAACGATCATTATGCTAAGCTAACGAATGGGTCTTGTCCATCACATCATTCTCCTACTGATGTGATCCCGTTCGTCAAATGACCACACATGTCTATGGTCAGGAAACTTAACCATCTTTGATTAACGAGCTAGTCAAGTAGAGGCATACTAGGGACACTCTGTTTTGTCTATGTATTCACACATGTACTAAGTTTGCGGTTAATACAATTCTAGCATGAATAATAAACATTTATCATGATATAAGGAAATATAAATTACAACTTTATTATTGCCTCTAGGGCATATTTCCTTTAGTCTCACACTTGCACTAGAGTCAATAATCTAGATTACATTGTAATTATTCTAACACCCATGGAGTGTTGGTGTTGATCATGTTTTACTCATGGAAGAGGCTTAGTCAATAGTTCTGCAACATTCAGATCCGTATGTATCTTGCAAATCTCTATGTCTCCCTCCTTGACTTGATCGCGGATCGAATTGAAGCGTCTCTTGATGTGTTTGGTTCTCTTGTGAAATCTGGATTCCTACGCCAAGGCAATTGCTCCAGTATTGTCACAAAAGATTTTCATTGGACCCAATGCACTAGGTATTACACCTGGATCAGATATGAACTCCTTCATCTAGACTCCTTCATTTGCTGCTTCTGAGGCAGCTATGTACTCCGCTTCACACGTAGATCCCACCATGACGCTCTGTTTAGAACTACACCAACTTACAACTCCACCATTCAATATAAATACATATCCGGCGTGTGACTTACAGTCATTCGGATCAGTGTCAAAGCTTGCATCGATGCAACCATTTACGACAAGCTCTTTGTCACCTCCATAAACGAGAGAAACATATCCTTAGTCCTTTTCAGGTATTTCGGGATGTTCTTGACCGCTGTTAAGTGATCCACTCCTGGATTACTTTGGTACCTCCCTGCTAAACTTATAGCAAGGCACACATCAGGTCTGGTACACAGCATTGCATACATGATAGAACCTATGGCTGAGGCATAGGGAATGACTGTCATTTTCTCTCTATCTTCTGCAGTGGTCGGGCATTGAGTCTGACTCAACTTCACACCTTGTAGCACAGGCAAGAACCCTTTCTTTGACTGATCCATTTTGAACTTTTTCAAAACATTATCAAGGTATGTGCTTTGTGAAAGTCCAATTAAGCGTCTTGATCTATCTCTATATATCGTGATGCCCAATATATAAGCAGCTTCACCGAGGTCTTTCATTGAAAAATTCTTATTCAAGTATCCTTTTATGCTATTCAGAAATTATGTATTATTTCTAATCAACAATATGTCATCCACATATAATATTAGAAATGCTACATATCTCCCACTCACTTTCTTGTAAATACAGGCTTCTCCAAAAGTCTGTATATAACCATATGCTTTGATCACACTATCAAAGTGTATATTCCAACTCCGAGAGGCTGGCACCAGTCCATAAATGGATCGTTGGAGCTTGCACACTTTGTTAGCACCTTTAGGATCGACAAAACCTTCTGGTTGCATCATATACAACTCTTCTTTAAGATATCCATTAAGGAATGTAGTTTTGACATCCATTTGCCAAATTTCATAATCATAAAATGCGGCAATTGCTAACATGATTCGGACAGACTTAAGCATCGCTACGGGTGAGAAAGTCTCATCGCAGTCCACTCCTTGAACTTGTCGAAAACCTTTCGCAACAAGTCGAGCTTTGTAGACAGTAACATTACCGTCATCGTCAATCTTCTTCTTGAAGATCTATTTATTCTCTATGGCTTGCCGATCATCGGGCAAGTCAACCAAAGTCCATACTTTGTTCTCATACATGGATCCCATCTCAGATTTCATGGTCTCAAGCCATTTTGTGGAATCTGGGCTCATCATCGCTTCCTCATAGTTCATAGGTTCATCATGGTCAAGTAACATGACTTCCAGAACAGGATTACTGCACACTTCTGGTGCATATCATACTCTGATTGACCTACGAGGTTCTGTAGTAACTTGATCTAAAGTTTCATGATCATCATCATTAGCTTCCTCACTAATTAGTGTAGGAATCACTGGAACTAATTTTTGTGATGAACTACTTTCCAATAAGGGAGAAGGTACAATTACCTCATCAAGTTCTACTTTCCTCCCACTCACTTCTTTCGAGAGAAACTCCTTTTCTAGAAAGGATCCATTCTTAGCAATGAATATCTTGCCTTCGGATCTGTGATAGTAGGTGTACCCAACAGTCTCCTTTCGGTATCCTATGAAGACACATTTCTCCAATTTGGGTTCCAGCTTATCAGGTTGAAGCTTTCTCACATAAGCATCGTAGCCCCAAACTATAAGAAACGACAGTTTGGTGTCTTGCCAAACCACATTTCATATGGTGTCGTCTCAAAGGATTTAGATGGTGCCCTATTTAACGTGAATGGAGCCGTCTCTAAAGCATAACCCCAAAACGATAGCGGTAAATCGGTAAGAGACATCATAGATCGCACCATATATAATAAAGTACGGTTATGACTTTCGGACACAACATTACGCTGTGGTGTTCCAGGTGGCGTGAGTTGCGAAACTATTCCACATTGTTTCAAATGAAAACCGAACTCATAACTCAAATATTCACCTCCACGATCAGATCGTAGAAACTTTATTTTCTTGTTACGATGATTTTCCGCTTCACTCTGAAATTCTTTGAACTTTTCAAATGTTTCAGAATTATGTTTCATTAAGTAGATATACCCATATCTACTCAAATCATCTGTGAAGGTTAGAAAATAACGATACCTGCCGTGAGCCTCAACACTCATCGGACTGCATACATCAGTATGTATTATTTCCAATAAGTCAGTTGCTTGCTCCATTGTTTCGGAGAACAGAGTCTTAGTCATCTTGCTCATGAGGCATGGTTCGCAAGCATCAAGTGAGTCATAATCAAGTGATTCCAAAAGCCCATTGTCGGTGTCAAAACCGGCGGATCTCGGGTAGGGGGTCCCTAACTGTGCGTCTAGGATCAACGGTAACAGGAGACAGGGGACACAATGTTTACCCAGGTTCGGGCCCTCTCTATGGAGGTAATACCCTACTTCCTGCTTGATTGATCTTGACGAGTATGAATATTACAAGAGGTGATCTTCCACGAGATCGTAATGGCTAAACCCTAAAAGTCTAGCCTGGCTATGATTATCAGGATCCATCTACAGACCTAGCCCTCCAGTTTATATAGACACGGGAGGGATCTAGGGTTACACAAGGTCGGTTACAAAGAAATGAATCTTCATAGTTCGATCGCCAAGCTTGCCTTCCACGCCAAGCAGATCCCTATTCGGACACGGGTAGAGTCTTCGGTCTTTGTATCTTCACAGCCCAACAGTCCGGCCCATATCCAATAGGTCGGACGCCCGAGGACCCCTTAGTCCAGGACTCCCTCAGTAGCCCCTGAACCAGGCTTCAATGACGATGTGACCGGCGCGCAGATTGTCTTCGGCATTGCAAGGCGGGTTCCCTTTTTCAAATATTCCAAGATAGTCTTCGGATGAAACAAAATGTGTCTGGATTTGCAACACAAGTACCCCACATAGCCAAGTAGAGCATAATATTTCACGAGTCCAACCTGCTGACAACTTTTTGTGATGTGGCATCATGTTTGCCCGATCGTTATTTCAAACCGTTTCCTGTTCCACGTCTCGAGGCGTGGTTTTATTGGCACGTTCTGTCGAAGCAGAGATAGTGTCCCCTTATCGCGGGATCCTCATTAATACAAGCGTGGGTAACCCAACCGTTCCACTGGAAAGATTCCTTGGGAATAGGCAGGTTTTTGGGCTTAGGAGGAGGCGTTCAATACCCGCTGCCTTTATAAAGGAACCAAGGGTCGTCCTTTTACGCTAAACCTCTCCTCAACCTTTCCAACCTCGAGTTCTAACACCCAAGGTTCGACTTCATTGCTTCAAGCTTCCCCATCATGCCCGGACCCAGCCCTCAAGGCCAATGGGTGGCTTCCTCAGTTACAGAGGAGGGCATTGCAAAGCTTCGGGCGGCCAGATACCTGACCGCGGAGATCCACCACAGGCTTCCTGCTCAAGGACAGGTTATTCCGATCCCCATATCCGGCGAGAGGGTCGTATTCATCTCTCACTTCCTCCGAGGGCTAGGGTTCGCTCTCCACCCCTTTGTCCAGGGGCTAATGTTTTATTACGGACTAGATTTTCACGATCTAGCTCTGGATTCTTTCCTTCTCTTCTCGATGTTTATTGTCACGTGTGAGGCCTTCCTTCGAATCCCCCCACACTTCGGCTTATGACTCAAGACCTTTGGTGTGCAGCCAAAGGTAGTCTACGGGGAACATGTGGAGTGCGGCGGCGCTGTAGTAAGCCAGCTTACCAACACTCCCTGGCCAAAAGGCTCTTTCACTGAAGCTTCCAATCAATGGCAACAAGAGTGGTTTTTACGTTATGGAACCCCATCGCACCAAGTGGGAAGCCACACCTGCGTTTCGTTCTGGCCCTCCATTACAGCTTGCATCATGGGTCAACAAGGGGCTGGACTGGGGATCAGTTGATGAAGTGCGGACTCTATAGAGCCGCATCCGAACCCTCCTCGAGAGGGACATCGATCTTGTCAGCGTGATTCAAGTAATGTTGATCCGCCGAATCCTGCTGTGCCAGCGTAGCCCTCTCCGCATGTGGGAGTTTAATCCGGAAGGGCCATGAACCCTCCAACACTTCTTCGACGCTACACACAAAGGGATGTGGAAGATGGTTTTTGGGAAACGAAAACATTGTAAGCTCCTATCTTCCAAGCACTTTGTAGTTACGTATATCGCAATACGTTACCAAGCAAGCTATCTTCTTTCAGGGCTGGATAAAGAAAGCAGAACTAATTAGGTGTTTGGCCCCCCTTCCCGAAGCCTCAACGGATCCCGTATTAACAAGGATGCTGGCCCCGGCACCATACCAGATGTCTGCGAAGGAGGACAAGACGGGGAGCGAGAGGACCAAAGAGGGCCTCCATTCCGAAGATATTTTAGACGTCGTGTCCGGGGAGATTAAAATCCCATCGCCCAAAGGCAAAAGTAAAGGGGAAGCCAACATTCGTTCCCCCTATGGTAAGAAAAGGGCCGTCTCTGAAGATTGGGAAGAAAAGGCTCCGAAACGAGGCAAGATGCCCCTGTCGGGCGACTCGGGCTTGAAGGATGACATTATCACGCAGTCCTCCAGCGAGGCCAAGCCCAAATCGTAAGAAAACAAGGGCGTTTGATACATACCCCGTTCCTCCCTTGTGACCAGGGTAATATCTAAAATGTATGCTTTTTGCAGCTCGGCGCACAATCTTTCTCAACAATCATCTTCCTCAGGAGACCTTCTCCCAAAGATGATGGAAAGCGAGATGCCTCCACCAGTCTCCTCGCCCAATAAGGCGGATGAACTCGAGGTGTCGTCCCGGAGGGTCTCTCCTGATCCGCAAGTGATGCGAGGGGTGACGAAAACACGAACCAAAGATGACACTTCGGTAGCCCAGGGTCCGGGGACCAACAATAAAGGCCCCGGACTGTCCGGCTCTCAGTCGGAGACAACTCTAGGGGTGAACGAACGGATCCCTTTGAAGGGTGCTGCTACAGCTGCCTCCGGAGACCCAGAAATGCCGATATATTGACGAACATGCTGCGACAGGCGTTCGTCTCGGAAGACCATCGTACCTTGATGGGCACGGTGGTAAAAAAGGTCCTGTCCGCAAAAGCGGATTGAATGAAGCCTTCACGAGCCTGCTAAGAGGTTTCGAGGTTTGTGCTGTAATGCTTTCAATTGTGTTTTATTCACAAAATACTCCTATGTATATATAGTAGCCCCTGAGACTCTGATAGGCTCTCCAAGGGAGGCAATCAGAGGATCAAAAATATTTATCCAGGAAATAATATGACTACTTCGAACACAGGCTATTACTTCCCCTGCAACTGCCCGATCCGCGGAGGTTGTGGATCTGCAGCAAAAGATTGATGAGGCGGATGATGACATCACGCTGATCAACAGGTGTCTTGACAAGGCGCAAGGTATGTTTTTGGGTCAGCCAGTATATTTATCCATGATAACATGAGCATGAAGCTGGAATTGTATACTGAGACATGCGTAACTACAGATGGTGCTGCTGTGGTGGAGGCCCTTTGGGCTGAGCTTGTCCTTGCCAAGGAACAAACCCGGATGAGTAGTCTGGCTGCCCAGAAGGTGTCTGAAGAGGTAAAAGCCGAACAGGTTGTTCGACGCCAGTGTGAGGAAAGAATTACTACCATGGCACGCAAGCTAGAGGAGACCACCGTCCGGTGCGAATTCCTTGAGAAAGATAACAAGGCTAAAATGGCCGATCTCGACAAGGCCTTACAAGCAGCAAAAGAAGCACGATCTGAGTCTAGAGCGGCTCGGGAAGACATCCGGCAAGCTGGGGAGATAGCGGCTGGTAAGCCTTTCTTGTTACAGATGAAGTTCGGCGATCCGAAGTATTCCCCACTTAACCAAATGTGGAGTTCTCCGGACCCCTTCCTAGACCTGTCGAAGAGTGCTTCCGATGCGTCGCAATTTTACCAAGTGTAGGAAGGGTGTGCCACAGAGAAGCTTTTTTGGTCATAGTTCGGCACGCCAAAGCGTTAGTTGTTACTAAATGAACAGATGGCCTAGTGGGCCGAGCTCCACAGGATATCTGGTTCCGCCATGAAGGATGTCATAGTCCGGATGTGGCCTACGGAACCCATTCCGAATAGCTACTTCAGTTTGGTGCAGAGGCTTGTGGATGCGTGATACGTCTCCAACGTATCTATAATTTTTTATTGCTCCATGCTATATTATCTACCGTTTTGGGCAATATTGGGCTTTATTTTCCACTTTTATATTATTTTTGGGACTAACCTATTAACCGGAGGCCCAGCCCAGATTTGCTCTTTTATGCCTATTTCAGTGTTTCGAGGAAAAGGAATATCAAATGGAGTCAAAACGGAACGAAATCAACTGCAGAAGTTATTTTTGGAAAGAAACCTACCGGATAGACTTGGACCCTACGTCAGAAAATGAAGGAGGTGCTCACGAGGGTAGGGGGCGCGCCCACCCCCTAGGGCGCGCCCCCCTACCTCGTGGCCCCCCTTCGGTCCACCGATGTACCCCTTGTACCCATATATACCTACGTATCGTAAAACTTCCAAAATGGAGAATAGATCGGGAGTTCCGCCGCCAGAAGCCTCCGTAGCCACCGAAAGCCAATCTAGACCCGTTCCGGCACCCTGCCGGAGGGGGAAATCCCTCTCCGGTGGCCATCTTCATCATCCCGGTGCTCTCCATGATGAGGACGGAGTAGTTCTCCCTTGGGGCTGAGGGTATGTACCAGTAGCTATGTGTTTGATCTCTCTCTCTCTCTCTCTCTCTCTCTCTTGTTCTTGAGGTGGTACGATCTTGATGTATCGCGAGCTTTGCTATTATATTTGGATCCTATGATGTTTCTTCCCCCCTCTACTCTCTTGTAATGAATTGAGTTTCCCCTTTGAAGTTATCTTATCGGATTGAGTCTTCAAAGATTTGAAAACACTTGATGTATGTCTTACCGTGCGTATCTGTGGTGACAATGGGATACCACGTGATTCACTTGATGTACGTTTTGGTGATCAACTTGCGGGTTCTGCCCATGAACCTATGCATAGGGGTTGGCACACGTTTTCGTCGTAATTCTCCGGTAGGAACTTTGGGGCACTCTTTGAGGTCCTATGTGTTGGTTGAATAGATGAATCTGAGATTGTGTAATGCATATCGTATAATCATACCACAGATACTTGAGGTGACATTGGAGTATCTAGGTGACATTAGAGTTTTGGTTGATTTGTGTCTTAAGGTGTTACTCTAGTACGAACTCTAGGGTTGTTTTTGACACTTATAGGAATAGCCCAACGGATTGATTGGAAAGAATAACTTTGAGGTGGTTTCGAACCCTACCATAATCTCTTCGTTCGTTCTCCGCTATTAGTGACTTTGGAGTGACTCTTTGTTGCATGTTGAGGGATAGTTATGTGATCCAATTATGTTAGTATTGTTGAGGGAACTTACACTAGTGAAAGTATGAACCCTAGGCCTTATTTCCTATCATTGCAATACCGTTTACGCTCACTTTTATCACTTGCGACCTTGCTGTTTTTATTATTTCAGATTTCAAATAGCTTTATCTACTATCCATATACCACTTGTTTCACCATCTCTTCGCCGAACTAGTGCACATATACAATTTACCATTGTATTGGGTGTGTTGGGGACACAAGAGACTCTTTGTCATTTGGTTGCAGGGTTGCTTGAGAGAGACCATCTTCATCCTACGCCTCCTACGGATTGATAAACCTTAGGTCATCCACTTGAGGGAAATTTGCTACTGTCCTACAAACCTCTGCACTTGGAGGCCCAACAATGTCTACAAGAAGAAGGTTGTGTAGTAGACATCAAGCTCTTTTCTGGCGCCGTTGCCGGGGAGGTGAGTGCTTGAAGGTATATCTTTAGATCTTGCAATCGAGTATTTTAGTTTATTGTTTTATCACTAGTTTAGTTTATAAAAGAAAACTATAAAAAATGGAATTGAGCTTGTCTCATACGCTTCATATTTTAATATCTTTCGTGAGTATGATGGAAAGGATAATTGTGCTCAAGTGCTAGAATAAGAATGCATTAAAATGTTTGGCACTACATTTGTGAATGATGAGCATGATTGCAATGTTGTTAGTAAGAATTCTTTGAATATCCATGATGCTAATGATGATTGCACTAGTTATGATGAAAATGCCTCCTATAAACATGTCAATTTTTGTGGAGTGCATTGGGTTTGCAAGTACACACCAAATAGGGAAGATAGATATTGCGAGAGGCATAAGTATTTAGAAACTAAATTGTTGCAAGAAAGTCTTGATGTGAGTGCCGAAAATTTAAAATATCTTTATCGTACTTGTGAACTTTGCAATGAACATGGTCATTTAAATATAAAATGCAAATTGTTTCATGATTGAATCGTGTCCAAAAATTGTGATGACTTGATTTCCCTTGTGCATTATAATGAACTAAGTTTGCTTTTGGGTTATGAAGAATTGAAGCGTCAAACTAAGCATATTCCAGAATATAACCTCAAGAAATTCCTCGATATTGATCTGGAAGAGATTTATATGTATTGTGCGGTGAATTGCATTGAAAATCCTTATATTGCCAAATACAAAGAAAAGAAAACAAATAGAGGATGAAGAAAATACTAATGAAAGGGAAGAGACTTCCCAATATCCTCCTATTATTTCTTATGATGAATCAGGTAACGAGGAGGAGCCTCCTACTCAACCAATCTCATTAATAAGGAGCTCCAAAAAGAGGATTGAACCCACACAAGATGTGGTGAAGAAGAAGAAAAGAAAAAGGAAGAGAGGTAAAAAGATATCTCTCCCAAATAATGCTGCTCCTATTACTATTGTGCCTCATGAAAATATAATTGTGGAAGATAATGATACTTCTTATGATCTTGAAAATCTTTTTGGCACTTGCTTGGAAGAATATGATAATTGCTATACTATTGGTGCTATCCATACTATTAATGATGAGAGTGATTATGCTTATAATATGAAAAGGCCCAAGCTTGGGGATGCTATGTTTGATGAAGATGATGTTTTTGAGAATATATTTTCTGCAATTAATGTTTGTCCCAAGCTTGGGGATGCTACGCTTAATGAAGATGATATTTTTAGTCTCCCAAGTTTTGATATGCAAGTTTATAATGATGATAGCTTGCCTCCTACTTATGATGATTATTGTGATGATACTTATGCTATAAAAAGTAGTGATTATATTTATAAAACTTGTCATGATTATGATTACCCCTTCTCTGAACATTACTCTTTTAATGTGGAAGCAATTTATAGTATTCGAGTCTCTTATGACACTCCCACTATTATTCATGAGAAGAATCTTGCTTATGTGGAGAGTAGTAAATTGTCTATGCTTGTAGATCATGAAAAGAATGCTTTAGGTGCTGGTTATATTGTTGAATTCATTCATGATTCTACTGAAAATTATTATGAGGGAGGAATATATGCTTGTATGAGTTGCAATAATATCAAGTTTCCTCTCTATGTGCTTAAAGTTTTGAAGTCATGCTTGTTTTACCTTCCTATGCAAGTTGATTCTTGTTCCCATAAGTTGTTTGCTCACAAAATCCCTATGCATAGGAAGTATGTTAGACTTAAATGTGCTAGTCATATTCTTTATGATGCTCTCTTTATGTTTCAATTCTTTTCTTTTATGTGAGCATCATTGAAATCATCATGCCTAGCTAGGGGCGTTAAACGATAGCGCTTGTTGGGAGGCAACCCAATTTTATTTTTATTACATGATTTTTGTTCCTTTTTAGTAATAAATAATTCATCTAGCCTATTTTTAGATGTGGTTTTATGCTTTTAATTAGTGTTTGTGCCAAGTAGAACCTTTGGGAAGACTTGGGGAAAGTCTTGTTGATCATGCTGTAAAAAAACAGAAACTTTAGCGCTCACGAGAATTGCTGCCATTTTTATTTGGAGAGTGATGTTTAGTTAATTATTTTTGAAGATGATTAATAGATAAATTCCTCAGGTCCATCAATTTATTTGAGAATTTTATGAGTTCCAGAAGTATACGTTTAATCCATATTACTACAGACTGTTCTGTTTTTGACAGATTCTGTTTTCGATGTGTTGTTTACTTATTTTGATGAATCTATGGCTAGTAAAATAGTTTATAAACCATAGAGAAGTTGGAATACAGTAGGTTTAAAACCAATATAAATAAAGAATGAGTTCATTACAGTACCTTGAAGTGGTTATTTATTTTCTTATACTAACGGAGCTTACGAGTTTTCGTTTTAAGTTTTGTGTTGTGAAGTTTTCAAGTTTTGGGTAAGGATTCGATGGACTATGGAATAAGGAGTGGCAAGAGCCTAAGCTTGGGGATTCCCAAGGCACCCCAAGGTAATATTCAAGGACAACCAAGAGCCTAAGCTTGGGGATGCCCGGAAGGCATCCCCTCTTTCGTCTTCGTTCATCGGTAACTTTACTTGGAGCTATATTTTTATTCGCCACATGATATGTGTTTTGCTTGGAGCGTCAATTTATTTTGTTAGGATTTGCTTGATGTTATTTATAACAATGTTTTGCATCTTTTATTTCAATAAAAGTGGCATTAATAGTCTTTACTATGCCTATGTTACAAGTATACATATTGCTGTTTGAAAACATAAAGTTTACCGCTGTTGCAATAATTCCCTAGAAAATTCAGAATGTGATAAAATGTTGAAACCTTTTGCATATTAAGCTCTGATAAATTTACTACAGTGGGAATTTTATTTCATAATTTTTGGAGCTAGGGAAGTATGGATGTTGCTACATTCTTTACAGATTATCCTGTTTAGGCAGATTGTTGTCATGTTTGCATTGTTTGCATATGTTTGCTTCTTTAATGATTCTATTTGAGGATAGAACTTTTAAATATGCAGAGGCATTTAGTATGCAATGTTGAATAATAATTTTAGTGATTTTCTACAGTAGAGTATGATAAGGTTTTGGCAGTGGTTTATACTAACTTATCTCACGAGTCCTTGTTGAGTTTTGTGTGGATGAGGCTTTTGAGATTTAGGGAGACCGTGATATGAGAGGAATTAAGGAGACACGAAAGCTCAAGCTTGGGGTTGCCCAATTCATCCCAAGATAATATTTCAAGAAGTCTCAAGCATCTAAGCTAGGGGATGCCCCGGTTGGCATCCCACCTTTCTTCTTCAACAACTATCGGTTAGTTTCGGTTGATCCTAAGTTTTTGCTTCTTCACATGATGTTTGCCATTCTTAGAATGTCATTTTATTTTGTTTTGCTTGATGTTAGAATAAAATACCAAGATCTGAAATTATTAAATTTTTGAGAGTCTTCGCATAGTTGCATAATTATTCAACTACTCATTCATCTTCACTTATATCTTTCGGAGTAGTTTGTTGTTTGCTCTAGTACTTCACTTATATCTTTTAGAGCATGGTGGTAGTTTTATTTTGAAGAAATAGATGAACTCTCATGCTTCACTTATATTATTTTGAGAGTCTTAAATATCATGGTAATTTTCTTAAAATCCTAATATGCTAGGTATACAAGATTAATAATAAAACTTTCTTATGAGTGTGTTGAATACTATGAGAAGTTTGATGCTTCATAATTGTTTTGAGATATGAGGATGGTGATATTAGATTCATGCTAGTTGAGTGGTTAGGAATTTGAGAAATACTTGTGTTGAAGTTTGTGATTCCCGTAGCATGCACGTATGGTGAACCGTTATGTGATGAAGTCGGAGCATGATTTATTTATTGATTGTCTTCCTTATGAGTGGCGGCGGGGATGAGCGATGGTCTTTTCCTACCAATCTATCCCCCTAGGAGCATGCACGTAATACTTTGCTTTGATAACTTGTAGATTTTTGCAATAAGTATATGAGTTCTTTATGACTAATGTTGAGTCCATGGATTATACGCACTCTCACCCTTCCACCCTTGCTAGCCTCTCTAGTACCGCACACCTTTCGCCGGTACCATAAACCCACCATATATATTCCTCAAAAAAGCCACCATACCTACCTATATGGCATTTCCATAGCCATTCCGAGATATATTGCCATGCAACTTTCCACCGTTCCGTTTATTATGACACGCTTCATCATTGTCATATTGCTTAGCATGATCATGTAGTTGACATCGTATTTGTGGCAAAGCCACCGTTCATAATTCTTTCATACATGTCACTCATGAGTCATTGCATATCTCGGTACACCGCCGGAGGCATTCATATAGAGTCATATTTCGTTCTAAGTATCGAGTTGTAATTCTTGAGTTGTAAGAAAAATAAAAGTGTGATGATCATCATTATTAGAGCATTGTCCCAGTGAGGAAAGGATGATGGAGACTATGATCCCCCCACAAGTCGGGATGAGACTCCGGACAAAAAAAATAAAAAAAATAAAAGAGGCCAAAGAAGCCCCAAAAAAAGAGGCCATAAAAAAAGAGAAGGCCCAAATAAAAAAAATGAGAGAAAAGGAGAGAAGGGACAATGCTACTATTCTTTTACCACACTTGTGCTTCAAAGTAGCACCATGATCTTCATGATAGAGAGTCTCCTATGTTGTCACTTTCATATACTAGTGGGAATCTTACATTATGGAACTTGGATTGTATATTCCAATGATGGGCTTCCTAAAATGCCCTAGGTCTTCGTGAGCAAGCGAGTTGGATACACACCCACTAGTTTCTTTTGTTGAGCTTTCATACATTTATAGCTCTAGTGCATCTGTTGCATGGCAATCCCTACTCACTCACATTGATATCTTTTGATGGGCATCTCCATAGCCCGTTGATACACCTAGTCGATGTGAGACTATCTTCTCCCTTTTTGTCTTCTCCACAACCACCATTCTATTCCACCTATAGTGCTATGTCCATGGCTCACGCTCATCTATTGCGTGAAGATTGAAAAAGTTTGAGAACATCAAAAGTATGAAACAATTGCTTGGCTTGTCATCGGGGTTGTGCATGATTTAAATATTTTGTGTGGTGAAGATAGAGCATAGCCAGACTATATGATTTTGTAGGAATAGCTTTCTTTGGCCATGTTATTTGAGAAGACATAATTTCTTAGTTAGTATGCCTGAAGTATTATTATTTCTATGTCAATATGAACTTTTGTCTTGAATCTTATGGATCTGAATATTCATACCACAATTAAGAAGAATCACATTAAAATTATGCCAAGTAGCACTGCGCATCAAAAATTCTGTTTTTATCATTTACCTACTGGAGGACGAGCAAGAATTAAGCTTGGGGATGCTTGATACGTCTCCAATGTATCTATAATTTTTGATTGCTACATGCTATATTATCTACTATTTTGGGCAATATTGGGCTTTATTTTCCACTTTTATATTATTTTTGGGACTAATCTATTAACCGGAGGCCCAGCCTAGATTTGCTGTTTTATGCCTATTTCAGTGTTTCGAGGAAAAGGAATATCAAACGGAGTCAAAACGGACCGAAATCAACTGGAGAAGTTATTTTTGGAAGGAAACCTACCGGATAGACTTGGACCCTATGTCAGAAGATGAAGGAGGTGCTCACGAGGGTAGGGCGCGCCCACTGTCGTGTTTCTAACTCTGACAGTGATTTAGGGGGGTATGTATGGAGAGGCTAGATCTTAGCTATGGAGGAGTTGTAAGCACACGAGGATTACGAGTTCAGGCCCTTCTCGGAGGAAGTAACAGCCCTACGTCTCGATGCCCGGAGGCAGTCGGCTGAATTATGTGTGTATGAATAACAGGGGTGCCAACCCTTGATACTGAGGAGGGGGTGGCTTATATAGAGTTCGCCAGGCCCCTCCAGCCCTCAGTAATGCAAGGTTTAAAGTACATTAAGATTGAGGGTTACTGGTAATGCCCCTAAGAAAGTGCTATGATGACCATAAAAGCTACTTAATGACCGACCGTTTGCTTGCAGGGTGACTTTAGATCTCCTGGCAGTCGAGTGGTTGGAATTTGGTCGAGTGATTGCTTCGTGGTCGAGTGTCTTGAATCTGTCGAGTGGGATACCTCGAAGTCGATTGAAAGGTGACTTCTTCTAGGGATGTCCTCGGGTAGGGTACTTAGGACAGGTCCATGCCCCTATCCTAGGTACATAGCTTCATCATTATCCCCCGAATGGATCGAGGTTCGACTGGGGAAGGAGTTGGGGATTTTTCCGACTGGTTCTTCATGTTATATGAACGTCTTGTTTTGGATCAATTGTCACGGATGACGTCGTCAACTTCTTTCAGTCGCCTTGATCCATTCTTGGCCTCTTGTCGAGTGAATTTCTTTACTTGTGAAGTTCCGAGTGACGGTGTGAAAGGGATCTTCTATTTGATGAGTTGTTCTGCGGCCCGCAGATTTTGTGGGATTTGAATTTCAGGAAGCGCGCGGGACGGGGGCGGCCGCAGTAATTGGATGGGATAGGACGGAAGCTCCTCAATCCCCGCACCACCTTTTTTGCCACGTACCGCGCGTGCGCCTGTTGCGGGATTTGACGGGATTGCGTGGGCCTACCAGTCAGCCACTCGAAAGCGACCTCTTATAAGCTGCCGGCTCGGGACCCCCGAACAGTGCGCCTTCACTTTTCCCCCTTCCTTCACAAGATCCTCCGCCACCTCCGCTCCCACCTTGGTGCCATAGGTCTGTTCGAGCATCGCCGATGACGATGGTGAAGGAGAAGACGTCGGCTCTGGAGCGCGCGAAGAAGGCGGCGGTGCAGGGGAAGGTGAAGAAGTCCGCTCGGGGCGGATCTTCCTCGAGGACTTCTCTGCCCAAGGATTGGATCCAGGGCGACTGGATGCCGCCGGTGATTCGGCAGGATGATCTCGATGATCTGGTCGAGGGGGGATTCATTCCCCACGAATCTGCGCACCTCCCGGGGAAAGAAGTCGAACCCCAGCCTCTTGATGGTGAGTGGGTCCTCCTCGCGACCCATATCGATCGTGGATTCTCTCTGCCTCCTCATCCTTTTTTCCGGAGCTTCTTGAACTTCTTCGGAGCGCAGCTCCATCACTTTACTCCCAATTCTATTGTGTATCTTGCTGCTTTCGTTTCCTTGTGTGAAAACTTCTTGGGTTGCCGCCCCCATTGGGGACTCTTCAAGCACATCTTCACTTGCCGCTCTCAGTAGGTCAAGAAGGCCAAGTCGAGTGACGAACGGATGCAGGTGATCCAGCTGTGCGGGGGCCTGGCGATCCAGATGAGGGGAAAAAGTTCCTTTCCGTCTATCACTTTTCCCAAGTCAGTCCGTGGGTGGCAGTCGACTTGGTTTTACTGTAAAGACCAGGTGATCCCAGGACAGTCGACTGGGCTTCCCCCTTTTCTCTGAATCGAGCACAAAAACCCGCCTCTCTGAAGTGACGCCGGAGGAAAAGGCGCAAGTCAAGGTGCTGGTCGGTGGAGTGGTTCAGCTTGTCCGCGAGGGTGTGACTAGCATGGACTTGTTGGAAGTCTTCCTTCGGAGGCGCATCCAACCGCTTCAGGCTCGTGACCACCCGATGTGGCTGTACTCGGGTCTCGAAGACACCACTCGGATTCACCCAGAGGAGGTCACTGACGAGATGTTGGAAGGGTGGCTGTCGAGTATCACAGGGAACAAGGACAACCCCCAAGGAGCCAGGAGGATTCCTCCACTCGACCAAACATACGAAGTGGACAAGGTCTGACCTTGCGTTTCCGACTGTGATCTTGCTTTCTTTATTTGTTCTTTTTGGATCAGTCGATTGACTTTTGTCTCGTTTGTTGTCCTCTAGGCCACTACTGAGATGTACTCGACACCCAATGGAGCACAGGAGCAGGCCGAGGAAGGAGAGGCGAGCGGAGGCGAAAGTGGAGACGAGGGAGAAGAGTGGGAATCTGACGGCGAAGGAGAGGGGTATGATGACGATGACTCCAGTGAAGAGGAGGAGGAAGAAGTCGAACCTCCCCGCTTGGAACGGCGATCCAAGCTTACACACGACCCTGCGCGGGAACGTGGTAAGGCGACTGTCCCTGTTGGGCAGTCGTCGAAGCGCCCTCGGACCTCATCTCCAGCGCCAACAGAAAAAGCTCCCAAGCACCCATGCGCGACGCCGTCCAAGCCGCCCAAGGCTCTGACCAAGATGAAGATGACTGTCCCCACCATTTCTGGGTAATAGTAGAATTTGTTTTCCTTTGTCGAACGTGACGGACTCTTGGTCGACTCATTGAATAAGCTGACTGACTTTCGAAATTTGAAGTGCTGCCACCTCGGAGATCTCTGCCAAGGATGATGATCAAGAGATGGAAGACGCTGTTACCTCCAACCCCGGTATGATTACTGATGCTCTGCTTTTAGTCGACTGATGATTTCTTATAATTCCGGTTGATTGGATTTTTCTTGTAGCTCCTCCTCATGTCATTGACCTCCCTGATGATGACGACGAAGTGCCGCTGAGGGCACGAAGGAACAGGAGGGCGCCGGCTGGCAAGACCACACAAACTACTCCGGCGCCTGAGGCCGCAGTCCGGGAGGGTGGTGATACCACTCGGGTTTCTGTGACCTTCGCTGAACCTCTGACGAGTGTCCGGCCTTCGACGTCGACTGCAAATCCGCCTTCGCTTTTTGCCACACACCACGTCCCTGAGGACCAAGTGGGTGCCGCTAAAGAGGCTATACGCCAGGCGGGGATCATGATGGAGCAAGTGAAGGTGGTTCGGGAAGCCAGCCAAGCAGCTTATGACGCGAGCTCAGCTCTTCAGAGCAACGTCCAGGTCAGCCGATTCACCGCTTGTTCTGTTAGGATATGCTATCTGAAGAATCTCTTTTTCGAAGATCTTTATATCTGTATGCCCACTAGGTGTGTCTATTAATCTTTTTGATGAGTGGGGGCACGCTAAGTGCACCCACTGGGTGTAGTCCCCGAGACTACGGTGGACTGCTGGCAGTCGACTATAGTCTTTATATTGTGTTGCTTTAGCTGAACTTCTTCACTCGGTCTGGTCAGGCCTTGATTTTTTTGGTCGAACCAGGGGGGAACGCTGAGTGCACCCACTAGGTGTAGTCCCCGAGACTACTGTCGAATGTTTTTGATTCGGCTGTAGTCTTAGAAATGCCATCATTGTCTCTTGGTTACTCGGAAGAAACTTATCTTGGATGTCTGTCGACTGATTTTTTGCAGAAATCTTGCGAACTTGTGGCTCGCTACACTGAGTTGGAGAACAAACAGATCCAGCTGAACCTTGACTTGAAGCTTGCTCAGGAGAACTTGCAGAAGGCGAGGGACGAAGCAAAAGGTATGGCTGTTGAGCTTTTGTCGACTGTCCTTTCTTTCTGGCCGTCCTCGATGTTGATCTCACTTGCTGTTTCGCAGACAAAATGGAGGAGGCTCTGAATAAGAAGGATCAAGACCTTGCCGAAGCGCAGAAGGAGGCCCTGAACAAAATGAAGCTTGCTGAAGAAAAACTGGCTTCAGTCGGTACTCTTGAAAAGGAAAACTCCAGGCTGAAAACTGCTCTTGATGCGGCTAATCGAGAGGTCAGCCGTCTGAAGAATGGCAATATAGCTCTGAATGACAAGGCAAGTTAACTGGCGGGGAAGAGGACCGATCTGGAGGCTTATCTCGGTGGACTCGCCAAGAAGCTGTTCGTCATGCTCGAGGGTAATTACTCCGGCCCGATTGACTTGCAATTACCAAATCTGCGTAGAGCCACTGACTTATCCTTGAATTATGTTTACAGAATTCTGCCAGAACTTCAAAGAGGAGACCAGTCGAGTGGAGACAGACTTGGACCCCATCAATTCTCTAGTGAAGGACGAGGCTGCTATGAACGTGCTCCGATTGGAATCTCGTGTTGCCGGCATTGTTGACTATCTTGCTCGGTTGAAGGTTGCGATGTCACGGATCGACACGTTGCTCTGCCTAGGACGACGCTTCAGAATGACCTCGAGTCCCTGATGACTCGACTGAATGAAGTCCCAGGTCGAGTGGCGGAATGGAAGAAATCTTCTGCTAGATGTGGCGCTGACGTCGCTCTGTCTCTGGTCCGCGTCCACTGCAAGGAGGCGCGAGAAGAAAAGTTGGCCGCCATCCAAGTTGCCAATACCAGGAAGCACAACTTTCAAGACTTCATGGAGACTTTCATTGCTGCTGCCACTCGCATTGTAGACGGGATCGACTTGGACGAGTTCGTCGCCCCTTCCAGTCCTCCGCATTAGGAATAAAAACTTTTATGCTTCACTTTAAATTTGCCTCGGAATGCCAAGTGGATTTTATAACCGTTAAACTCTATCGAGCTGGAGGCTCGAGTACTTTGATCTGCGGTCTAGAACCTTTGGATCTTATCAGAACTTGATTTATCGTTGAATATCTTCATGAATTATCTGTCGAGTGGAACTTGTTCTTCACTTGAAATAACTTTGTATTTGTGGTGCAACTCCGAAGGAGAAGGTAGCAGTCGATTTGCACCTCGTCGTCCTTGCGGATTGGGATATGTGTTCCATACTTAGGCGAGCACTGGGCTGCAGCTAAGCCTCTGAGTGGAAGGTCTGCTCTACACTCGGTAGGATTTTAAAAACTTAGGCGAGTACTGGACTGCAGCTAAGCCCCCGAGTGGGAGGTCTGCTCTCCACTCGGTAGGATTTTTTCAAACTTAGGCGAGTACTGGACTGCAGCTAAGCCCCCGAGTGGGAGGTCTGCTCTCCACTCGGTAGGATTTTTCAAACTTAGGCGAGTACTGGACTGCAGCTAAGCCAACGAGTGGGAGGTCTGCTCTCCACTCGGTAGGATTTTTTCAAACTTAGGC
>NC_041382.1:157959005-157990718 GCF_002162155.2 Triticum dicoccoides | reverse complement strand
TCCGAGTGGGAGTCTGGCTCACCACTCGGTAGGATTTTTAAACACTTAGGCGAGCACTGGGCTGCAGCTAAGCCTCCGAGTGGGAGGTTTGCTCTCCACTCGGTAGGATTTTTAATCTCTTAGGCGAGCACTGGGCTACAGCTAAGCCTCCGAGTGGGAGGTTTGCTCTCCACTCGGTAGGATTTTTAAACTCTTAGGCGAGCACTGGGCTGCAGCTAAGCCTCCGAGTGGGAGGTTTGCTCTCCACTCGGTAGGATTTTTAAACACTTAGGCGAGCACTGGGCTGCAGATAAGCCTCCGAGTGGGAGTCTGGCTCACCACTCGGTAGGATTTTTAAACACTTAGGCGAGCACTGGGCTGCAGCTAAGCCTCCGAGTGGGAGTCTGGCTCACCACTCGGTAGGATTTTTTTTTACAAACTTAGGCGAAACGGATTCGCAGCTAAGCCACCCACTGGGGAATTTCACACGCAAACAAAAGCAACAACAATTATAGGAAAATTTGTAACACTCTTGTCTTTGATAAATAGACTACAGAAGTTTTTCTTATTACATCTCATCCGAGTGAGAATTCAAGTGTGAAAGGGGCGGAGCAGTTCTGCATTCCAAGCTCGTGGCTCATCGATCTGGCGATCGACATTGTAAAGGTGATACACTCCATTGTGGAGGACTCTGGTGACGATGAAGGGACCTTCCCAAGTAGGAGCGAGCTTGTGTGGTTTCTGTTGATCCACTCGGAGGACCAAATCTCCTTCTTGGAAGGCTTGACTCTTCACATTTCTGGCATGGAATCGACGCAAGTCTTGCTGATAAATGGTCGATCGGATCATAGCCATTTCTCTTTCTTCTTCGAGGAGGTCGACTGCGTCTTGCCGGGCTTGTTCTGCTTCATCTTCGGTATAAAGCTCGACTCGGGGTGCATTGTGAAGTAGATCACTCGGCAGGACTGCTTTCGCTCCGTAAACCAGAAAGAACGGAGTTCTTCCAGTCGACCGATTCAGGGTGGTCCTCAATCCCCACAGAACTGACGGAAGCTCGTCGACCCAAGCGCCTGCTGCGTGCTTGAGATCACGCATCAGCCGAGGCTTTAGTCCTTTGAGAATCAGACCATTTGCCCTTTCTGCTTGTCCATTCGACTTCGGGTGGGCGACCGATGCGTAGTCGACTCGTGTGCCCTGAGAGGCGCAAAAAGCTTTGAACTTGTCTAAACCAAAGTTTGACCCATTGTCGGTGATGATGCTATGCGGGACTCCATATCTGAATGTTAACTCTCTGACGAAACTGATAGCAGTGCAAGCATCAAGATTCTTGATAGGCTTAGCTTCAATCCATTTGGTAAACTTGTCGACTGCCACAAGCACATGTGTGAAACCGCTCCTGCCTATTCTCAATGGGCCAACCATGTCCAGTCCCCAAACAGCAAAGGGCCAGACGAGTGGAATGGTCTTCAGGGCTGATGCAGGCTTGTGCGACATGTAGGAGTAGAACTGGCACCCTTCACACTTGTCGACTATCTCTTTTGCCATTTCATTCGCTCTTGGCCAGTAAAATCCCGCTCGGTATGCTTTAGCCACAATGGTCCGAGCAGACGCATGATGACCACAGGTCCCCGAGTGGATATCATCAAGGATTATCTGACCTTCTTCTGGTGTTATACACTTCTGACCGACTCCAGTCACGCTTTCTCTATACAACTATCCCTTTATGATTGTAAAGGCCTTGGATCGACGGACGATCTGTCGAGCCTCTTCTTCATCCTCTGGGAGTTCCTTTCTCAGGATATACGCGATGTACGGTATTGTCCAGTCAGGGGTGATTGCCAAAACTTCCATGATTAGGTCGACCACTGCCGGAATTTCAACTTCAGTCGGATTTGTGGCACTCTTTGGCTGCGGGGCTTCATCTGTAAAAGGATCTTCTTGGACTGATGGCGAGTGGATGTGTTCCAAAAACACATTGCTGGGGATGGCTTCTCTCTTGGAGCCTATCTTTGCCAAATCATCAGCCGCTTGATTTTTCAGTTGGGGGATGTGATGAAGCTCTAACCCCTTGAATTTCTTCTCTAACTTTCTCACTGCATTGCAATAACTACTCATAGCTGGACTTCTGACGTCCCATTCTTTCGTCACCTGATTAACCACCAAATCTGAGTCGCCATAGACCATGAGGCGATGGACGCCGAGTGAAATGGCCATGCACAACCCATACAAAAGTGCTTCATATTCTGCTTCGTTATTGGATGTATCGAAGTGAATCTGGAGAACATATCTGAGCTTATCTCCTCGGGGTGAAACCAATACTACCCCAGCACCGGAACCATTCAGCATCTTAGATCCATCGAAGAACATGGTCCAGTGCTCCGAGTGAACTTGAGTCAGAAGTTGCTGTTCGATCCACTCGGCGACGAAATCTGCAATTGCTTGGGACTTGATAGCTTTCTTTGCCTCAAAGTTGATATCTAGGGGAAGAAGTTCAATCGCCCATTTGTCCACTCGACCAGTTGCATCTCTGTTGTGCAAAATCTCTGATAGTGGAGCGTCGCTGACGACTATAATGGAATGATCAGAGAAGTAATGTGCAACCTTCTTCGTGGTCATAGAAATCCCATATACAAGCTTCTGGTAATGAGGATATCTTTGCTTTGAAGGAGTCAAAACTTCAGAAACATAATATACTGGGCGCTGAACTTTGAAGGCCTTTCCTTCTTCTTCCCGCTCGACCGTAAGTACTGTACTGACAACTTGTCCTGTGGCTGCAATGTAAATCAGCAAAGGCTCCTTGCTGATTGGGGCAGCAAGCACCGGCTGGGTGGAGAGCATAGCTTTGAGCTCTGTAAACGCTGCATCAGCTTCTGGAGTCCACTCGAACTTGTCGGACTTCTTCATCAGTCGGTAAAGAGGCAATGCCTTTTCACCGAGGCGAGAGATGAATCGACTTAAAGCGGCCAAGCATCCTGTAAGCTTCTGGACATCATGCACACGCACAGGACGTTTCATCTGGAGTATAGTACCAATTTTTTCAGGATTGGCGTCGATTCCCCGTTCGGAAACGAGAAAACCGAGTAACTTCCCACCTGGAACTCTGGACGTGCACTTTGACAGATTGAGCTTGATATCATACCTCCTGAGGTTGGCAAAGGTTTCAGCATGGTCAGTCAGCAGGTCGGAACCTTTCCGTGACTTGACCACAATATCATCCATGTATGCCTCCACATTCCGACTGATTTGAGTGAGCAAACACTTATGAATCATCCTCATGAACGTGGCTCCGGCATTCTTGAGGCTGAACGGCATGGTGACATAATAGAAGCACCCGAATGGAGTGATGAAAGCTGTTTTGATCTCGTCGGGCCCGTACAGACGGATCTGATGGTACCCGGAATAGGCATCTAGGAAAGACAAACGCTCACATCCCGCAGTCGAGTCGACTATCTGGTCGATGCGGGGGAGAGGAAAATGATCTTTTGGGCGGGCCCGATTGATATGCTTGAAATCAATGCACATGCGAAGTGACTTGTGCTTCTTGGGGACCATGACAACATTGGCGAGCCACTCGGAGTGGTAAATTTCTCGGATGAACTCCGCTGCTAAGAGCCGAGTCACCTCCTCGCCAATGGCCTTCCTCTTCTGGACGGCGGACCGTCGAAGATGTTCTGTCACAGGTTTAAATTTTGGGTCGACTCGTAGACGGTGCTCAGCCAACCGCCTGGGAACTCCAGGCATGTCAGCAGGCTTCCATGCGAAGATGTCCCAGTTCTCACGGAGGAACTGGATGAGCGCTTCTTCCTATTTGGAGTCGACCGTCGTTGATATGTGAGTCGGAGCAGTGTTTGGATCGGTCGGGTGAATGTGAACTGCCTTCGTTTCACCGGACGACTGAAAAGCTGATTCTGAAGCAGGCTTCTTAGCTCGTAGCAACTCACTCGGATCTGTAGTCTTCTGGTACTCTTGCAGCTCGACCACCGCCATCTGAGCGTCAGCAATCTTTGAGCCTTTCTAAAAACACTCTTCTGCTTTCTTCCGATTGCCTGTAACAGTGATCACACCTTTGGGACCAGGCATCTTCAATTTGAGATACACATAACATGGTCGAGCCATGAAGCGTGCATAAGCTAGCCTGCCCAAAATAGCATGATAAGCACTTTGGAAATCCACAACTTCGAATGTCAACTTTTCCTTGCGGTAATTCTTGGAATCACCGAAAACCACATCAAGAGCAATTTGGCCGAGTGACTCGGCTTTCTTCCCAGGAATGACTCCATGGAAACTCATGTTACTGGTGCTGAGCCTGGACATCAGAATGCCCATCCCTTTCAATGTTTCTACATACAGTATGTTCAAACCGCTGCCTCCATCCATCAGGACTTTGGTCAGTCGAGTGCCTTCGACAACTGGGTCGACCACCAGAGCTTGCCTCCCAGGGGTGGCAATGTGCGTAGGGTGATCAGACTGGTCGAATGTGATGGCAGTCTGGGACCATTTCAGATAATTGGGTGTTGCCATAGCAACCATATTTACCTCACGCTTAATAACCTTCCGTCGACTTCTGCTATCAACATCAACAAAAATCATCAGGGTGGAATTGACCTGGGGGTACCCATTGTCACTATCTTCGTTGTCCTCAACTTTTTCCGACTCCTTTTCCTTATCTTTGGACTGCTTGCCCTGAAACTGCTGGATCAGAAGCCAACACTGTCGAGTGGTATGCTTTGGGTAAATGAGTTTACCCTCTTCATCTTTCTTGGTGTGGATGTGACACGGTAGATCCAAAACATCATTTCCATCTTGCTCTTTAACTTTCTTGGGGTTCCAAGGTCCTTTGGGTTTTCCCTTAAATTTTCCCTGGGTTACGGCCAGGGCCTCCCCAGGAGCGGCTGGCTCGGCTTTCCACTTCTGTTTCCGACTGGAATTTCCTCCGGTTTCCTGGGCGACTGCTTTATGCTTGCCACCCCGGAGTCGATCCTCATCTTCACCATTAGCATATTTGGTGGCAATCTCCATCATCCGATTCAGAGACATCTCTCCGGTTCGACCGAACTTCAGATTCAATTCTCTGTACTTAACGCCTTCTTTAAAGGCACAAACTGCTTGATGATCTGGTACATTTTCAACTGTGTGATGCAATGTGATCCACCTCTGGATGTAATCCCTCAGAGTTTCATTTGGTTTCTGCATGCAAGACCGCAATTCTGTAAGGCCTGTAGGTCGCTTGCATGTTCCTTCAAATGTGGTGACAAACACTCGGGAGAGATCCTCCCAAGTGTAAATGCTATTGGGTGCTAACTGATTCAGCCACGCTCTGGCCGAGCCTTCTAACATGAGAGGCAGGTGCTTCATGGCTACCTCATCGTTCCCACCGCCAATCTGGACAGCCACTCGGTAATCTTCGAGCCAAGTATCGGGCTTGGACTCACCGGTGAACTTACTAACTCCAGTCGCCAACCTAAAGTTGGGAGGAATTACAGTGGCTCTGATGGCTCAACTGAAACACTCCGGCCCTGAAACATGTACTCTGCTACTGGTAGGCGCGTCTCTGTCATGGCCTTCTCGGTGAGCTCTATTCCTGTCGACCAAACCTTGAACGAGAATGGATCTCGCATCAAAGCCTGGTTCCCTAGGGTCGACTGGAATTCTCCGCCCAATACTATGAGGGCGTCTGTCAACCTGCTGTCGAGGCACATATGATCCACTCCTCGGGATTCCAGTCGAGGCGCCCTAGGATTCGATCTTGATGACCGACCGTTTGCGTGCAGGGTGACTTTAGATCTCCTGGCAGTCGAGTGGTTGGAATTTGGTCGAGTGATTGCTTCGTGGTCGAGTGTCTTGAATCTGTCGAGTGGGATACCTCGAAGTCGATTGAAAGGTGACTTCTTCTAGGGATGTCCTTGGGTAGGGTACTTAGGACAGGTCCATGCCCCTATCCTAGGTACATAGCTTCATCACCCACCCCCCTGGGGCGTGCCCCCTGCCTCGTGCCCCCCCCCTTCGGTCCACCGACGTACCCCTTGTACCCATATATACCTACATATCGTAAAACTTCCAAAACAGAGAATAGATCGGGAGTTCCGCCGCCAGAAGCCTCCGTAGCCACCGAAAGCCAATCTAGACCTGTTTCGGCACCCTACCGGAGGGGGCAATCCCTCTCCAGTGGCCATCTTCATCATCCCGGTGCTCTCCATGACGAGGAGGGAGTAGTTCTCCCTCGGGGATGAGGGTATGTACCAGTAGCTATGTGTTTGATCTCTCTCTCTCTCTCTCGTGTTCTTGAGGTGATACGATCTTGTTGTATCGCGAGCTTTGCTATTATATTTGGATCCTATGATGTTTCTTCCCTCCTCTACTCTCTTGTAATAAATTGAGTTTCCCCTTTGAAGTTATCTTATCGGATTGAGTCTTTAAATATTTGAGAACACTTGATGTATGTCTTGCCGTGCGTATTTGTGGTGACAATGGGATACCACGTGATTCACTTGATGTATGTTTTGGTGATCAACTTGCGGGTTCTGCCCATGAACCTATGCATAGGGGTTGGCACACGTTTTCGTCGTGATTCTCCAGTAGGAACTTTGGGGCACTCTTTGAGGTCCTATGTGTTGGTTGAATAGATGAATCTGAGATTGTGTGATGCATATCGAATAATCATACTCACGGATACTTGAGGTGACATTGGAGTATCTAGGTGACATTAGGGTTTTGGTTGATTTGTGTCTTAAGGTGTTATTCTAGTACTAACTCTAGGGCTATTTGTGACACTTATAGGAATAGCCCAACGGATTGATTGGAAAGAATAACTTTGAGGTGGTTTCGTACCCTACCATAATCTCTTCGTTCGTTCTCCGCTATTATTGACTTTGGAGTGACTCTTTGTTGCATGTTGAGGGATAGTTATGTGATCCAATTATGTTAGTATTGTTGAGGGAACTTACACTAGTGAAAGTATGAACCCTAGGCCTTATTTCCTATCATTGCAATACCGTTTACGCTCACTTTTATCACTTGCTACCTTGCTGTTTTTATTATTTCAGATTTCAAATACCTTTATCTACTATCCATATACCACTTGTTTCACCATCTCTTCGTCGAACTAGTGCACCTATACAATTTACCATTGTATTGGGTGTGTTGGGGACACAAGAGACTCTTTGTCATTTGGTTGCAGGGTTGCTTGAGAGAGACCATCTTCATCCTACGCCTCCTACGGATTGATAAACCTTAGGTCATCCACTTGAGGGAAATTTACTACTGTCCTACAAACCTCTGCACTTGGAGGCTCCACAACGTCTACAAGAAGAAGGTTGTGTAGTAGACATCAATGCGGTGCCACGTATCGACGTCGTTAAGCGTTCAACGTGCATTGAAGGTGCACGGATGGCCTTTGTGAAGGAAATATGCCCTAGAGGCAATAATAAAGTTATTATTTATTTCCTTATATCATGATAAATGCTTATTATTCATGCTAGAATTGTATTAACCAGTGAAAGTGCTAGTGATCGACTAGAGGGGGGGGTGAATAGGCGATTTTTATGAAAGTCTTCAATATATGTAAGTTTCGAAGAGAAACGATAGAAATAAACCCATTATCATGCAGCGGAAGGTAGACTACACTAGGCAAACCATAGTCACGTATTCAATGAAGTGAAAGCACAATGACTAATAGCAGCTAGGCAGTAAGGATTAGGTAGGAAGATATTGAGAAGCCAATCAGTACACGTAATCACTTAGTGAAGTCGAATGGTGATGCTATCGTACAATGACTTCACAAGAACCAACAGTAAGTAAAGGGAAGGGAAGGATGAAACCAGTGACTCGTTGAAGACAATGATTTGTTGGACCAGTTCTAGTTGCTGTGACAACTGTACGTCTGGTTAGGGAGGCTGAGATTCAACTCAGAAGACCTTCTCTTCACCTTATTCCCCTTGAGCTAAGGACACCCAGTCCTCGCCCAATCACTCTGGTAAGTCTTCAAGGTAGACTTCCAAACCTTCACAGACTTCGTTCACCAGCGATCCATAATGACTCTTGGATGCTCAGAACGCGACGCCTAACCGGCTGGAGGATTCACAGTCCTCAAGTGTAATAAGTCTTCAGATCACACAGACAAGAAGACTTAAGTGATGCCTAACACTCTTTGGCTCTGGGTGGTTAGGGCTTTATCCTCTCAAGGAATTCTCTCTCAAAGGCTTTGAGGTGGGTTGCTCTCAAACGACAAAAGCCGTACTTTAACTCTGAGCAGCCAGCCGTTTATGGTTGTAGGGGGTGGGCTATTTATAGCCACTAGGCAACCCGACCTGATTTGTCCGAAATGACCCTGGGTCACTATGGAACTGACACGTGTTCCAACGGTTAGATTTCAAACACACACGGCAACTTTACTTGGGCTACAAGCAAAGCTGACTTGTCCAACTCTGGACAAGATTCGCTCTCATAGTCTTCACTCGAAGACATAGGATTTTAGTTAAGCATCACTTCAGTCATTCTGACTGGTTCTCTTGTACCCCACTTAACAGTACGGTGGTTCCAATGACTCAACAAAGAATAAAAGGAACTACGAAAGATCTAATTCTTCGCGCTTCATAGTCTTCATGCGATGTCTTCTCTTGTCATAGTCTTCAATGTGAATGTCTTCACATACCACCTTTGACTTCAATGTCTTCATACCTTTTTAGGGGTCATCTCTGGTAGGAAAACCTAATCAATGAGGGACTTCTACCTATGTTATCCTGCAATTCTCACAAACACATTAGTCCCTCAACTAGGTTTGTCGTCAATACTCCAAAACCAACTAGGGGTGGCACTAGATGCACTTATAGTCTCCCCCTTTTTGGTGATTGATGACAAACTAGTTGAAGTTTTCAACGGGGAATATAATATGTGAAATTGTAAAGGATAAGGAATTGTCTTCATAAGCTGCAAGGGCTCCCCCTGAAGATGTGCATATAAGTAATTTGCTTTTGGAATGCAAATGCACATGGCAGGTTGTACTTGTGGAGATCCTCTTAAACTCATGATGACAATTCATGATGCATGAAAAGTATGTGAAGATAATGACATGCATAATGAAAAATGGACGTCTGCAAAATGATCTAAGTGCGGAATTTATCGTCGCACATGTGGAATTTATCATCGCATCACAAAACAGCAAATAAGTACCAGACGACCATCGAGTTTAAGTGTTACAACTCAAAGAACCAAATGTATCAAAATGAGAGTTGTAAACACTAGGCAAAACATAAAGTAACCGCCCATATGGACCCGCTTGAAAACTATCAAACTCATATGCTTCTCCCCCTTTTGTCAGTGAGGACCAAAAAGGTTTGAAGACATAGAGCATCTACTCGTTCCCATGAAGAGTAGGTGAAGCAACAAGGTCGTCGGTGGTGTTCGGCGGTGCAGAAGAACTTGGAACAGTGTCGATGCATGCAGAAGTAGGGGGCGGTGAAGTGGCATCATCTTCGTCCTCGATCACTTTGGCATTCACAGTTGCCGCAGAGGAAGAGAACTCAGAGTCTTCAAGAGATGGAGTTCGTCGCAGCACAGTCCTTCGGGGAGGTGTGGAGTCAAACTTGAAACGTTCAGAGAAGCCATCCTCTTGAAGATCATCCTCAGAACACATAAGCGTCAGCCCTTTCCATGTACGCCGACAGGTTTCACGGGCAACAAAGGCATTCTTGGTGGCAAGATTGCGAATGCGGTTGACATCCACCAAGAGGCTTTGTATTTGGCGCTTCAGCCAGTCATGATGCCTATCCTGTTTCTGATGAAGAGCAACTAGAAGCTCTCGGTCATTGAGAACACGAGATCGCTTCTTGGGCCGTTGGGCAATAGTGCTTTCAGTGGCTTCAGTGAGGGCATGATGAGGTGCATGTGTAGTACCAGCCAGAGGATAAACACGAGTGACTGCTTCAACTCCTTCAATGTCCTGAGTGAAACTTTGATGCTCCGCATTCTGAAGACTAAGAGGCTCCTTGGTAGGCTCTGGATAAATGGATTCAACGACATATCCACATCAGGCAGAAAGATCCGATGATTGCGAGCAGATGGCTGATATGAGATAGCTGAGTGGAGTTTAATCAGCCGCATTATCCATGGAGCATAGAACTTCAAGCCAAAAAGATCAGATCCTGATGCAGCAAGTTGGCGGATGAAGAAGTCTTGTGCGTTGAGGCATTTGACGTGAAGAATATAGAAGACCAAAGTCTTCATTGCACCTTCCAGCTTTGCATGTGGAGAATGTCCTTTGATGGGCCAGGGAGTTCGCCTTATAATGTGATAGATAGTCCGTGGCAGATACTCAAGGTCTTCAACAAAGAATTCCTTAGGATATGCAGCATCTGGAGGCAAAGGCTCATCATATTGAGCATCTGACTCATGTTGGGTTCATGCTTCTGAAAGATGCTCCACATAGCTTCACTGTGAAGCTGACAGCCAGGTTCATAGAGATCTCTAGGAGTGGGCAGACCAGTGAGCTCAATAATATCAAAGGCTTTGGCTTCGTGATGAACATTTCCAGTCATCCACTCAAGGACCCAAGTCTTCAGATCTCTGTTGTAGCCTCGTATGTGAAGAGTGGCATAAAATTGGAGCAGCAACTCTTCGTTCCAGTTCTCTTGGTCGGTGATGAAGGGCAACAATCCAACCTCTTTGAAGCAATCCAGAGCTTGTTCCAAGCATGGCAGACCAGTTATTGCTTCGGTGTCAAGATTCATATGAGGGAAGATGCGACCTTGATTGTACAGAATGCATGAGTAATAACTTCGCTACGGATAGCTCCAGAACCGATCAAAAGATATTCTTTCCCTTGAGTAGGGGTTCTTGGAGCTATTGAAGAAGGTGTTGTCTTCTTTGAAGCCGTTGACATTAAAGGATCCAGGTGCTGATGCAGGACCTAGAAACCTGGGCAATCTTGGCATGGGCTTCTGTACCTGAGGCCTATGCTCAACATGATAGTCAAACTGAGGACCACCAGCAGGCGCCAGAACAGGAGCAGTAGCGTCATTGGCTTCACTAACTTTTGGTTCATGGGTTGGTGTAGGCTCCACATTTGCTTCAGCCATGACTATGTCATTGGCTTCATTCGTGTTGGTGGTGGCAGCCTCAAGATTTTCTACCTCCACTTGATGAGCTGGAGGGTCGGGCACAGACACGTTCTCCTCGAGAACAGCTTCTTGGTGAGACGGGGGTGTAGCAACTCTTAGGGTTTCTTCTTCATCGGCTGATGCAGCCGGAACATCTTCAGCCAGTTTGGCTTCGGATTCAGTCACAGTAGGAGTGGCATCTGGAAACACTTGACGTGCAACAGTTTGGTGAGGCACTTCTCCTTCTGGAATGCTGGAAGGAGGGACTTGAGACCTTGATCCTTTGCGAAGCCCGCAGAATGCTGGCGATGCCTTTGGAGATGGAGTTGGCTGGTCCTCAAAGTCGTCTTCTTCTTCTTGCCGGGGTGGTGTGACTTGTTGTTGTGGGTGATCGGCCCATGATGCATCTTGAGCAATTGGCGTCAGAGGACGACCAATGCTGATGAGTTCGCTGTGCGTAAGCACAGGCGATGATACCTGTTGGTGCTCGATCAGAGGAAGAACTACATCATCGTCAACATTGTCATGGTGACCAATGTCTTCAGCAGCGGTGGGATCAGCTGCTGGAATGTCTTCAGCTTCATGAGCCTTTGTGGAAGCAGGCTCATGGACAGTCAGTTGGCGCTCTTGATGTTCAGCGGCAGGGCGAACCATGGAGATAGGTTCAATAACTAAGGGCTCTGTGGGAGCAGCCCGATCCTTCTTGGTCTTGCGCTTCTTCTTGGAGGGAGCAGCAGCAGAGGCTTCAAGATGTTTCCTCTTTCTGGCTTCAGCCTCAGCAGTCCTCGTCTTCTTCAGTTCTGAGAGGTCATCGGGCAGATCTCTTGATGTTTCACCTCGACGCTTTCTGCCACCCTTCCTTGCTAATTTCTCTGCAGCCATGAACTTTAAACTGAATGGCTTCAATACGTTCAAAGGCTTCAAAGGCTTTCGCTTGCTGGACAGATAGGAACTGGCTTTGGGAGAATTTATATGATGCTGTAAGAATTCTGCAAATGAATGCAGACTATGAGAACCAAGGGATTCTCCCACGGACATGTACCTGTGACAGCATTAAGGTGCGAGGGAAGGGGAAGAGGTCATATGCATTCTCAGAAGATTTTGAAGATAAATCAGTTTAGAAGACATTGACCTCATTGTGCGAAGACATTCACTCATAGATAAGGAGTTGGTTCCAGATTTGTACGAATCCATGGATCAGTACAAGTGAGGAATCTAACTACTTTGTGAAGCATAAGTGAACATACTAGGCATATTATGAGATGCAGTATGATATAGATCCAACTTGTGTGAACAGAAACTGCTTGTGGTAGAAAGTGACGAATCTATAGGATCAAAGGGGTCGTAAAAGGAAGTTTTATTTACCACACAAAGAACTGCTAGACGGAGTGGAAGAGGAGGCTGAGCAGTTCGATCGTCCATGCCCTAACTTGGCGACGGAGGACACCTACGGCGACGGCGGAGAAGACGATGTCCGCAGCCGGCGTGAAGACGGCATCGGAGAGGTTGCGGCAGCTAAGCGCTTTGTCGCCGGCATCGTTGAGGTCTAGCGGTGGCGCTAGGGTTTGTGCGAGAGTGGAAGAAAGGATAATGACTGTGGTGAGGCGTGTATTTATAGGGACAGGGACGGCACAGTGTTATTACACAGGTGCCCTGGCAATTCACATCTGAAGGACACATGACCATCATGCAACATATTGGAGGTTGTTCCACTTCCACACACGCCTGGATTGTCGGGTGGTCGTTCCCACTTCTCCAGGTTTCAGGTGAAGGAATTAGCATTGAAAGCGGACTTAATGTTTGTCTCTGTATCTTCTGCTGACAAGGACGCAGAGAAGACATTCGACAGTTTCAAGAGAATGCATATGATTTGGAGAGATAGAGTTTGAGATAGAAAGCATAGAGAGGTTAGGGTCCGATCACATTCACTTAGTTCGAAAGATTCAACAAGAAGACATAGCTATAAGTGAATGCTGTAGAGGACAGAACACTAGTATATATATGTATATATATATGTGAAAAAGTCTATCAAACCTACATAGTGAGGATAATCATGAGGACAAGTTGAGAATGAATACAAACAAAATGTGAAGACATAGCAAATGTAACGCCATGGGTAAAACACTTCAAACAGAAGAATTTGGTGGTGGCGTTACCCACCGTATAGGAAGTATTAGACCCAGACACGGCGCACAATTATCATGGCGCTCCGAAGTCAAATTCCACATTAATGTATTCACACTTAGAATGTATGTCTTCATTGATTGAAGATATACTTTACTTTGTGTGTTGCACATCTAAGTCATCAATATGCATAAGTGTTAGGATGTGTGCCTGATCACAGGACATTTGAGGATTCCAAGATATTTAGCTCACACCGTAACTTGCAAAATCTCTTGTCATCCAAGGGCTTGGTGAAGATATCTTCCAATTGCTCTTCAGTGCTAATGTGTATGATATCAATATCTTCCTTCACAATATGATCTCTGAGAAAGTGATGATGAATTTCAATGTGCTTTGTCTTCAAGTGTTGAACTGGGTTGTTGGCAATCTTGATGGCGCTTTCGTTGTCGTAGTAGAGTGGCACTTGCTTCAGATGGATGCCATAGTCTTTGAGTGTTTGCTTCATCCACAGAAGCTGAGCGCAGCAAGATCCAGCAGCAATGTATTCAGATTCAGCAGTGGAGAGAGATACACAGTTCTGCTTCTTTGAAGACCAACATACAAGTGATCGTCCCAGAAAATTTCATGTGCCTGATGTAGACTTGCAATCCACCTTGTCACCAGCATAATCAACATCCGAGAATCCAACCAGATCAAACTCTGAGCCCTTTGGATACCATAATCCTAGAGTTGGGGTGTAAGCCAAATATCGAAGAATTCGCTTCACTGCTAAGTGATGCAATTCCTTTGGTGCCGCTTGGAATCAAGCACACATGCAAACACTAAGCATAATATCTGGCCTAGATGCACATAGATAAAGTAAAGAACCAATCATGGAGCAGTATACCTTTTGATCGAACTCTTTACCATTGTCGTCGGGACCCAGATGATGTTTGGCTAGCATTGGCGTCGTGAAGCCTTTGCAGTCTTGCATACCAAACTTCTTCAGGGAATCCTTGAGATACTTCTCTTGAGATATAAAGATGTCATTGCATTGCTGATGTATTTGAAGACCAAGGAAGAACTTCAGCGCACCCATCATGGACATCTGATATTGCTCTTGCATCATATATCCAAACTCTTCACTGTATTTCTGATTGGTGCAGCCGAAGATAATGTCATCCACATATATTTGGCACACAAACAGTTCACCATCATATGTCTTCGTGAAGAGAGTGGGGTCGAGGGAACCAGATTTGAAGCCTTTGCTCTTCAGGAAGTCTTTGAGTGTGTCATACCAAGCCCGAGGGGCTTGTTTGAGGCCATACAGTGCCTTGTTGAGCTTGTACACCATGTCAGGATGTTTTGGATCTTCAAAGCCAGGCGGTTGTGCAACATATACTTCTTCTTCAATCTTGCCATTGAGAAAAGCGCTCTTCACATCCATTTGATATAGAAGTATGTTATGATGATTTGCATAGGCCAGCAATATGCGTATGGATTCAAGTCTAGCCACAGGAGCAAATGTTTCATCGAAGTCAATCCCTTCAACTTGAGTGTATCCTTGAGCAAGGAGACGAGCTTTTTTTCTGACAACTTAACCATGCTCATCTTGCTTGTTGCGATATATCCATTTGGTTCCTATTATATTGTGCTTCCGAGGATCAGGACCCTTAACCAGTTCACATACATTATTCAGCTCAAATTGTTGAAGCTCTTCCTGCATAGCTTGAATCCATTCAGGTTCCATGAAAGCTTCTTCAACTTTCTTGGGTTCAGTTATTGAGACGAATGTGAAGTGCCCATAGAAATTTGCTAGCCGTGTTGCCCTTGAACGAGTGAGTGGACCTGGTGCATTGATGCTATCAATTATTCTCTCAATCTGCACTTCATTTGCAACACGAGGATGTACAGGACGAAGATTTTTCTCTTGCTGATCATTGTCATTGTTAGAGGGATTATCTTTAGGCTGAGCATTGTCTTCAGGTTGATCAGGTGCGGAGATGATAAGTTCCTCTTCAGGTTGACCTTCAGAAGGTATGATTTCTCCAGTTCCCATAAGTTTGATTGATTCACTGGATGGAACTTCATCTAGCACATTTGGCAGGTGCTCTCTTTGTGAGCCGTTAGTCTCATCGAACCGCACATCCACTGTTTCAACCACTTTATAATGAAAGATATTGAAGACTCTGTAGGAGTGCGAATCCTTTCCATATCCAAGCATAAAACCCTCATGTGCTTTTGGTGCAAATTTTGAAGTGTGATGTGGATCCTTGATCCAGCACCTGGCGCCAAATACTCTGAAGTAACTGACATTTGGCTTCTTGCCAGTAAGGAGCTCATAGGATGTCTTTTTCAGAAGCTTTTGAAGATAAACACGGTTGATGATATGGCATGCAGTGTCAATGGCTTCAGGCCAGAATTTTCTTGGAGTCTTGTATTCATCAAGCATCGTCCGAGCCATCTCAATAAGTGTTCTGTTCGTGCGTTCGACGATGCCATTCTGCTGTGGCGTGTACGGAGCTGAGAATTCATGTGTGATGCCCAAAGTATCAAGATATGTATCTAGGCCAGTGTTCTTGAATTCAGTTCCATTGTCACTTCTGATGTGCTTTATCTTGGCGCCATAGTTGTTCATTGCTCGATTGGCGAACCGTCTGAAGACATCCTGCACTTCAGTCTTGTAAAGGATTATATGCACCCAAGTATATCTTGAATAATCATCAACAATGACAAAGCCATAGAGACAAGCAGTGGTAGTAAGAGTTGAGTAATGATTGGGACCGAAAAGATCGATGTGTAGCAGTTTGAAGGGTTGAGTCATTGTCATGATTGTCTTCGAGGGATGCTTGGCCCTCGTCATCTTTCCTGCTTCACAGGCACCGCATAAGTGATCCTTCTTGAACTTGACACCCTCGATGCCTATGACATGCTTCTTCCTTGCAAGGGTGTGGAGGTTCCTCATGCCAGCATGCCCTAGCCTTCGATGCCAGAGCCAGCATTCAGAAGCTTTTGCTAGAAGACATACGGCAAGTTGTGGTCCTGTTGAGAAATCTACCACGTACAAATCATCTTTCCGATACCCTTCAAACACTAGAGACTTGTCAGATTCCATTAGTACAAGGCAACGATATTTTCCAAACATCACAATCATGTTTAAATCGCAAAGCATTGGGACAGACATTAAGTTGAAACCAAGGGATTCAACAAGCATGACTTTCTCCATCTGTTGATCCTTTGAGATTGCAACTCTACCTAGACCCAATACCTTGCTTTTACCAGTGTCAGCAAATGTGATGTGACTTTTTTCAGATGGACATAAAGTTGAGTCCATGAGAAGGCTTCGCTTGCCAGTCATGTGATTTGTACACCCACTATCAATAATCCATTCTGAAGCAGCTGGTGTCGTACCCTACAGTGCAGTTAGGGGGATAGGCTTCACAAAGAGAATTGTGAAGCAAAAACATTTGATGAACTAGTGGATTATTAAAGCTTAGATCGAGATTAGGACTGATAGGGCAAGTTGCAAGCGATTCAGAAACAAAGTACATAGTAAGACCATTTGGGCATTTGATCTTGCGCCCTACAAGATGTTTAAGGTCCCCAGCAATAGTGTCAGACGATTTTGGTTTTCGGCTGGAGACCTTTCCCTGCAAAAGAGAGTTAAGCTTTCTTAGCCACCCACATCGCCAGGGGTGGCTTTGAAGCAATAAGTCTAAGTGCAACATCTGAGAACTTTGGCTTTGGAGCCCTAGAAAAAAGTCTTGCAGGTGGACAATAGTACTCATAAGAATAAGCATAATAGTTCTTGGTCTTATGAACATGGCGGTTTGATGGACCATGCTCATATTCATAGGCCTGAGTATGGCTTCCCTGCAAAACATTTACGTTAGTGTGACTCTGTTGAGTCCTATGTCTGTATGAAGCCTTTGGACCGTATGAAGCCTGTGGTTTGGGGTTTGTCTTCTTCACCTGTGGTGTCATGATGACATTCACAGGAAGATTCTCCAAACACCTTTTTGGCGCCCAGATCTTCTTCATAGGCGGTCCATTCCTGCAGTTAGTACCAATGTACCTGGAAAACACTTCACCATTCTGATTCTTAAACAGTTTATAGTTTGCATCAAAGGGTTCATCAATAACAATGGGGTTAGCACAAGTGAAGCCAGATAGGGTGGATGGATCCGCTGAAGGTTCCTTTTCAGCAACCCACGTGGTTTTGGGGTACTGCTCAGGTTTCCAGTAAGAGCCATCAGCATTCATTTTCCTTTCGAACTCGACACCCTCTTTCCTAGGGTTTCGGTTCAGGATCTGCCTTTTGAGGACATCACATAGTGTCTGATGCCCTTTGAGACTTTTGTATATCCCTGTTTCAAGCAGTGTCTTCAACCTAGCATTCTCATCAGCAATAGCAGTGGTGTCCTCAGCAGAGGGGTTAGTTACCACATCAATAGTTGAAGATATTACAACAGTAGCAGCAGTAGAACATTCAGCAACAGAAGTAGCGTTATCACGCTCAATGCATTTAAGACATGGTGGTTCAAATCCTTCCTGAGCTGAACTGATCTGTTCGGCGCGAAGTGACTCGTTTTCCTTTTGAAGATCTTCATGAGCCGCTCTAAATTTCTCAAGATCTTGCTTCCTTTTAAGATAATCATAGGAAAGCCTTTCATGAGTTGTTGAGAGCGTTTCATGACGACTTTCAAGTTCCTCATACTTAACGTGAAGATTTTTTATGTCTTCGATTAAGGACTGAGATCGAGTCATTTCAGCGTCTAACATATCATTGCTTTTGTCTAACAGTTTTTGAATGTGTTCCATAGCTTTCTGTTGTTCAGTTGCAATTTTAGCAAGTGTTTTGTAGCTGGGTTTGGAACCACAATCAGAGTCATCGTCACTAGATGTTTGATAGTGAGTAGTGCGTGTGTTTACCTTGGCACCATGTGCCATGAAGCAGTAGGAAGGAGCGGAGTAGTCCTTGTCATTTGCATTGGTGTCGGTGATGAAGTCATTGTCTTCAGTGTTGAAGATGGACTTGACAACGTATGCTGTAGCCAGACTTGCAACGCTAGAATCGGACTCCTCCTCAGACTCCACCTCCGCCTCCTCAGAAGTGGACTCCTCCTCATAGTCCATTTCCTTGCCAACAAACGCACGTGCCTTGCCAGATGATCTCTTCTTGTGTGATGAAGACTTGGAGGAAGACATGGAAGAAGATTTTGAGTATTTCTTCTTCTTCTTGTCGTCAGAGTCATACTCCTTGCTCTTCTTCTTCTTCTTGTTCTCATTGTCCCACTGTGGACACTCAGAGATGTAGTGGCCAGGTTTCTTGCACTTGTGACATGTTCTCTTCTTGTAGTCATGAGCAGAAGCTTCATTATTCCTTGAGCTTGATCGTGAAGACTTTCTGAGGCCTTTCTTCTTGGTGAATTTTTGGAACTTCTTCACAAGCATAGCAAGCTCCCTTCCAATGTCCTCAGGATCATCAGAACTGCTGTCAGATTCTTCTTCAGATGAGGAGACAGCCTTTGCCTTCAAGGCATGAGTTCGCCCATAGTTGGGACCGTAGATGTCTCTTTTCTCAGAAAGCTGAAACTCATGTGTGTTGAGCCTCTCAAGTATGTCAGACGGATCGAGTGTCTTGAAATCAGGACGTTCTTGAATCATCAGGGCTAGGGTGTCAAACGAACTGTCAAGTGATCTCAGGAGTGTCTTGACGACTTCATGCTTGGTGATCTCAGTAGCGCCGAGGGATTGAAGCTCATTTGTGATGTCAGTGAGTCGATCAAACGTGAGCTGGACATTCTCATTGTCATTTCTCTTGAAGCGGTTGAACAGGTTGCGAAGGACACTGATTCTCTGATCTCTCTGGGTTGAGACGCCTTCGTTGACCTTGGATAGCCAGTCTCAGACTAGCTTAGATGTTTCCAAACCACTTACGCTACCATACTGTCCTTTGGTCAGATGACCACAGATGATATTCTTGGCAGTAGAGTCCAGTTGAACGAACTTCTTGACATCAGCGGCAGTGACACCTTCTCCAGCCTTGGGAACATCGTTCTTGACGACATACCATAGGTTGACATCAATGGCTTCAAGATGCATGCGCATCTTATTCTTCCAGTAGGGATATTCAGTTCCATCGAAGACGGGGCACGCAGCGGAGACTTTAATTATCCCTGCAGTCGACATAGCTAAAACTCTAGGTGGTTAAACCGAATCACATAGAACAAGGGAGTACCTTGCTCTGATACCAATTGAAAGTGCTAGTGATCGACTAGAGGGGGGTGAATAGGAGATTTTTATGAAAGTCTTCAATACATGTAAGTTTTGAAGAAAAACGATAGAAATAAACCTATTATCATGCAGCGGAAGGTAGACTACACTAGGCAAACCATAGTCACGTATTCAATGAAGTGAAAGCACAATGACTAATAGCAGCTAGGCAGTAAGGATCAGGTAGGAAGATATTGAGAAGCCAATCAGTACATGTAATCACTTAGTGAAGTCGAATGGTGATGCTATCGTACAATGACTTCACAAGAACCAACAGTAAGTAAAGGGAAGGGAAGGATGAAACCAGTGACTCATTGAAGACAATGATTTGTGGGACCAGTTCCAGTTGCTGTGACAACTGTACGTCTGGTTAGGGAGGCTGAGATTCAACTTAGAAGACCTCATCTTCACCTTATTCCCCTTGAGCTAAGGACACCCAGTCCTCACCCAATCACTCTGGTAAGTATTCAAGGTAGACTTCCAAACCTTCACAGACTTTGTTCACCGGCGATCCACAATGACTCTTGGATGCTCAGAACACGACGCCTAACCAGCTGAAGGATTCACAGTCCTCAAGTGTAATAAGTCTTCAGATCACACAGACAAGAAGACTTAAGTGATGCCTAACACTCTTTGGCTCTAGGTGGTTAGGTCTTTATCCTCTCAAGGAATTCTCTCTCAAAGGCTTCGAGGTGGGTTGCTCTCAAACGACAAAAGCCGTACTTTAACTCTAAGCAGCCAGCCGTTTATGGTTGTAGGGGGTGGGCTATTTATAGCCACTAGGCAACCCGACCTGATTTGTTCAAAATGACCCTGGGTCACTAAGGAACTGACATGTGTTCCAACGGTCAGATTTCAAACACATATGGCAACTTTACTTGGGCTACAAGCAAAGCTGACTTGTCCAACTCTGGACAAGATTCGCTCTCATAGTCTTCACTCAAAGACATAGGATTTTAGTTAAGCATCACTTCAGTCATTCTGACTGGCTCTCTTGGACCCCACTTAATAGTACGGTGGTTCCTATGACTCAACAAAGAAGAAAAGGAACTACGAAAGATCTAAGTCTTCGTGCTTCATAGTCTTCATGCGATGTCTTCTCTTGTCATAGTCTTCAATGTGAATGTCTTCACATACCACCTTTGACTTCAATGTCTTCATACATTTTAGGGGTCATCTCTGGTAGGAAAACCGAATCAATGAGGGACTTCTACCTGTGTTATCCTGCAATTCTCACAAACACATTAGTCCCTCAACTAGGTTTGTCGTCAATACTCCGAAACCAACTAGGGGTGGCACTAGATGCACTTACAACCGGAAACATAATACATGTGTGAATACATAGACAAACAGAGTGTCACTAGTATGCCTCTACTTGACTAGCTCGTTGATCAAAGATGGTTATGTTTCCTAACCATAGACATGAGTTGTCATTTGATTAACGGGATCACATCATTAGTCAAATGATGTGATTGACTTGACCCATTCCGTTAGCTTAGCACTTGATCGTTTAGTTTGTTGCTATTGCTTTCTTCATGACTTATACATGTTCCTATGACTATGAGATTATGCAACTCCCGTTTACCGGAGGAACACTTTGTGTGCTACCAAACGTCACAACGTAACTAGGTGATTATAAAGGTGCTCTACAGGTGTCTCCGAAGGTACTTGTTGGGTTGGCATATTTCGAGATTAGGATTTGTCACTCCGATTCTCGGAGAGGTATCTCTGGGCCCTCTCGATAATGCACATCACTTAAGCCTTGCAAGCATTGCAACTAATGAGTTAGTTGCGGGATGATGTATTACGGAATGAGTAAAGAGACTTGCCGGTAACGAGATTGAACTAGGTATTGAGATACTGATGATCGAATCTCGGGCAAGTAACATACCGATGACAAAGGGAACAACATATGTTGTTATGCGGTCTGACCGATAAAGATCTTCGTAGAATTTGTGGGAGCCAATATGAGCATCTAGGTTCCTCTATTGGTTATTGACCGGAGACGTGTCTCGGTCATGTCTAGATAGTTCTCAAACCCGTAGGGTCCGCACGCTTAACGTTTCAATGACATTTATATTATGAGTTTATATGTTTTGATGTACCAAAGGTTGTTCGGAGTCCCAGATGTGATCAAGGACATAAGGAGGAGTCTTGAAATGGTCGAGACATGAAGATTGATATATTGGAAGCCTATGTTTGGATATACGAAGTGTTCCGGGTGAAATCGGGATTTACCGGAGTACCGGGAGGTTACCGGAACCCCCGGGAGCTTAATGGGCCATAGTGGACCTTGTGGAGAAGTGGAGAGGCAGCCAGGGCAGGGCCGCGCGCCCCTCCCCCCTAGTCCGAATAGGACAAGGAGAGGGGGCGGCGCCCCCCCTTTCCTTCCTCTCTCCCTCCTCTTTCCCCCTCCACTCCTAGTCCAACAAGGAAAAGGGAGGGAGTCCTACTCCTGGCTCGCCCCCTCTAGGCCGGCCGCACCTCCCCCCTTACTCCTTTATATATGGCGGCAGGGGGCACCCTAGAGACACAAAAATTGATCGTTTGATCTTTTAGCCGTTCTTAGGCGAAGCCCTGCGTCGGTAGAACATCATCATCGTCACCATGCCGTTGTGCTGACAAACTCTCCCTCAACACTCGGCTGGATCGGAGTTCGAGGGACGTCATCGGGCTGAACATGTGCTGAACTTGGAGGTGTCGTGCGTTCGGTACTTGATCGGTCAGATCATGAAGACGTACGACTACATCAACCACGTTGTGCTAACGCTTCCGCTTTCGGCCTACGAGGGTACGTGGACAACACTCTCCCCTCTTGTTGCTATGCATCACCATGATCTTGCATGTGCGTAGGAATTTTTTTAAAATTACTACGTTCCCCAATAGTGGCATCCGAGCCAGGTTTTATGCGTAGATGTCATATGCACGAGTATAACACAAGTGAGTTGTGGGCGATATAAGTCATACTGCTTACCAGCATGTCATATTTTGGTTTGGTGGTATTGTTGGATGAAGCGGCCCGGACCGATATTACGCGTACGCTCACGTGAGACTGGTTCTACCAACGTGCTTTGCACACAGGTGGCTGGCGGGTGTCAATTTCTCCAACTTTAGTTGAACTGAGTGTGGCTACGCCCGGTCCTTGCGAAGGTTAAAACAACACCAACTTGACAAACTATCGTTGTGGTTTTGATGCGTAAGTAAGAATGGTTCTTGCTCAGCCCGTAGCAGCCACGTAAAACTTGCAACAACAAAGTAGAGGACGTCTAACTTGTTTTTGCAGGGCATGATGTGATGTGATATGGTCAAGGCATGATGCTATATTTTATTGTATGAGATGATCATGTTTTGTAACCGAGTTATCGGACACTGGCAGGAGCCATATGGTTGTCGCTTTATTGTATGCAATGCAATCGCCCTGTAATGCTTTACTTTATCACTAAGCGGTAGTGATAGTCGTAGAAGCATAAGATTGGCGAGACGACAACGATGCTACGATGGAGATCAAGGTGTCGCGCCGGTGATGATGGTGATCATGACGGTGCTTCAGAGATGGAGATCACAAGCACAAGATGATGATGGCCATATCATATCACTTATATTGATTGCATGTGATGTTTATCTTTTTATGCATCTTATCTTGCTTTGATTGACGGTAGCATTATAAGATGATCCCTCACTAAATTATCAAAGTATAAGTGTTCTCCCTGAGTATGCACCGTTGTGAAAGTTCTTCGTGCTGAGACACCACGTGATGATCGGGTGTGATAGGCTCTACGTTCAAATACAACGGGTGCAAAATAGTCGCACACGCGGAATACTCAGGTTAAACTTGACGAGCCTAGCATATAACAGATATGGCCTCGGAACACAGAGACCGAAAGGTCGAGCGTGAATCATATAGTAGATATGATCAACATAGTGATGTTCACCATTGAAACTACTCCATCTCACGTGATGATCAGACATGGTTTAGTTGATATGGATCACGTGATCACTTAGAGGATTAGAGGGATGTCTATCTAAGTGGGAGTTCTTAAGTAATATGATTAACTGAACTTAAATTTATCATGAACTTAGTCCTGGTAGTATTAGCATATCTATGTTGTAGATCAATAGCTCGCGTTTAGCTCCCCTGTTTTATTTTTGATATGTTCCTAGAGAAAACTAATTTGAAAGGTGTCAGTAGCAATGATGCGGATTGGATCCGTGATCTGAGGTTTATCCTCATTGCTGCATAGAAGAATTATGTCCTTGATGCACCTCTAGGTGACAAACCTATTGCAGGAGCAGATGCAGATGTTATGAACATTTGGCTAGCTCAATATGATGACTACTTGATAGTTTAGTGCACCATGCTTAAACGGCTTAGAATTGGGACTTCAAAGATGTTTTGAACGTCATGGACCATATGAGATGTTCCAGAAGTTGAATATAATATTTCAAGCAAATACCCGAGTTGAGAGATATGAACTCTGCAACAAGTTCTATAGCTAAAAGATGGAGGAGAATAGCTCAAGCAGTGAGCATGTGCTCAGATTGTCTGGGTACTACAATCGCTTGAATCAAGTGGGAGTTAATCTTCCAGATAAAATAGTGATGGACAAAATTCTCTAGTCACCATCACCAAGTTAGTAGAACTTCGTGATGAACTATAATATGCAAGGGATAACGGAAACTATTCCCAAAGCTCTTCGTGATGCTGAAATCGACGAAGGTAGAAATCAAGAAAAGCATCAAGTGTTGATGATAAACAAAACCACTAGTTTCAAGTAAAGGGACAAAGGTAAGAAAGGGGAACTTCAAGAAGAACGGCAAGCAAGTTGTTGCTCAAGTGAAAAAACCCCAAGTCTGGACCTAAGCCTGAAACTGAGTGCTTCTACCGCAAAGGGACTGGTCACTGGAAGCGGATAAGAAGGATGGGAAAGTGAACATAGGTATATTTGATATACATGTTATTGATGTGTACTTTACTAGTGTTTATAGCAACCCCTCAGTATTTGATACTAGTTCAATTGCTAAGAATAGTAACTCGAAACGGGAGTTGCAGAATGAACAGAGACTAGTTAAGGGTGAAGTGACGATGTGTATTGGAAATGGTTCCAAGATTGATATGATCATCATCGCACACTCCCTATACTTTCGGGATTAGTGTTAAACCTAAAATAAATGTTATTTAGTGTTTGCATTGAGCATGAATATGATTGGATAATGTTTATTGCAATATGGTTATTCATGTAATTTAGAGAATAATTGTTGTTCTGTTTACATGAATAAAACCTTCTATGGTCATACACCCAATGAAAATGGTTTGTTGGATCTTGATCGTGGTGATACACATTTTCATAATATTGAAGCCAAAAGATGCAAAGTTAATAATAATAGTGCAACTTATTTGTGGCACTACCGTTTAGGTCATATTGGTGTAAAGCGCATGAAGAAAATCCAAGCCGAAGGGCTTTTGGAATCACTTGATTATGAATCAGTTGATTCTTGCGAACCATGCCTCATGGGCAAGATGACTAAGACTCCGTTCTCCAGAACAATGGATCAAGCAACAGATTTGTTGGAAATCATACATACTGATGTATGTGGTCTGATGAATATTGAGGCTCGCGGCAGGTATCATTATTTTCTGATCTTCACAGATGATTTGAGCAGATATGAGTATATCTACTTGATGAAACACAAGTCTGAAACATTTGAAAATTCAAAGAATTTCAGAGTGAAGTGAAGAATCATCGTAACAAAAATAGAAGTTTCTACGATATGATCACAGAAGTAAAATATTTGAGTTACGAGTTTGGTCTTCAGTTAAAACAATGTGACATAGTTTCACTACTCATGCCACCTGGAACACCATGGTGTAATGGTGTGTCCGAACGTCGTAACCGTACTTTATTAGATATGGTGCGATCTATGATGTCTCTTACCAATTTACCACTATTGTTTTTGGGGTTATGCATTAGAGGCAGCTACATTCATGTTAAATAGGGCACCATCTAAATCTGTTAAGACGACACCGTATGAACTATGGTTTGGCAAGAAACCTAAGCTGTCATTTCTTAAAGTTTTAGGTTGCAATGCTTATGTGAAAAAGTTTCAACCTAATAAGCTCAAACCCAAATCGAAGAAGTGCGTCTTCATAGGATACCCAAAAGAAAATGTTGGTACACCTTCTATCTCATATCTGAAGGCAAGATATTCATTGCTGAGAATGGATCCTTTCTAGAGAAGGAGTTTCTCTCGAAAGAAGTGAGAGGGAGGAAAGTAGAACTTGATGAGGTAACTGTACCTGCTCCCTTATTGGAAAGTAGTTCATCATAGAAATCTGTTCCTGTGACTACTACACCAATTAGTGAGGAAGCTAATGATGATGATCATATAACTTCAGATCAAGTTACTACCGAACCTCATAGGTAAACCAGAGTGAGATCCGCACTAGAGCGATACGGTAATCCTGTTCTGGAGGTCATGTTACTTGACCATGACGAACCTACGAACTATGAGGAAGCGATGATGAGCCCAGATTCCGCAAAATGGCTTGAAGCCATGAAATCTGAGATGAGATCCATGTATAAGAACAAAGTATGGACTTTGATTGACTTGCCCAAAGATCAGGCAAGCCATTGAGATTAAATGGATCTTCAAGAGGAAGACGGACGCTGATACTAGTGTTACTATCTACGAAGCTAGAATTGTCGCAAAAGGTTTTCGACAAGTTCAAGGTGTTGACTATGATGAGAGTTTCTCACTCGTATCTATGCTTAAGTCTGTCAGAATCATGCTAGCAATTGACACATTTTATGAAATCTGACAAATGGATAAACAAAACTACATTCCTTAATGGATTTATTAAAGAAGAGTTGTATATGATGCAATAAGAAAGTTTTGTCAATCCTAAAGGTGCTAACAAAATATGCAAGCTCCAGCGATCCATCTATGGACTAGTGCAAGCATCTCGGAGTTGGAATATACGCTTTGATAAGTTGATCAAAGCATATAGTTTTATACAGACTTGCGGTGAAGCCTATATTTACAAGAAAGTGAGTGGGAGCACTACAACATTTCTCATAAGTACATGTGAATGACATATTATTGATCGGAGATAATGTAGAATTATTCTTCAAAGCATAAAGGAGTGTTTGAAAGGAGTTTTTCAAAGAAAGACCTCGGTGAAGCTGCTTATATATTGGGCATCAAGATCTATAGAGATAGATCAAGACGCTTAATTGGACTTTCACAAAGCACATACCTTAACAAAGTTTTGAAGAAGTTCAAAATGGATCAAGCAAACAAAGGGTTCTTTCCTGTGTTACAAGGTGTGAAGTTGAGTAAGACTCAATGCCGGACCACTTTAGAAGATAGAGAGAAAATGAAAGATGTTCCCTATGCTTCGGCCATTGGCTCTATCATGTATGCAATGCTGTGTACCAGACCTGATGTGTGCCTTGCTATAAGTCTAGCAGGGAGGTACAATAGTGATCTAGGAGTAGATTACAACACAGCGGTCAAAATTATCCTTAGTTGAATAAGGATATGTTTCTCGATTATGGAGGTGACAAAAAGGTTCGTCGTAGAGGGTTACGTCGATGCAAATTTTGACACTGATCCAGATGACTCTAAATCTCAATCTGGATACATATTAAAAGTGGGAGCAATTAGCTAGAGTAGCTCCATGCAGAGCATTGTTGACATAGAAATTTGCAAAATACTTACGGATCTGAATGTGGCAGACCCGTTGACTGAACTTATCTCACAAGCAAAACATGATCACACCTTAGTACTCTTTGGGTGTTAATCACATAGCAATGTGAACTAGATTATTGACTCTAGTAAACCCTTTGGGTGTTGGTCACATGTCGATGTGAACTATGGGTGTTAATCACATGGTGATGTGAAATATTGGTATTAAATCACATGGCGATGTGAACTAGATTATTGACTCTAGTGAAAGTGGGAGACTAAAGGAAATATGCCCTAGAGGCAATAATAAAGTTATTATTTATTTCCTTATATCATGATAAATTTTTATTATTCATGCTAGAATTGTATTAACCGGAAACATAATACATGTGTGAATACATAGACAAACAAAGTGTCACTAGTATGCCTCTACTTGACTAGCTCGTTGATCAAAGATGGTTATGTTTCCTAACCATAGACATGAGTTGTCATTTGATTAACGGGATCACATCATTAGGAGAATGATGTGATTGACTTGACCCATTCCGTTAGCTTAGCACTTGATTGTTTAGTTTGTTGCTATTGCTTTCTTCATGACTTATACATGTTCCTATAACTATGAGATTATGCAACTCCCGTTTACCGGAGGAACACTTTGTGTGCTACCAAACATCACAACGTAACTGGGTGATTATAAAGGTGCTCTACAGGTGTCTTCGAAGGTACTTGTTGGGTTGGCGTATTTCGAGATTAGGATTTGTCATTCCAATTGTCGGAGAGGTATCTCTGGGCCCTCTCGGTAATGCACATCACTTAAGCCTTGCAAGCACTACAACTAATGAGTTAGTTGCGGGATGATGTATTACGGAACGAGTAAAGATACTTGCCGATAACGAGATTGAACTAGGTATTGAGATATCAACGATCGAATCTCGGGCAAGTAACATACTGATGACAACACTACTAGGAAAAGGCCTACTAATGGTGCACCAGTTTTTCCTACTAATGGCGCAAAGCTGGTGCGCCATTAGTATCACGCCACTAGTATTTTTTACTAATGGCGCACCACTGGTGCGCCATTAGTATCTGGTATACTAATGGCGCACCACCCAGTGCGCCATTAGTATATAACACCATGCGCCATTAGTATGCCTCCCAGGGCCATATTTAACCATGTGCTTTGGCACACTAATGGCGCACTGTGGATGGATGCGCCATTAGTATACTTGGCATACTAATGGCGCACTCTTTAGTGATGCGCCATTAGTATGAATATTATGTTTTTTTACTTTTCTGATTTTTGCACAGGTTACAAAATATATTATTTGACAGAATATAGATAGTAGCACACAACAACAACAGATTCATGAATACAATAGAAGATTAGTCTCCGAATACAATTCATCATATTAGTCTCCGAATTCAAAAGACCGAACAAAGATAAAACATTACAAGTCTCAAGACCGCGAGTATCGAGTTTGTCGGAAGTAATATAATCCTAACAAGTCCTACTAATCATCATCATACAACTTCTACTCGTTATTCATAACAAGTCATACTATCATCATCTTGATAGTCATCGAACCAACCCTACTTAATTGTTCTTAGCACATGATCATTAGTATTAGGCAGGACCTAAATACCCTATTTAAGCTAAAATAACATAAAACAACATAGACCCTGACTCTCCATTATGGAGAATGGAGAACATCCTGTCTCCAATTCTTGCGCGTCGGTTCCTTTTGCTTCCAAGAACCTCCTTACGACTGTCCATACATTTTTTCCATCCTTTGATTTTCATGTCTCCACTTCTTTTAGAAATCTCGTATGGACAGTTGAGATTCGTAGGACGACCTGGCTGTATGTTCAAAACATTAACACTACCTTTCTGATACATCATATGAGGCACACAATTCTCTGGGATTATCTATTGAAAAACATAGTAATAACTTCATAGTTAGCAATGATGTACTAGTTTTAGAAGTATGCAAAAGATGCACGGATGTCGTAATAGTAAAAATCTTACCAGGGTATCTCCATGGTAGTTACCATAGTTGAACACATGCACTAGTGGCACATATTTACCATAATGTTGAGGAGTTTGTTTGTGGATAATGTAATTCTCAATGTCAGTACAAAATCCGACCAGATGATTTTTCTCCTTGTAAGTTGTTAATTCGGAGCCATCGGTGTAGTGGGTTTTGTCTACCATCTCCCGCACATTCTTTGAACAATAAAAATAAGCTGTCTATGGAAATAAGCTATCAACTATTTTGAAATAAACAATATAAATTAGCTAATAACTATGTTTGAGAAACTCACATAGCGGTAGAACTGGAGGCGTATCAACAAGGACCCAAATGTCCATATTGTCTTGGTTGATGTCAGGATTACCAAGATCCATGGTGATAAGCATACCCTCATCAAAACCATACATCTTGCAAAATGCTTCCCAATTTTTGCAACCAAAATGGGTTACGCTCTCAGAATTATATAGATTTACTTCAAAGTCCACATCGTGATGAGTCCTTAGGTGAATTTTCTTTGTTTCACAAATTTCATGGTCTTCAAAATCCATCCTCTCCAAGACATAGCGTCTTGCATGGCATGGGATAAGCTATACTCAAATTGTAAAAGATGAAAATTACACGTTGAAATAGTTGAAGTCATGCTTAATTATGAAAATAACACTTGTCGTCGTTGTGTACCGTTTCAACTTCAAAGGTCTCCTCGAGCTTAATGCTGAAGCGCCAATCATCGTCCAGGTGAGGCATGTCGCACAGACCTCGATCGTCGTGGCACCAGTCGCACACTGACAGGAGACTTTTGTCGTCCCTTTCGTCGTCCGATGATGATGACGACATATCCTATGTTCATAATTCAAAACTACATCATTTAGGGTTTGTCGACACCGAGGCATCCTAAAAGCTAAGCTTTTTATCATTTAGGGTTTGTCGACGCTGAGGCACCCTAAAAGCCTAAGCTTTCATCATTTAGGTTCTTATCGACACCGAGGCACCCTAAAAGCCAAGGTTTTATCATTTAGGGTTTGTCGACGTCGAGGCACCCTAAAAGCCTAAGCTTTCATCATTTAGGTTTTGTCGACGCCGAGGCACCCTAAAAGCCTAAGCGTACATCATTTAGGTTCTCATCGACACCGAGGCACCCTATAGAAGCCAAGTTAAGTTTTCATCATTTAGGGTTTATCGATGCCGAGGGACCCGAAGTTGGGCCTAATCACTTGGCACTAATCACTTGGCTCTATTGCCACCTATGTTGGGTTTATCATCTAGGGTTTATCGATGCTAAGGAGAATTCTAAGTTGGGCCTAATCACTTGGCTCTATTGCCACCTATGGTTCAATGCAGCAAGAATGGCGGGGCAGTTGATCCTACTTAACTAAGTACTAAGATACCCCGGCCCATGCATTAGTCGCAAGTACCCCATTTGTCCTATTTTTAGCAAAGTCATGCTAAAATTCACGGAAAATTTCAGCATGACCTTTGCTGAAAATAGGACATATGGAGTACCCGAATTTGCCGAAACGGAAGTTAATCGACATTCCGGCAAACTCAAGGGCCTCTCGGGGTACCTGCAAATTCATCATGACACAATGGTCGGAGACAAAACCCAGCAACTTTACAAGTCTTTCATAGATTTGTTTGCAAGTTCTGATATGTAATAAAGGTGAGCCTCAAAGATGAGCCTCCAATGCTGATTTGTTTGCCAAAAGACAAGATGAACCTCCAATGTAAAAAGTAATAAAATGTTTGCAAGTTTTGATATGTTTGCAAGATGAACCTCCAATGCAACAGTCTTAGACATTAGGACACTACCATGATCTACAACCTTATGTAAAGTGCCAACTCCATAGATTTCTTTTTCACAGCTTTTATATTATTTCTAGAAGCAACACAACAGGGTTAAACACCAGAATCTTGAGTCTAATTAAACCCTAAAATAATCATTTCTCTTTCCCCTCCCCCCTCCTATCCCTCTGTCTCTCTTTCCCAGCTCCAACCCCAAACACAAATTAAGTTAGCCATGGTTTAAACACCAGCTCATTCATTGTCACCTCTGGTCCAGGTGCTCTTTTCCTCCTCGTGCCTCTATCCTCTCCCTTAGCCCAGGAACACCTGCACATTATACGCAAAAAGCAACAGCTTGTTCAGACACTTCTTTTTTACTGTGTTATTCCAGCTAGGAAAAAAAACTTTGCTTCAAAAGCAAATAAGAGCAGGAGTGCAAGCATCTAATGCTTGCTGCTCTTCTTCTTTCCACTTGCATCACTACAACTTGCCTCCTGATCCTCCTAATGCACCATCATAAAATTAAGTTCGGGTTACCTGAGAGGAGAGGAGGAAGAGAGGAGAAGAGAGGCAGAGGAGGAAGAGAGGAGAAGAGAGGCAGAGGGAGGAGGAAGAGAGGAGGAAGAGAGGAGAAGAGAAGCGGAGGGAGGAGGGTTACTTGACAACGATGAGGAGGCGCGAGGGCGGCGACGGAGACGGAGGCGCCGGGGCGGCGGTGACGTGGGGGCGCGGGGGCGGCGGCGGAGACGGAGGCGCGGGGGCGGCGG
>NC_041382.1:157946043-157958288 GCF_002162155.2 Triticum dicoccoides | reverse complement strand
GGGGCGGCGACGGAGACGGAGGCGCGGGGGCGGCAGCGGCATGGGTCGAGGGCAGCGGTGCGCCATTAGTAATCTTTTTTTTACATAGCAATGACGCACCAGGCAGAGGTGCGCCATTAGTAATCTTTTTTTATATATATAGCAATGGCGCACCAGCCAGAGGTGCGCCATAAGTAATTTTTTTTGTTGCATGTAATAATTTTTTAGAAAATGAATATGAATATGAAACAGTAATATATTTTTATGAAAACAGTAATAATTGTTGTTTAACAACAATTGTAGTCTACACTTTATTATTATTATTTTTAAAAAATGAAGAGGGGAGAGGAGGCGCGGGTGGGATCGAGATCGAGATGGAGGGGGAATCGAGATCGAGTGTCCTCATGAATATTCAATATTTTATCATGTTGAATATGAAAAAATATCATCAAATTTGAAAAAATATTCATGAATTCAAAAAGTGCCCATGAAATACAACCGAGAAATGAAGACTACGATTTAAATACAGTCAATCTTAGCTAGCTATCTGTTCATAATCTTCTTGCCCTTCTTTTTCGCAAATGGAGTTCTTCTGTGGAAAACAGACCTCGTTTTCCATACCTTCAGCAGCGGCTCTGGCGCCTTTCGCTTCTTTCCCGGCTCTGGCGCCTTTTGCTTCTTTCCCGGCAGTGGGCAATCTTTCCAATTTTTCAACAGCCCGTCTATTTTCTCGCCGCTCCTCATACGCGTGCGTCTTCGGAGTTCGGTTTCACCATCGAACAGATCCTTGCGTTTCCTCCACGGGTCATCGTCGCGAAGCCACCTTTGATGTCCCATGAACACGGTTTTCGAAGACCCGAGATCTCTATCTAGCTGGCGATACGTTGTGTCATCCACGCACCTGACGCATCCAGAAAATCCGTGGACCACCTGCCCCGCGAGATATCCGTAACCGAGATAGTCGTGCATCGTCGTGAGCAGTGCGTCTCTCATAGGGAAATGTTCTTTCTCTGCAGCGTCCCACGTATTGGCTGGCGTTTTCCACAGCGTGTCTAGCTCCTCTTTCAGCAGCCCCAGATATAGATTGATGTCGTTCCCTGGTTGTTTCGGCCCTTCAATTAGCATACTCATGTGAATGTACTTCCTCTTCATGCACAACCAGGGGGAAGGTTGTACATCCACACAAACACAGGCCAGGTGCTATGTGTGCTTCTCTGGCTGCCAAACGGATTGACTCCATCGGTGCTCGCGCCCAGCACGATGTTCCTTGGATCCTTCCCAAATTCTGGGTGTTCGAAGTTCAACGCTTGCCACTGGCTCCCATCCTTAGGGTGACTCAGCATCTTGTCTTTTTTATTTATCTCCGGATCATTTGCGTCATCTTCTCGCTTCTTCTCCTCCCTATCCGCGTGCCAACGCAGGAGCTTTGCTACCTTAGGGTCCGCGAAATACCGCTGCAGACGAGGAGTGATCGGAAAGTACCACACCACTTTTCGAGGAGCTTTCTTCCTCTTCTTGTATCGAGTGACGATGCCGCACACCAGACATATGGTAGACTCCGCGTGCTCGCCCCGATAAATGATGCAATTGTTCATGCACACATGGTATTTCATCTGTGGTAAATCCAGAGGACACACAACTTTTTTCGCCTCCTCGAAACTGGTCGGGCACTTGTTCCCCTTGGGAAGACGTTCGTGCCAGAATGACATGTTCTCGTCGAAGCATGCGTCAGTCATTTTGTGTTTTACCTTCATCTCCAAAGCCATGAGCGTTACTTTCAGGCGGGTATCCTCGGGTCTGCATCCTTCATACAATGGATTAACCGCGTCTATCTCCAGTTGATCCAGCTTGGCTTTCTCTCGGGCGGCAGCTCTTGCGTTATCCGTCTGCTTGAGAAGCAGCTCTTGAATATGAGGGTCCTGCACCCAGCCCATTGATGGTCCATCGTCATCTGCTCCTCCGGCATCTAGATCTTCTTGATCATGCCCTTCGTCTGCTCTGGCATCTTCCTCATTATCATGTCCGACATCTTCTACATGATGACTGTGTACAGCATCACCGTCGTGATCATGTCCTGGATATTCTTCATCTTCTCGCCCACCCGAGCTGCGGTGGTTGTCTTGCTGCCCTTCCTCATTTCTTGCCCGGCCCCCATGGACGACTTCACAGTCATCTTCATCACCTTGCCACCGATAGCCATCCATGAAACCACGCAAGAGCAGGTGGTCCCGCACCTGCCCGGAATCCGGGTCCGCAATAAGGCTCTTCAGCTTGCATCTTCGACACGGACATCTTATCTCCGTCTCGTTCTTTTGAAGCATCTCGGCCTTCGCGGAGCTCAAAAACCTATTCACGATGCCTTCGGTCATCACGCGGACCATGGTCGCCTGCGGGGTAGAGCAAAACGATATTTTAGAACCAAGAAAAAATTTGGCATGACTTTCCCTAAAAATAGGACCAAAAAAATGCATAGTGCCAAAATTCTCGCCGAAACGGAAATGAATCAACATTCCGGCAAAATATTGGCAACTATCGCATTTCAAGTACCGGTACCTACAAACACAAACATATATGCAACACCACAAACATACATAGATCTAGCTAGGCCACAAAAAGTGCATGTGCACATTGTTGGAGCGAGCTAGGGAGAAAAAAAGTAGATCTACAACATGAAGATAGCTTTCCCGTTACTTACCTATCAAAAAAAGGTAATTTCAACACTTAATTTTGATGAATCTATGGTGCAAATGAGGTGAGGAGGAGGAGGCAGCCGACAAGCTTAGAGAAGGAGGTGGGGGGAATGAAGTGGGGAAAGTGAGTGTGTAGGTGTGGCTGTCCAAAAATATCTAGCTGGTCCCAGGTTACTAATGGCGCACCACAGAGACATGCGCCATTAGTAACCCAACATACTAATGGCGCACCACACAGACATGCGCCATTAGTAGTTTTGCAAAAAAGTAAAAAAAATAATTTTTATACTAATGGTGCACCGTGGCACAGTGCGCCATTACTAGTTTAAACAAGTAATGGCGCACTATGCAGCGGTGCGCCATTAGTAGTTTTGCAAAAAAATAATTAAAAAAATACAGTAGTGGCGCACTCTGTGGCTGGTGCGCCATTAGTAGTTCTAACTACTAATGGCGCACTCTGCCCGGATGCGCCATTAGTATGTTTGAAAAAATGAAAAAAAAACATTTTCTTACTAGTGGCGCACCGTGTGCCTGGTGCGCCATTAGTGTCTTGCACACTAATGGCGCACCAACAAATGGTGCGCCATTAGTATATAGTAATGGCGCACCACATGTCTGGTGCGCCATTAGTGTCATTTCCATCTATAGCCCTTTTCCTAGTAGTGCAAAGGGAACAACATATGTTGTTTTGCGGTCTGATCGATAAAGATCTTCGTAGAATATGTGGGAGTCAATATGAGCATCCAGGTTCTGCTATTGGTTATCGACCAGAGACGTGTCTCGGTCATGTCTACATAGTTCTCGAACCCGTAGGGTCCGCACGCTTAACGTTTCGATGACAGTTATATTATGAGTTTATATGTTTTGATGTACCGAAGGTTGTTCGGAGTCCCGGATGTGATCACGGACATAACATGGAGTCTCGAAATGGTCGGGGCATTAAGATTGATATATTGGAAGCCTATGTTTGGATATCGGAAGTGTTCCGGGTGAAATCGGGATTTTACCGGAGTACCGGGAGGTTACCGGAACCCCCCGGGAGCTTAATGGGCCATAGTGGGCCTTGTGGAGAAGAGGAGAGGCAGCCAGGGGAAGGCCGCGCGCCCCTCCCCCCTAGTCCGAATAGGACAAGGAGAGGAGGGCGGCGCCCCCTTTCCTTCCTCTCTCCCTCCTCTTTCCCCCTCCACTCCTAGTCCAACAAGGAAAAGGGAGAGAGTCCTACTCCCGGTAGGAGTAGGACTCCTCCTGGCGCGCCCCCTCTAGGCCGGCCGCACCTCCCCCTTGCTCCTTTATATACGAGGGCAGGGGGCACCATAGAGACACAACAATTGATCGTTTGATCTTTTAGCCGTGTGCGGTGCCCCCCTCCACCATAGTCCACCTCGATAATACTGTAGCGGTGCTTAGGCGAAGCCCTGCGTCGGTAGAACATCATCATCATCACCACGCCGTCGTGCTGACGAAACTCTCCCTTAACACTCAGCTAGATCGGAGTTCGAGGGACGACATCGGGCTGAACGTGTGCTGAACTCGGAGGTGCCGTGCGTTCGGTACTTGATCGGTCGGATCGTGAAGACGTACGACTACATCAACTGCGTTGTGCTAATGCTTCTGCTTTCGGTCTATGATGGTACATGGACAACACTCTCCCCTCTTGTTGCTATGCATCACCATGATCTTGCGAGTGCGTAGGAATTTTTTTGAAATTACTATGTTCCCCAAAACTTTGCCCCTTTCAAAACATACTGGGCCAGGATGAAGGCCACTGACGTTGCCACGAGGTGTCCCCCCAAGGGTAAGGACCGTCACGCACCCGAGCATTATTTCGAGGAAGTCTTAGAGGGTGCCCACTTGATAGAGGGTCAGTGCTCGAAAGATATGTTATTGAATGAAATGTATTGAATTGTAAAAGACAGTATGGTGATACTATTGCGATGTTTGCTTAAAAGTTTTTGGTTCCTCCTGTGCGGCCGTTGTTTGCATAATCTGAAAGTTTTCCAGTCATCGGCTTCAGCCCCCACATAGAAAATACATGGGTGTTCGGAAAAGCATATGATCACTCTTAACCCAACGTCTTGGTCCATGAATGGAGGTGTCAATGCGGTGAACGAGGAAACCGGACTATAGCGCGTTAACACTTTCACTTAGCCATAGGATTTTTATGGTGGGTCTACCATATAAACCTTGTTATGTATGCTTTTATCCCAATATGGTGCATTCACATGTATGACCTAAAAAAAGGTCCTTCGTGTAATACGGAGGGAATCGCGAATGATTCCGCTAAATAATCGAGTGGTTGACCAGCTCTCGCCGCATCATGACAGTCAGTTTTCGGCGGTCTCTACTGAGGTGCTCGCCTCGGTAAACCAGGGCACAATCACAGTAGTTCTCCCTTTACTACCTTAGTCGATAGAGCAGAACGTAAGGTATCAAGCATAGGAGCCGAGCAACCCAACTATTGACCCAAGACATGATTCAGAGCTAACGCATATAAGGCCAAACTCGCGACGCCAAAGTATGCTATAAAGCTATTCGGACTTATTGGAAATTTAGTTTGTTCCCATATCGAGCCCGTGGCGGGGCGTGTGAAATAACATAAAGGAGCAAAAGATAGTTTTTTTAGAGAAAAGTGAATACAGGATATAAATTATATTCACTAGAACTTGAGTGACATGCCAATCATTGTTTTGTATATAATAATGCCAAGACCCTGGCTATTTGACATGCCAAGGGTCGATGGCTGAGGTAGAAGGCACTTTACAGGCTCACAAAACAAAGAGTACGGTCTAAAAAAGTTGTTTTGGACCTCCTGTCGCACTTCTGTGATACGTCTCCGTCGTATCTACTTTTACAAACACCTTTGCCCTTGTTTTGGACTCTAACTTGCATGATTTGGATGGAACTAATCCGGACTGACGCTGTTTTCAGCAGAATTGCCATGGTGTTATTTTTGTACAGAAATAAAAGTTCTCGGAATGACCTAAAAATCAACGGAGATTATTTTTGAAGTATATAAAAAATACCGGCAAAAAGATCCACGCCAGGGGGCCCACACCCTGGGCGTACCCCCCTTCCTCCTGGGCGTACCCCCCTTCCTCGTGGGCCCCTTGACGCTCCACCGACGCCCACCTTGACTCCATATATTCACTTTCGGGGAGAAAAAAATCAGAGAGAAGGATTCATCATGTTTTACGATACGGAGCCGCCGCCAAGCCCTAAACTCTCTCGGGAGGGCTGATCTGGAGTCTGTTCGGGGCTCTGGAGAGGGGAACCCGTCGCCATCATCATCATCAACCTTCCTCCATCACCAATTTCATGATGCTCACCGCCGTGCGTGAGTACTTCCATCATAGGCTTGCTGGACAGTGATGGGTTGGATGAGATTTATCATGTAATCGAGTTAGTTTTGTTAGGGTTTGATCCCTAGTATTGACTATGTTCTGAGATTGATGTTGCTATGACTTTGCTATGCTTACTGCTTGTCACTAGGGCCTGAGTGCCATGATTTCAGATATGAACCTATTATGTTTTCATGAACATATGAGAGTTCTTGATCCTATCTTGCAAGTCTACAGTCACCTATTATGTGTTATGATCCGTTAACCCCGAAATGACAATAATCGGGATACTTACCGATGATGACCGTAGTTTGAGGAGTTCATGTATTCACTATGTGTTAATGCTTTGGTCCGGTACTATATTAAACGGAGGCCTTAATATTCCTTAGTTTCCAATAGGACCCCGCTGCCATGGGAAGGTAGGACAGAAGATGTCATGCAAGTTCTTTTCCATAAGCACGTATGACTATATTCGGAATACATGCCTACATTACATTGATGAACTAGAGCTAGTTCTGTGTCACCCTATGTTATAATTGTTGCATGATTGATCGCATCCGAAATAATTATACATCACCGATCCATTGCCTACAAGCTTTTCTTATATTGTTCTTCGCTTATTTACTTTTTCGTTGCTACTGTTACAATCACTATAAAACCAAAAATATTACTTTTGCTACCGTTACCACTACTATCATATTACTTTGTTACTAAAGACTTTGCTGCAGATATTAAGTTTCCAGGTGTGGTTGAATTGACAACTCATCTGCTAATACTTGAGAATATTCTTGGGCTCCCCTTGTGTCGAATCAATAAATTTGGGTTGAATACTCTACCCTCGAAAACTGTTGCGATGCCCTATACTTGTGGGTTATCAAGACTATTTTTTGGCGCTGTTGCCGGGGAGCATAGCTCTATTCTTTGAACAACTTGGGATTTATATCTGCTTATCATTACGAAGAACTTGAAAGATCAAAGAACCAAGATTTTTTTCCTCAACTACGAGGGGAGGTAAGGAACTGCGATCTAGCTCTGCACTTGATTCACCTTTTGTTTTGAGTAAACTTGCGACACCTACACATGATATTGATTCTAATAGGTCGCATGTTATTGATGATGCCACTTCTGCTTTGCATGATATTTATGATGAAACTACTTCTATGCTTGATAATACTATGCCACTAGGTGAATTTCTTGATGAACAACTTGCTAGGGCTAGAGAGAATGAAATTATTGAAACTGATAATATTGATGAAAGTGATGATCAAGATTCTCCCCCTAGATATGAATTGTCTGTTGTGCCTGAGGGTTATGTTATGGATGAAGAAACTACTAAAGACTTCTTAGCTTGCAATGATAGATCTGATCTTAAGAAATTATTAGCTAAGCTTAAAGAAAAGTCTTTGAATGCTAGAATGAAATGTGACCCTGCTTTTGCTACTTCACCTATCTTTATTACTGATAATGTCGGGGATATACCCCGTGGCGTAAACCGGCCGGAAGTATAAACCGGCCGGACTGGATGATTCACCGGCTACCCGCCCGGTCCTAGCGGTTCATTAGTAACCCGGCGGGCGGGTCAGATGGATGACGAGGCCCATGGCCCAGAAGGCCGGTTCATACTATGGTGGGCCGGTTTATGAGGAAAGCGTAAGGACTATTCTCCTACAAAGGAAGCAAGACTAGGACTCCACTTGTAATAGAGTAATCCAAATCCAAATAGGACTAGTCATGTAAACCGCCCCTTCAACATATATAAGGAGGGGCAGGGCTCCCCAAAGAGGGACAGGCGACAAGCAAGAAGAAACAATATCTAGGGCTAGACACAAAGAGGAGAGTCGGTTTACGGCGACTCCCTCGTGATGATAATGAGACCTAGCCTCAAACAGCATGTAGGGCTATTACCGGATGATGTTTCCCGGGGCCCGAAGCTGTCTAAATCCTTGTCTTGCATGATGATCCGCCCTGCGTCTCTCATCCCACTCAACTCCTCTCAAGCTACCACATAGATGCGTTGGCCTCGCGACTAAGTCCTGACACTAAGGACATCTGCCGTGACAACTCCACGACAGTTGGCGCCCACCGTGGGGCCTGCGCATGATGGTGTTGAGTTCTGGAAGGGATCTTTCACAGGGATCGAGAAGTTCATAACTTTTCGGATGAAGGATAGCCAGTTTTTAAGTAATTAGGGTTGCAGTCTGTTCGTTGCTGCCATCCTGCGATTTATCTGGTGGGTTTTAAGTCATCTGAAACCGACGAGTTTTGAGACTCCAAAGGAGCTAGTGTTTCTAATATAGCTACAGGCCACAAGGCGAGTTACTATTATGACACGGATTCGCTATGTGATTTTTCATCAAGCCGTTTTCTGCTCTGGGTTGACCCCGAGCAAATTCCTCGCCGAATCACTACTGTTGACCTCAAAGCTGCTGCCAGAATCGGACTTAAGCTGGACTTGGTCTCGCTGGTATTTCCTCCGCTGCCGCCGGTTCAACCAGATCGTTTTCCTATGCAAAAGTCGGATGTACACAACCTGTTATTGGATGATCTGTATACAACCTTTACGAGGAGACACGAGCCGCGGGGTTTAATCTCCAGCGCTAGGTTAAAAAAAGAAGGGGGTGCGACGTGGGCGACTCGGAAACCGGCCACGACCCGTTGGATGACCTGTGCGTACATAGATGTCCATGAAATATCAGGCAGTGGGCCGCCTACATCAACAAAAGATACGATCCATGACCCGTTATTGGAGTTCAGACAATCTATGATCTGCATGTTTTTAGGCAACTACTACTCCGTATCAAGCAAGATACGCCATGTCCTGATAGAGGACCTGTTAGCCCGGCTGAGATCTGAATAAACAAGAAAGGAAGCTGATTCAAGAATTAAGGAAAGGAAAAAGTTGCCAGGTTGGACTGGCCCTTGAGGCAACCTACAGCGCCCCGGTTCCTCATATGAAGCAGAGCGCCTACGGCAACACGAAAACGACCGTTGACCCGTCCGGCAGCTTGCACGTCTGCGGCCTCATCTCGCTGAGCCACCTCACCATTGACCCGCCTGGTGGCTTGCACCTCTGCGCCTCCACCTCTCCGTCCTGCAACCCACGTGGGTGGTAATGCTACATGGAAATAGACGAAGGCCATTAAAAAAGATGGTGGCATTATACTACGGAGGCACGTTTGGCTGTGCCGCGCAGCTTCACGGATACACGTATCGTGGTCCGTTTTACATCAACGCGCCGGCCAAATTTGCCGGTTCGCGTCATCTTACAACGGCACGGACGACTCGTCGTCCACCCTCGCTGCTGGTTCACGCGTCTGTACCGGTTTATAACACGGAGGACAACTGGCTCGTCTGTGCCGGCTTACAAGGCCGCGTCCGATTCATCACTCCGAAGCCGCTTTTGCTGCTGCGATGGTTGTACTGTCCGCCCAAACATCAGGTGGTATTCATCTAAATTTATGTATTAAACACTTATTGTTTTTTGTCAAAAAACAATTACTTTGTCCTGTAAAATTTTTACACAGGACAATTTTTATGCCATTTGCGGACACGCGTATTGCGGTCCGGGTTACATCAACGTGCCGGCCGACTCATCCGTCTCCACCACCTTACAACACCGCGGACGATTCGCACCGGTTTACAACACCGCGGCCGGTTCAACTGCCTGCTCGCATGGCCGACTTGCCCATGATGGATTTCAGCTTCACTGCGGTGATCATCAACTCCGCGGTGGATAACTATTGGCCTGACGCAGCAGGTGATATCCATCCAAGGCAAATTATTTATGATAAAAATTGATATTTTACCGCGGAGGTGGAGACACGCCAACATCTTTTGGCGCAGGTGGTCGTCATTATTCAACGGACTCCTACACCGGTTTACAATGCACTGGCCGTCTTTTATGACCACACCGGTTTACAACACGGAGGACAACTTGCTCGTCCGCACCGGTTTACAACACCGCGGTCGGATCATCCGTCTGCTCATCTGGCCGACTCGGCCGTGATTAATTTTAGCATCACTGTGGTGATCATCAACTCCATGGCGGATAATTTCTGGCCTAACACATCAGGTGATATCCATCTAATATATATTTTATTAGTGCATATTATTTTTGTCAAAGAGCAGTTTATCTTTGCCTTGGTCTGCAATATTGTATGCAGGACAATTATTCATTATAAATGTGGTTTATACCATGGGTACGAAGCACGCGCTGGCAACGTCCTGCCCGGTGTTCGTCCGTGCCACATTACACGGTGAATGGACACGTGCAAGACGCCGCCCTTACGGCCCGGTTTACATCAACTTGCCGGGACCGTGCCTGGGTTTGACTCGCCCGTCTGAACCGGTTTACAACGCCGCGACCGACTCATTTGTCTGTGCGGCCTCTGATGCTGCGGTCGTATTTTTCGTCCGTCTCTCGCGGCCTGGTCTACATCAACATACCGGGCCGCACTGTCTGCATGAGCTGTTTATTGGATATGAGCAAGTCGCAGCTTGGGTAGCCCGGTTTTCTTTCAAATTGGAGGCAAATTATCGTCAACCGCCGTCTGCACTGGATGGCTCAATAAGCAAGCACACAAGTCCCCGCCATTACAGTTCTGGTTAACTTCAAAACGCCAGTTGGAAGGAACCATTGGCCGAGTTGCTGACACGACTCATACAGGATCATTTATAACCCGCCGCAGTCATTACAACCTTCTGTGGATTCACATCGTGTTATCAACACCAATGATATACAAGTTATGCCGGTTTATATCAACGGTCAAATATGGAGAGTTTCAAGCCAACTCCTCGAGTCACCTTGAGACTCGGGGGCTATGATGACATGACTCAGCAAATCTTGCTAGTTTCAGCAAATTTAAGAACCCCAGGACGATGGAGGGAAAGATAACCCGGTCCAGGAGGCTACTGTTATTTGAACGCCATCAGAATATTTCCGGCTTAGAAAGTATATGGCAGTTACAAAATCCCGGCTCAATGAAGAAGATCCGGGTCATCAGAAAGGATTCCGGTTTAAAATCCGGCTCAAGGGAAGTCAGTCTCATTGAAGCTCTCAAATATCTGGTTTACAATCTGATTCAAGGGAAAGATGTCTCCCACAAAACTTTGAAGCTCTCAATATCCGGTTCAAAATTCCGGTTCAAGAAGGATTTATCTCTTGCAAAAAGTTAAAGGGTGCCAAAGAGGACCTGCAGCCATGATGCGCAGTTCAAACATGGGTATCATGCCTTATTGGCCTAACATATTATTGATCACCTGGGGGCTTCTGCTTCATAAAGCGGGGTCTCTGTTCTTTTTTACATCATGCGTGGTTACACGGAGGTTCTGTCTTAGAGCGGCCTCTGGTTTACCCCTTGAAATTTGCTTTTCAGAAAAGCTTTGTGATATCACTGGGGGCCTTGGTCGTGTCCGAACCAACGCGACACCTTTTGATAGGCGACAGCCACCAGATCACTTGGGGACATGGTCAAGTCTGAACCAGTCACGCCTCTTGGTCGGCCTAAGGCCACAAAATCACTTGGGGGCTTGGTCGAACCCGAACCATTGCCACGCCTCTTGATCTGGCATATATGCCACGAATCATTTGGGGACCTGGCTGACTTGAATCATTGTCACTCCTATTGGGGGCTTGGTCCTGTCCGACCATGGTAATACCATCTGATCAGCTCAGTATAGCATATTTTTGCAAACGGATTTTATCATTGCCTTTGCTTCCATATTTTTTCATAACTGTTATTTGATTTTTGTTGCGTTTTTTTTAAACCGACAACGTTTTAATCCGGTTCAACTATCAATTATAAATTGACGGAACACGGTCAAGTCCTAATCCGGGGGCCATCTGCCCGGTTTGATTTTCTATTATCATCCTATTATGGAGTAAACCGGCATTCATTAACCCGGCTTGACTTTCAATTACAAATTGCCAGTACATGATCAGTTATAATCCAGCGATTATTAACCCGGTCTGGTTGACTACAAGTCGTCAATATTATATATGGATAATCCGGTGTCTATCATAACCCGGTACAGTTTTATCATAAACCGGCACAATATGGAAAGAGTTATCAGTACTCGAGATTGGGATTATCACCCTTACTACAAAAAGTTGGTAAAACCAATGATGTGATTCAATGTCACAGGTATGATATAGTTTTTATTTGATTATTCTTAAGTGCAGCCTTGGTTATAAACCCGGGTTATATGTTGGGCATTATGACCCGTTCGGCGATAAACC